>NC_143504.1:45645370-45956388 GCF_051622355.1 Phaseolus vulgaris
CATGTCCGCGCACCTCCACCTGATCTCTCGCAAAGTCAAACAAACAATCATTATATGGCCCTAATTGGTTATGTGATAAACGTGAATTATTAAACGTTACCCAGAACATCACATCAACTGAGCTCCCCTAATCGATGAGAACTCAATATACTCTTCTTCCCACGGTGACAACGGATATCACTACTAGATCATCCTCATGTAGGACCACGTCTCCAAAGTCAGCACTCGTAAAGCAGAGGTCGGTTTGCCGGTTGGCCAGACCTCCTAACCTCTACATCACCTCTCTCGTGTACTTCTTACGCTTGGAGGCAGAGCATCCCCCTCCCGAGAATCCTCCAGAGATGGTGTTCGCCATGGACTAGTTCCTCATGCCCTTGGTCCCCCTGAAGCGATCTTCTCCTTTGACCTTTCCTAGTTCCCTTCCAGATATTCCTTCAAGAATCAATCCTTCACCAGGCCTGTTAACTAATAGCCCAGTGATATACAATGCTCCACGTCATTCCCAAATCCCTTGTGCAACTCGCACCAGGTCTCTTTTTGTGGCCCCAAGTTCCAAACGAATTTCAAGGAGAATCTTAATTTATCTGCCACCCCTGGCATATTCAATAGCTCCTTGTAAGTCATATGGAACCTTGGCCAAAATGCCAAGTCTTCCCTTGCCTTTGTTCTGGGTTGGTTCTTCCTAGCATAGTATGGTGTTCGCCTTGCGTCTGACCCCTTCTCGGTCGCAACTTCATGGACCCTCAGAGGTTGGGCTCAACTACTTTCTTTGGGCTTGGCTTGCGCTAGATGTGATAGAGATCAAATAAGAGAGGATTTTACTAATGGAGGAAGACGTCATTCACCCAAACATTTGAAGTTCTTCCTTCTAGTCTTCTAAAAAATTAAAGAAGAATTAAAATAAAGAGAGGACCAAGCCTAAAGCCAAAAGAAGACTACAAGCTTTCAAGAATGGGCTTCAATTAATATCTCTCTTTATAGTTTCTTTTGTATAAATTTTTAAATAATATAGAATAGTGTTTAGGTAGGTGCTAAGAGGGAAACCTAAACATACCTCTTGTGTAAAGCATCTTTAGATATTAGCTTTAGGAATAGTCTAGAAAGGTATCCCTTCATTCTCCACTTTAGGCGCTAGAAGTGGAAGAGTTGCAAGGCAACCTTGGATAGCTTCCTTTGTAAGCTCCTTGTAAACTCTTGACTGGTCCTTCTCCTATAAAAGGAGGGCTTGAGTCCTTCAAATACAGATTTGATATTTTGAGTACAGAAATTCTCCCAAATTGGTGAGTGATTGAGAGACTTGTGTCTTCTCTTATTCTAGTCTTATCTTGATAGCACTCTTGGAACCTCAAGTGGTGGGATTTACACTCATCTTGAAGCTTTGCATCCTTCAAGTGGCATGTTCCTCTCCAAGGACTCCAACCACATAAGTTCTCTTCTCCTTTCCATCTTATTCATCCATTTCCATTCCCAAATAAACTCTAAAACATGTCTTAGGTATTTCTAGTCATTTTAATCGGTTCATTTGCATCTTTTCTTATTTTTGTTCGGTTCATTTGATTCCTAGGATGTTTTAATCGGTTCATTTGCTTCCTATCTTGTTTTTGTTCGGTTCATTTGATTCCTAGGTAGTTATAATCGTTTCATTTGCTTTCTTACTTGTTCTAATCAGTTCCTTTGACATAAAATGGGTTTCCATATGAGTTTGGCTTGGTTGCTTATGATTTGGTGAGTTCTTGAATGATAAGAACATTGATCCAATTCTAGAAAAGTGCCTAATCATATTCCAACTCAAGTTGAATCCATAAAATGTCCTTGAAATATCTCTATCATGTTATTAGGTTCGTATTAAGGTGTGTGCTGTCGCGCTTCGCAAATACTGTTTCTTCTATGTCGATGTGAGCGACAACATCATATCTCCCCAAACGTTCTTGTTGGATTCCTGATCAGTGAGTCACTGAACGGTCCTGCCATGATTCCCTGCCCAAAGGCGTGGACCATCAAAGCCTCATCCTGGGTTTGGAGTTTCACTGTGAATGCCCCAAACCTATTCAAAAAAAATTCCAGAGACTCACTTTGCCTCTGCTTCACGCCAAAAAGATCGAAGGAGATCGGTGGTCGGGCCTGGTTAACAATGAATTGTTCTCTGAACAACTCAAAAAACTGGTCGAAGGAGGTGATGTGTCCATCAGGAAGGCCACTAGACCACTGTAGAGTTGTGCCCATGAACGTACCCATGAACATCTTACAATGTATGGCGTTTATTCCTCCCGAAATGACCATCTGAGCATTGAACGCCGTAAGATGGCTCTCGGGGTCTTCTACTCCCGTGAAAACAATCTTGGGCGTTATGTAGTTAGCCGGTATGAGAGCATCCATAATCGCTTGCGAGAATGACTTGGGGCAAGCTCTTAGTTGAACAATCGGACCTCGCTCCCCTGTAGACCGTTCATCAAGTTGTTGTAAGTTCTTACGCAATTCCTCGTTGGCCTTGTGCAACTCCTCATTGCTTGCTCATGACACGTCTATCTTCGCCATCGGTTGATCTTGTTTGAGCAATTGCTCAGCTCGAGCCTTTGCAATGAGCTTTTCCTGTTTAGCTCTAGCTATTGTCATCACTTCTTCCACTGCATCTACCGTCAACTTTTCCTGCTCGGCTCTGGCCTCTCGTTGGCTCTCGCCGATTGACTTACTCGCCTGTTGACTCTAGTGACAAGCTCTTGCCCCGTTTGTCTCTTTTGGAATCTATTCTATCTCTTGTTGCTCTGGAACGTAGCTCCGTTGAAGCAAAAAGGACCTTACCTGTTGATTGCACTCCGACGATCAAGTCAGTAAAGGGCTTAAAAATCAATAAGTATTCAGTTTCAGTTTTAGAAAAAGCGTACCTTTACCTGGGGTTTCAAGCCCTTTTATAGCTTACCTCTTATAACAACTTTCTCTCATGAGAATCTAATATCAATTGAAAGCATACTCAACAGGAGAAACACATTTGGTTCAGGGGCGCCTTCCCTCAAGGTGCTACAACAACATGAAATATCGTCTCCAAGGAGTGCATAAAATAATAACAGAATAATCACATGCCAACAGAGCACCAACTCATGTGCCAACATTAGGGCAACATTCTGCTTGCATGGACACCCTACTCATGGTGCAACGTTATCTTTTGTTGTACATGCAACCTAACCACTACGTGCCATAGAACACACGAGCTTAGGTTAAAAGAAAACATTTATTTAACCTAGACTCCACACACACTAAACGTACCCCTAGGTCCACAAATACCCTTTCTTAATAGCCTTATCTTTATTAATAGCACTCTGTCTAGTACAAATACAAAATGAATAATTTTAGTATTTTTGAAATTACAAGGATAAGAAATCTCCCAAATCATTTTATATAAAAAAAATATGTCTTATTTTACCTATGGCTTATTTGTGAAGCCAAATTAAACTCTTTTTTATTATAACAATTTATTTTCACACTAGCTTCAAGAAAAACTAATAATGATATTTTTGTAAACTTACTTGGAAAATAGCATCATTTCATTCACATAAAATAATTTCTTTCCCCTTCTTCATTTCTTCATACATTTACACTCCTCGTGTACTCATTCAATATACTTATGGACGATGTTAAATTCTATTACTTTGACCTAAAGCTTATACCCTATATATTTTCACTTCTTGGGATTGATTTATTTCCTTTGACAACTTCCAAATAAACCTTATATATATATATATATATATATATATATATATATATATATATATACTCATAATGTGATAGACCCATTATACTAAAAATTGTATTATTCATGTGTTGAACATTGATTCCCCTAAAAAAATCTGAAAAAAATGATACAATTTAGGCATTACTTCGCTTCACGTGGTTCCATAAAAATACCAGCTATGAAATCATAGAAAAGTTTTCATCTAGCATTATGTTTTTGGCTATCGAGTGAGCCAGTTCATGATCATCAGCATAGTAGCAATATATGGCAAAGGATATTATGAACTATGATATAAGAAAAGGAATATGGCAGAGAAAAGATAACTAAATAGCAAAAAAGGTAGGAGCAAAAGTAAAGGGAAAATCTCAGGCAATGAATGCACTAAAATAATTCTGAAACAAACAAGAAAAAGTGTAATACAAAATACTAGTTCCAACTCTACACTTTTCTAAGCATGCAAAAGCCTACTGCCTCATTGTCAAAACTGCGTGTTAACATTATTTAAATTTGAAACCAATGCAGACGCCTCCTGTGAAGACCAATCATCTTATTTTGTGTTATACAACTAAGTCTCCTCAATGCAGTTGAAGGGGTTGAATCAACTGATGGTACTTTCAAACTGGAAACTAAGTTCCTCCCACTGTAGTGCTTGATCCGTAAGGACTCGTGCATCCACTCACTTTATGTCTCGCTGCGTGCCGAATGCAGCAGTGGCAGCAACTGAGGCCTCATTATTGTTTCGACATTTGAAATGTCTTGAGCTCTTGCTGCCACTAACTCTGAAGATTCTTGAGTTCTTTCCACCTCCAACATTGAAGGTTTTGATGCATATTCATCTGATTTAAAAGTCTGGTATGCCACTTGATCGCGATGAATACTCAGTCACCAACTTCAAAAACATAGATGACTTGTCCTCTAACAGCCTTGATGGAGTGTCAAACTCTGCAACTCGACCTGTAAAATGTCAAAATTGACTTCATAAGCACCAAGTGTGAACCATAATGAATGAAGTCCAGCCCAACCATCCCAATAACTCAATATTATAACTCATTTCAGTTGTATTTCCTTCTTGTGCAAGGTGATTGATGTTAATTATTTTTGTGCAAGGTGATTGATGTTAATTATTTTTAATGATTGTAAGTTACTTCATTTAGATTGTAAGTTACTTCATTTACTTGGCATGTGAAAGTTACTTTATTGGAACAATTTCCCAAAGCTGCAATATACGCACCGTCACTGAGTACCATCACTAGATCACTGTCAATAACAGTAGGAATACGATGTGCAATAGTGCAGACAGTGCAATCTCTAAACTCTCTTCGAATAATCTTCTGTATAAGATTATCAGTAGCAGTATCGACTGATGCAGTTGCTTCATCAAGTACAAGTATCTTTGATTGCTTCAACAGAGCTCGACCCAAAGAAACAAGTTGTCGCTGTCCTACACTCCAATTATCTCCATTCTCCAGCACTGCAGATTTTTTTTTAAACATTAGCAACTCGTGATTCCAAACATTTCACCTTTCATTTCTCATTTTTCAGGGTGTGGAAAGAAAAGATACAAAGGCATATTCCAGTTGTTGATGTCCTACCTGGCATATCAAGCTTTCGCTCTGTTTCACGGATGATCTGACTAAGTTGAGACTTATCTAAGGCCTGTGAAAAATTAAACTCAAAGCAATCAAGCAGAGGTAATCTCCTACTCCCACTTTAGTAATGATAATAGTACTCATTTTCTCTACTAAAAATAATTTCTTATTTATCTCAAACTATACGTACACATTTGAAACCCAAATGCAATAGGATTTATTTTTTGCTGTGAAGTTTTAAATAAATATAATTATTCAATTAATACATACCTCCCAAATCTCTTTATCAGAGTGCTCTTCAAGAGGATCGAGATTTCCTCGAATGGTGCCTTCAAACAAGGTTGGATCTTGTGGTATGATACTCAAATGGCTTCTAAGGTCATGAAGGCCAATATCTGAAATATTAATGTTGTCTATAAAGATACTCCCTGCTTCTGGTTCAACCAATCGAAATAATGCTTGAATCAAGGTAGATTTGCCACTGCCAGTACGACCAACTATTCCAATCTTCTTTCCACCAGGAAATATGCAGGATACTCCATGAAGCACCACAGGAAGATTTTCCTTATAACGTACCTTCAAAAGGAGATACATCATCATGAGATAGAGCTATTTGAAATAGAAAAATCATTATAAAACCTTTGATGCATGTAAAATTGCTAGGAGCATGATTTAGATGCAATTAGCAATAAATTCACCTATTAATAGACAGAAGGCAAAAACAAAACTTCATAAGATGAAATTAAAGACAAAATAGAATAAGCCTTCTCAGTAAAAATAAATAACATTCTTAATGTGAAGCTTAGTTGAGTACCTTCAGATCAATTAATTGGATTGTCCCACTCTCAGGCCATGAGGATGGAGGGCGTGAATCCTCAATAACAGCTGGCGCTTCACAGGGAATTTGGCTGTACTGATAAATTCTTTCAATGGATATAATTTTATTTTCAAGTTTGCAAAAACTGAGTATCCACCGTGATAGACGTGCATTTAAATTCAGGCCATATGTTACTGCAAGTCCAGCCATGCCTTCACGGAAAAGTAACAGTGATTAGCAACAGATGTTATCTATTATTGCATTCTGCAAGATCTCAAGCCATCACTTATGCCCTTTCTATCCTATCACACAGTGCAATACCAATTATATCATAAACAGCTTGAAGTGGAATTAAAATGCAAGTGTAACGACTGAATCAAGAAAACAGTGTAAAACAGCTACGTTAAAGATGCAATCAAAATGACAGTTGTTAAAAAAGTTGAGAACGTCCATCTACAACAGTCTAACTACCAAGAGCCTAGATCTCTTTCCCAATGAGTGCAAGCAAGCAACATAACTCTTAAAAAGTACAATTTAAACCTATCTCAACTTCACAAAATCAGCTTGTAAGGTGAGGTTTGCACCTTCTTATCCTATAATTTGATCATATCTGTAGTCAACGTCGGTTATCCAACAATAACTTATTAGAAGGGATTACTATTCAGTAATAACTTCTAACGATGCTACATTACCTAACCCTCCAGCAAATCACTGCGAAAATAGGGATGCAAAACAAGTAATCAGAATGAAATACTCACTGGGATCAATACTTCCATGGGGAAGGCTAACAAGTAATACCAGGCAGAAAGCAAATACAAAGGTTGAAAGTAATTCCATGCGCAGGCAGAGCCACTCAATCGCTGCAAGACTACAGAAGAATGGTCGTGCAAAACAATCCAGAAGATAGAGATTCCTCTTCATGAACCTTTTTTCTTGTCCAAACCCTCTAATGGTGGCTGCTCCCGCAATTGATTCACCAAAAAGATGTATAATTGGAGATTTCTGGATGCTCACAATACGTACCAGTTCCCTTGAGGAAGCCATGTAGTATTTCTGCGAGGTATTAATTGATGGTCAAAATTTTCATCTGATCACAAATCAGGGTAGTACACAAGCAAGAAAGAAAAGATGCAACGTATTAATGAAGAATTTATAGTCCTTTATCACTGTGTCTTCTCCTTTCCCTTGAATAATTTGTTCCCAAAAAAGTGATGAATTGATATTTCTCAAATAAATGGACCTTATTCTATCTTTCATGAGTTCATTTTTGGCTTAAGCACAAGTTTTTTTCTGTTTCTTTCAAGAAAGCGGTTTTAAATATTAAAAAGATAAGCAGATCTCTAATTACCTGCATCCACAAACAAATAATAGCCATTGGGACTACTAGGAGCAAAATTTGCCATGTAACATCTGTCATTACAGCAACAATGCCAATAAGCTGTATTGTTGATGAAGCAAACCCTCCAAGTCTGAAAGGAATGTCAAGGTCTACAACAGTTTGATCAATTGAAACCTGGATTATACAAATAGGCCATTATATGATGTACACCACACACGAAGAGACGATAACAGAAACACAGGGAGAAGGGGGTAAACAATAGAACTTACACGATTCAAGATCCTTCCAGCTGGTGTAGAGTCAAAGAAAGACATTGGTGCATGGAAAATGCTTCTAAGCATGTTGAAAAAGAGTTTCTGTGAAGCTTCTAGACCAAATGTAGCCACGAGAACAGACTTTAAAAAAATGAACCATGAGCTCCCAAAAGCCAGGGCCATGTATACAAGAAGAAGAACAGTAGGTGTTACTTTTGGCTGGTCTCCCTCAGTTTGAGGATTTGCCCAAGCCATCCACCAACTACTAGAAATCTGGAGGAACTGAAATAATGTTTGTGCCATGATTATGAGTGGAATCAATAAACCTTTATATGCTGCAGCCATGTACGACCAGTAGACCATCATGCTGACTCTACCTCTAACCCTCTCCTCTTCCTGAACAAGCTGTTTTTTCCTTGAGCGTTTTGCTTTCTTCTTCTCCTTAATTGCTTTCTGATCTGATGATCCCTCTTGAACTTCCTTTGCCAAACTGTCAATATCCTTTGCAGAAGAAATGGACGTCTTACTCTTCATAATAGATTCATCCAAAGGTACATTTTCATCTGAATCTTCTGAGTGATTAGGAATATCCATGGCCTCTATTGCTTCATGGTGAGCTGAAACTAGAGTTTTAAAATCCGTTCCTGCTAGGAAAAGATCATCATATTTTCCTGCCTGTATGATATGACCTTCTTTAAGAACCTTCAAAATTGAAAAAATAACGTGAGAAAGAGAACTAAAAGAGAATTCTTGAAAGAATAAAATATCTTTATAGGCAAAGATAAATTACACAACTTGACAAATAAAGGGA
Source organism: Phaseolus vulgaris (assembly GCF_051622355.1). NCBI lineage: Eukaryota > Viridiplantae > Streptophyta > Magnoliopsida > Fabales > Fabaceae > Phaseolus > Phaseolus vulgaris. The sequence continues at coordinate 45,653,908 of NC_143504.1, forward strand.
GACTAGGGACCAATGATATACCAGACAAGAAAAGGAAAAGTTTTTTAAAGTAGTGGCAAAACATTCAACTACCATAATGACCAATACATTGGAGTAACTCAGTAGGAAGCTGCCATAAAACAGAACAATATCATGGGAGGGAGCCAAGAGTTCCATTATCAAATAAGCAGCTTTACTAGATTGTGTGCACAGATAAATTTCATATAGATGCAAAACTAATAACTTTCCTCTCTCCTTGATGTTACAGCTTGTCGACATCTCATGTCAATCTATAATATTATCACGTTAAAAATATTGCATATTCAATCTTAAAACTGACTGCTTTGTTGTTTTACATATGTTTCCTTGACATGTCTGAAGTAGTAAAGATTTGGCAGTATATACTTGTGAAGTTCTGTTTTTTTACGTATTGAAAATAGTAAAGGAAATCAAGAACCATACTTCAAAAGAGTGAAGGTGTTATGAAAGACCAGATTCAATATAAAAAGAAAAAATTAAGAACCCAACCAGGATATGGGGAGAGAGAAAAAATGCATGAAAGTGAAACAGTAGAGAGCAATTCCAACCCCTGATCATGCAGGGAATACATAACGTTGAAAGGCAAAAATACAAAAACACCTGAAATGAAATATAAACATCATCCAGGTCTTTTATTGCATAAATGTGTAAGACAAAATAAGGCCATACCAGTATCATATCAGCAGAAGGAAGAAATTCAACTTGATGGGTCACAAAGATGACTGTCTTATCTGCTAACGCTGTCAATACATACTCCTGCAGTTACATGACATGCAAATTAAGCCAAACCAAATACATTTAAACTGTATACCCAAAAAATCATTTAAACAGCATCATTAACTCCAAGCTTAAGAAAGCTAACCCTAAATAATTCCGATCCAGTGTGGGCATCAACTGCACTGAAGGGATCATCAAGGAGGTAAATTTCAGCATCTTGGTAGAGTGCTCGTGCAAGCTGAACCCGCTGCTTCTGGCCACCGCTCAAATTTATACCTCTGTCACCAATAATTGTTTGATCTCCATGTGAGAAAAGCTCTAGATCCTTTTTCAGTGAACAAGCATGAAGAACTTTCTTGTACTTCGCTTTGTCCATTGGGGTGCCAAACAGGATATTTTCTTCTATATTTCCTGACTGAATCCAAGCAGATTGGGAGACATATGCAACAGAACCACACACTTTTACCTGCAGGATTGTCCAATTCATCAGGTAAAACGGACATAAACAAGAGTATTTCAAATGTACAAATAGCTATGCATAAAGATAAATAAGATTTAAAATATTATTCTATCTTAGAAATAACGTACTTCACCAGACAGCTTTGGAATCTCTCCAAGGATGCAAGAAAGAAAACTTGACTTCCCAGAACCAACCATGCCACAAACAGCCACGTTCATCCCCTTTTCCACTTTCATGTGTATTCCTGATAAAGTAGGCCTAGGCAAAGAAGTAGCCCAGCAGAAGACACCATCCCTGATTTCTATGGCCATGTTAGAAATGCCACGCGGCATGACGATGGTCGCATCTTCCTGCAATTCTTCATCCTGAAGGTAAGTAGTTATGCGATCAAGAGAAACTCTTGTCTGAGCCATGGTTGACACCAAGTCAGGAAAATTCCTCAGAGGTTCTTGGAGAATTCTGAAAGTAGCTAGAGCAGAGAGAACACCACCTGCAGTCAACTGACCCCCCAAAAGTATGCAAGTAGCAAAAGTGACAGCTGAAACAAATATAGGGGAGCTCCAGAATATGAAAGTTATGAAAGCCTGAGTGTAGAGTGATTTCCTTAGCCACTTGAACTCTACTCCACGCATTTCCTCCAACTTCAATCGGTATCTGTCCTCCCAAGCTTGCAGCTTGAGAATCCTCATATTCCTAAGACACTCTGATGTCTTTCTCATCCTTTCATCCTTGGCAGCCATCAAATTATCCTGATAATCTTCTTGTATCTTAGCCACAGGAATCGTGACGACAATGGAAACGACTGTAGCAACCAATGTTGCTATAGAAGCAATTCCGATATTCTTGTACAGAATTAAAAGAGCAAGAACAATCTGCATAGGAAGCATCCACAAGTCATGAAGGTACCAGGAGAAGTCCCCGACCCTCTGAACATCAACAGCCATGTAGTTGACAATCTCCCCACTTGTGTGACTTTGCTTGGCAGAGCTTGAGAGTCTGAGTCCCTTTCTGTATACCATAGCAGTTAGGGCTGACCTAACATGCATACCCAAGATATCCACTCCTAGATACCACTGCCTAGTTGTCACAGTCTCCACAAGCTTCGCAGCAAAAAATATACCAGCAAGGGCATATCCCTCATGGGGGAAAGTCTCCTTGCCACTCAAGTAATCCACAAAGTAACTTATCATATAAGGGCCTACATATGACACCAAAGTATTCAAACCAGCAAAGATAGCATTCAGAGCTGCCTCCTTCCAGAAGGACGTGAGAATCGCCCAAGCCAACGAAGAATGCTTAGAGGGATTGTCATTTTCAGCCTTCAACCTCTCCCAATTAGAATTCAGAATCTTATAACTAGTCTTGGCTCTGTCTCTTGGTGCAACAAGTGGAATGTCCTTAAGCTCAAGTGGCCTCTTAGCACCAATTGAAAGAAGTGGATTCAGCCAAGAAAGAGTGGCCAAACTAAAAAGTCCCGCATCTAAATAAGGAGTAACCCTGAGACACCCGGGTTCCTCCTCGACAAGCAATGGCTCTTGAAGATCAGAGTTCCGACAAACTATTATACCAGTCCCACCCCTAACTGCAACCACAAACAAAAATGCAAGAGGTGGTGTGACAGCAACATTGGAGACAGCACGAGAACATAGATGTTGAGAACCATTCTCCCAAAACCCTCTCCCATCAACATACAAAGTACACAAGCAAATAACAAAGCACAGAAACCACCAAACTCTCAACAGAACTGGAAACCTCTCTGACACCTTGAACTTGCAATCCAAGGTCCAGAAGCTCAACACAAACCAAGCCAAACACTGTGCAGCAGGCACAGAGAGAAGAGACAAATCCACGTCATCCTCACCCCAAATTAAAGCACCCCCTTCAAACCCCAAGGCCAAAACATGCACAAACAAAACATAGAAACAGGACACCACTGACAACTTGAACACCAAACCGATTCTAACACCACGCCTCTCTTCATCAATGACACTACATATTGGGCTGGCATTGCCGCTGTTCCCATTCTTACCAAATCGAAAACCACCCTGGTACACAAGAGCACGTCTCACCGAGACAACAAAGAGAAACAAAAGAACAAGAGTGAGGTTCACGCAGATTGTCGCAAGTTCCAACACGGGCAATCCTAGGACATCATGGAAGAAACGTGCGACACCCATTACTGAAAATAGTGTGTTAATGAAGAAGAAACGGATTGAGAATAACCAGGAGCCGAATAGAAGAGAAGGGGCATCTCAGAATACAGAAAATGAGGAGAACCAAACGCACGTGAAAACAAAGAGAAAGAGGTTTATTTCAACATCAGAGAAGACGAAGAAGAAAGAGAAGAAGAGGATGCTGGCGTTGCAGTGGGGTAGCACTGAAAAATCAAATTTTGAAGACAACAAAAGACAGCCAATGGCGAAATATACAAAATTCCCCACCCGGGTGATCTCTGAAATCGATGGTGACGTGACGCACTGCTCAACCCAAATTGCGAAACAGAGAAAAGCTGAAACGACAATCACCAACGACGACGAATGATGGTGGCGAGTAGGCTAAGCGTGGCAGCATATGCTATTACAACGAAGCCTGAGAGAGAGAGAGAGAGAGAGAGATGGGTTCTCTCTCTTACACCCTTTCAATAATGTCTTGTTTCTTTCTAACAAATTTAACTAATAACTAGGCTTCCGTGTGTTGTTGTTTAACAGCGAGTTAGTTCCGTGTGGGAATAAGAAACTTGCAGCAGATTCTCCAGAAATTGTGTGAACGGAGCCAAAAAGGTCAATTGAAGCGACTCGTCACTACAGTTACTTCATTCTTCGATCGGCTTCAATGAATTTCGGAATGGGATCCCCTGGACCACTATATATGGCACATGCCAAGGAGAAAGAATAGACAACACAATATTCCAAATTCCAAATAACACACACTTTTACTATTTATATCATTATTGAAAATCCCACATGTTGTTTTCTCATGTTTCATTTAAAGTTTATTAATTTAAGACTGTTCAATATCATTAACTTAGTTACCATGCACATCGCTTCTTAATATTCTTACATGGGAAAGCTTTACCTTTCATTTTGTAGATACAAGTGTGAACATGTGTCATCATAGGTGGTGGCTGATAGTGATTTTACTGTTTCATTTGGTTGGCAAGAGAGAGAGGGGGCGGTTTTGTTTGTTTGTATGTGCTTTACAGTAGAAGAGTGGTGGTGGTGGTGGAATTCAGATAATGGTGTGTGGTGAGTGACTGTGATGGCATGATGGTGTGTTTTATTAATGTAGAATTTGAGGCACACCCAACATGTTTGGTAAATAGGAGCAATGAGGAGTGAGAACCACATCTTCAATTAATTCTTCATTCAATAAGTTAAGGGAAAAAAGGGTATTCACCCATCTGTGTTGATGCAGAATGTACAAAAAGAAAGGGTGGTGCTGACATGCCAGAACTAAGTGGATGAATTGTCAGCCACACCACTCTTTTTCTTTCACCTATTTGTTTGGTTCTTTCTGAAGGTTAAACACAACAAGAATATGCAAGCACCCAACAGATATTAAAACAACAAATCTTGCTTTTGCAGCAAAACTAAACACGTAAAGTTTAGCTCAGCACACCTTTTTCCTTTCAACATCAAAATAAAATACCTCACACCAAGCTTTCACCAATACTGGCTAATCAACTTTTACTTTTTATAGTTAAATTTTATACTTAAACATACTTTTGGTTGATGAATAAAGAGATTTCTTTCCTTAGTTTAAACTTAATAACTCCTCTAATAAAACTATTCAAATAAATTTTTATCAGTATTTTTTATCTAACAAATAAATTTTCAGTCTAAAATATATTAAAATATTATAAAATATGAAATATTTTAATGTCCTAAACATATAAAATAAGTAATTTAATAATAATTAAATTCATCTGATTGTATAAACTGTAATTTAAATATAGAATGAGTAATATTTCAACATGAAGTTACTAATTTTTATTAGTAACTTTCCAAAAATAGATATTGGCTTTCAGTAGAAACTAAAATAATTGTTTATGATGACTCTGAGATAAATTTAAGGCAAAAAGAGAGAGATATTGAAACTGTCTAACAATAAAGAGAGAGAAAGTCTCGCGGTCTTAAAATGAATTAACGAGAATAATTGGGTTAGATAAGTATTTTTTTATATTCAAACAGAAAACAAAACAAAAACATAAAGTGAAAATAAAAATGCGTATTATTTTAAGAGAAAATAAACTAACAAATTAAACAAATGTCATTTTTTAAATTATTACAAAGGAAACTGTAAGGATTTTAATCAACTCCTCTCGACATACTAAAGAAATCTCAATAATAATAAAAATTCAAAGACAAAAAAAAAAAAGATACGTCACACTCTTGTATTTATAGGATCTAAAATTACTATTTATGACCATATTATTGATATTATTAAGAAATAGATAATCTTCTGCACTAAAACTCCAAAACTTATCCATATATAATAAAAACAATGGCAATGTTAAATATTCATTACAACAACATAAAATCATCCGACACCAAAATTTTATATAAGGCTTCAATCTTTCCATTTTTTTTGTATTTTTTTACAATAGATTTGGTACAGTTTCTAATTAAACTGTCATAGCTTGGTAGTAATTAATGGAGTCCAAAATGGGATGGCTCATGTGATTTGATAAGAAGAATCAAACATTTTCACATGTTTTTTGCTTTTCATGATTCTTTGTGTTGTTTATTCTTAATCAAGAATGCAGTGCCTAAAAGAATATGAATATTGGATCATACATATTTTCAAAGTGCTGTTAATGTGAGTTTATGTTTAACTAATCACTTGGGTTTCTTATTTTTATCATGAGATGAGATGTATTGGATCAAGGACTTGTCCTACCAAACATACCTGCATGTATGCTTTTGTTGATGTAACATTCCTAACAAATTATTTGCATCTAATAATTTAAAATGTGAAATGTGTTCTCACACTTATAATTTAATGTACAGTAAATTATCTTTTAAAATAAGATATTTAATATTAATCTGTCATATGTATTTACATTGTTTTTATTTGAATTGTGAAAATATTAACAAGTCGACTTTTAACCTAACTAGTTAATCTTACAAAATCAGTTTATTTGAAAGATTTGCACATATTTATATCCTATAAATATATTTAGTCGTTGTAAGATTTTCAATATACTTCATTTACGACATTCTTCAACTTGTATTTGAGACTATATATTTATGAGTTGTCAATAACAATTTGATAACGAGTGATACGATAGACTCATTCTCGTTATGATAGACTTTAAATGACTCTAATATTATCTTAAGAAATGTACTTTAAATTTAATTCAACCTTACAAAATCAACTTATAAGATGAAATTTCCAGTCACTTATATATTATATGCTATAGAAAGTCTATATCTCACTTATATACTATAAAAAGTTTATATATCACTTATATAGTATGAAATTTCTATATCTTCAAATTGATGATGGATTAAAAAATATTGTAATAAAATTATTCTCTGAATACATGAAAATAGCATAATTAGGCCTTTTTCACATGTATTTATGATCATGAATACTTTTAAAATTGTAGTGTCATCGTTATAATTATAATTAATTTTATATTGTATATTATATAAATTTGGAATTGAAGGCATAATATGTCATAATACATGCATTAAGGAAAGGTAGAATGTTTGAGGTTTATGTATGCAATAAAGTCTTTGACTTCTCTAAAACCACTACCGAATCAATATATTTTTCTATACAGTTATTGCTATTATAATTTCCAATATTACACTAATAATTGTATTTATCAATTCAAATATAACATTTAAAAACATTTTATTTTAAAAAAAAAAAACCAACATTTTCTTTTAAACTTAACTCTTTCATTATTTTATCACTCAAAATTACCAAATTAGATTGTACATATTATTAAGTTTAATTATAGGTTAAATTTAGTTAACTTTATATTAGTGATAGGTTAAATTTGAATTATATCAACAAATTCACAATAATTTTTGTTGATGAAAAATTGGTGAAAAAAATCTCGTACCAGCTCCTCTTATAATCTTTGTAAGAACATATATATGTAATATTTTTGGTTAAAAATTAATGTGAAAAAGTATCACAGTTTCTACATTAATCGTGTTTGTTTTTACTTTGAACACGTCGAATATGAATATATACGAGATATGAAGATTTTGCTTCATTGTATCTCGAAAAGCTTAGTTGCTCCAAAACAAACACGTGTTTTGACTAACAAAAAGATACCATAAACGTGATTTACTTACTCATGAAGCAAACTTTTACATTTTAGTTTACAGATAAATTAAGTTTAAGTTATAGAGAATTTTTGTTTTGTTTTTTTCTTCAAAAAGATTTATTTAAACGTGTCCTTGATAAAATAAAAGTTATATAAAGACATTAAATAGAAATTATTTTCTCCATTTGTGTTTACTTTACAATACACACCATTAATCTAACTCATAGGTTTCATATAATATAGAGTGTAACGTTAATTAACATTTTATATTATAGTTGGTGTTACAAAAGAGAGAATCAGCAGACGGAAAAGGAAGAAAGCTAAGTGTGCAAAACAAAATTACGACAATTTTTGTTCATTAACTTTATCATTTGAGGAAGTAAAGCTGGAGAGAAATATTAAAACATGCTTTATTTTATGTTATGCGTGACTGCTGTCTCAAAAAGCAATATTAGTAAATATAAAGAACCTTTACATCATCTGCACTAATAAATAAATATATTTAATGATAACTTTAAATATTTGTTTTTACTTTACTAGTCTAAACTTTAAACTTATTTATAAAAAAATTATTGATATGAGTTATTATCGGTGTTCGTAACAAAGGATAAATATAGTTCATTAGATTATGATAGCACAGCGAGATTAGATTTGTATCATGTTGAGATATGAAAGTTATGATCATTCACTTTGGTTTTAGTACTTTTTTATTTAGTCTTATAAAATATGAATGAAGAAATTAAATAATATAGAGAGAGAGAGTATTTAAGCCCAAATTCTCATTTATACATTTTGAATTTGAGGGACATTCTTCCTCTTCCTTGATAATTTATTACTTGCAATCTCATACTTTTAAAAATATCCAAATTGCTTAGTGTGAATTTTACATGTAAATTTTATATGGAAAATGATATTTTGATAATTCTTAAAGTTGTATATAATTTTTGATGTAATGGATTTAAAAATAAATATATATAATAAAGAGTAAGTTTGAAATTAAATAATATAAAAAATTATTAAAATAATAGTAGTGAGAGTTATAATGTGGTTGTATAAAAAATGTGAATTGTTAACATATCATTATCCATTTTATATTTCAAATTTTACCATTCAAATCTGTATATGTGTGGATGACGAGGCCTGAGTAATGTTGATCCACTCGATAAACAACTTGTCGTAGTCTCTGAATTCTTCAAAGTTTTCCTCTCGTGCACGGGCTCCGCCGGTCGGTGGGGGTACCTGCGATTGCACTCTAACGCTCAAGTCAGTGTTAGTGATTAGTTTGTTCTCTTAGGATATAAAAAACGTACATTTTTTCCCTTCAGAAGTCTCATTTATAGGTTGACTTGGGCTTTTTCCCGCGCGGGCCAGGTAATTGGTTCACTAAGACGTGTGTAGTGGCTTCCTAAATCACGGGGGTGTCTTTTGTAGTGTGTCCTTGACTCATTCAACATTAGTTGTAACTACTTTCTTGCCACATATTTATTACGTATATTTTTTAATTCATGTCTTCGATCGTCGGGTGTCCGACCGGTACACTTGCCCTCCAGGCTCGAGGAGATGTATTATCGAAGAGTCGTATAGAATGGTCGTGGATTTCGAGGTAATGCGTGACAGGTGGCAACATTAAATGTATGGCAAAGATGTGACGAGAAGTGACTTTTGGCAGAGCCGCCATTTCTTGATGCACTGTTTCATCGGATGCCTTCAACGGTGGAGATTTCGTGTCGTTTTGAATGCAAAGTGAATATAGTCGTTAGATTACATTTGATCTAACGATACTGGACGAGTGGTAGGGGAATCCTTCTCTCACTTCGTGGGCTATAAATAGCACCTCACTTGTGGATTAGAAGGTTTACACCCTTTTCTTACCCCCTGAGTTTTGTGCCATCTGCTCCAAGTGCCAAATCAATTGCAAGTGCCAATTCATTTATGGATTTGTTTCTCATCGAGGTTAGTAATGTCTTCTCTAGCAGAGTCCTCTGATAGTGTTACTCATGTAGATTCGTCTTTGACTTGTACTACATCTGGCAGTGCGAGTCAGTCGTCGGATGGCTCGAGTTATGATTGGGTTGATCCATTAGTCCTTAAAATCCCAACTAGAATTAGGACTTCCGATGACTTAGATAAATTTCTCTTTGCGAATGAGGATTTTCTGGCACCCGAATGCCCGTCTGAGGCATTAACCGCGGACGTTTGCAGCGTAACCGACCGTGTGTGCCACGGTCGGGAAAATGCGTCACACGTCTTCTTTTTTGTGTATAATACTTTCTTTGCCAATTTACACATTACCTTCCCTTTTGATACTTTCACCATGGGAGTCCTCTGGATTCTCAATGTCACGCCCACATGGTTGCATCCCACCTCATGGGCGATTCTTCAGGCCTTCTGAATTCTATGCCACATTTTTGGATTTAAGCCTACCCTTGAGACAGTTTTGTATTACTATAATACGCATCCAAGTACCCCGGTAAGCTGGTTGTCGTTGTCCAGCCGGCCAAGGAATGTTCGTTTTGCCGCCTTCACCACTTCCTATAAAAACTTCAAAGAAAACTATTTTAAGATTTTCGTGGAATTGTACAATTGTACGTCCGAGACCTCTTTTATAATACAAATGGGACAACTAAGTTTCCATTTCATTGGACGGAGAAACCCACCCAACTTGGTAGTTGGTTGTGGTCGTCATTGTCTCCCTTTGATAAGGAAATACTGATGGTCATTAACCAGTTGCCTTATAGACTGCCCACCCGAGAACTGGTAGCTCTGTATGGGTCGTCCAAGAAATGGGCAGATTTAAATGGTATGTAAATTTCCTTGCTTTCGGTTTTCTGCTAAGTTAATGGTTTAATTGTACATGTATTTTGCAGGAATTATCTTGAAGATGGACCCAGGTCTTAGCAAGTTCATGAAAAATTTGAAAAGGCAGGCGGATGGGCGGAAAATCAGCAGCGTCGCTGGGGTTGAACCCGCAAAAACTGTTATGGAAATAGTGTCGCCCGAGGTAGCCATCACTTTGGCCGGTAACCGAAAAAGGGGCGTCCACCAAAGACACAAATTAGTCCGAAGGTGGAATCGTCGTCCGACAAGTCAATCACCATGCTTGGCTTGTCGATAAGAGTTGCCCCTACCATGCAATTCGACGTTCGTCCCGAAGACGAAGGTATACTAGCGGCCATTCCCACCAAGGACTTGGTAGAGGAAATGGTGGAATTTCAATGTCGGGCGGCAGTTGTGAGTAGAGCCATCGTCGATGAACTAAATAGGGCCCAGTCGGTTGTGATTCCCAAGTTGAAGGCCAAACTTGAAGACTCAGCCCTCTATTTGAAGAACGCTCTAGAGGTTGTCGATGCCTGCCGGGAGGAAATGCAAAAGGAAAGTTAGCTGACTAAGGAAGAACAGGAAGCTCTGAAGGCCACTCTTGCTAAAATGATGGTCGAACGAGACAATCTTCTAAAAGAAAAAGTTGATGTGAAGGCTAAAAAAGAATCCCTCAATGTTGAAATCGAAAAGTATCGAGAGTTTATGTTGCGCGTAAGTGAGGAAAGCTTCAACCAAGGTGTTCGCAAGGTAGCTTTCTTTCATGGTGTGCCGGCCGACGACTCGCGGTACGATCCAGGGAAAGACGTTGTGAACAGTCAGTTGGTGTCGCTTGGAGAAGGTACTAATGATGTTGATCAACCGATGGAAGATCAACCGATGGAAGAGCAACCGATTGAAATCGCCCAACCGGATGAGACTATTGAGATTATTTGATTAAAAATTCACCTAGACCCGGGTTGTGGGCTTGCTCGCATTTTATGTTTTATTTCCCATTGCTCTGAACAAATACCTTTGTGATATTGTCTTTATATATATATATATATATATATATATATATATATATATATATATATATATATGCTTGTGTTCATTTAAATTGTGCTTGCTTCATTTATCTCTTACCGACCGAACAATTTAGTAAATAACGTTTAAATTACTTAATTGATTTTCGACTAAGAATTTGGTAAATAACGAGTTTTTTAAGTACTGAAAGCTTCGGTAAATAACACTTAACTTTATTTGTCTCTGACCAAGGATTTGGTGAATAACACTTGAGTTATTAATTTCTGACTGAACACTTCAGTAAATAACAATTACCATGTAAGTTATTTGTTTCTGGCCAAGATTGGTGAATAACATTTAAGTTATTAATTTCAGACCAAATGCTCGGTTAATAATATTTAAGTTATTAATTTCTGATCGAATGCTCGGTTAATAAATTTAAGTTATTAATTTCTCACCAAGATTGGTGAATAACATATAAGTTATTAATTTTTGACCGAATGCTCGGTTAATAATATTTAAGTTATTGATTTCTGACCGAGATTGGTGAATAACATTTAAGTTATTAATTTCTGACCGAAATTGGTGAATAGCATTTAAGTTATTAATTTCTGACCGAGATTGGTGAATAGCATTTAAGTTATTAATTTCTGACCAAGATTGGTGAATAACATTTAAGTTATTAATTTCTGACCGAACGTTTCGGTAAATAACTCTTGTTATTAAGTGCTGACTGAATGCTTCGGTGATAAATTGACAATGTATACTTTGTAGATATTGTTTTTTTAAAGTGCCTCGTTAAAACCTTCTCGGTCGAAAACCCTCCTTAGGGATAAAACGACCGAGCGAGGAAAGAGTGCACTAATTTTATTTATCAGTTGTAGTAGAACTTGAGATGCATGGCATTCCCGTTCTCGGTACAAATTTTCCTGACAAATATTCTAAATAATAAGCTCCTCTGGCCGCTGTATTGAAAATACGGAATGGACCTTCCTAGTTGCTCAAAAATTTATCGTCGTCCTTCCGAGCATTGTTGCGCATACGCCAGACTAAGTCCCCTTTCTGGAAGCTTCATGGTTTTACCTTCGAGTTGTACCGCCTTGCTACCCGCATTTTACATGCTTCTTCTCGTATTCTGCACTTGTTCCTTAGCTCGTTGATGAGGTCAAGGCTGACCAGTAGGCTTTCTTTGTTTAGATCAAGATCTAATGTCTGTCTCCATAATGAGAGTTCACCAATTTCAACAGGGATCATGGCTTCAGTGTCGTACGTTAGGCTATACGGCGTCTCTTGAGTTGTAGATTGTGGGATACATCGGTAGGCCCACAAAACCTCTAGAAGTTCCTCAGTCCAATTTCCCTTGGCTGGACCAAGTCTCTTTTTGAGCTCATTGAGAATGACCTTATTGGCGGCTTCTGCCTAGGCGTTTGTTTGCGGGTGCTCGACTGAACTCGTAATGTGTTTAATGTTGAGTTTCTCGTAGAATTTTGCTAACTCTCGGTCGGTGAATTGACGACCGTTATCAGTGATGATAACCTGCGGTAGACCGAATCGACAAACAATATTCTTCCATACGAAATTTTGAATATTTAAGGCAGTTATGGTTGTCAAGGGCTCGACCTCGATCCATTTAGTGAAGTAATTGATGCTGACCAGTAGAAATTTACATTGTCCCTTGTCGAGTGCAAAGGCCCCGATTATATCCATTCCCCACTTCACGAACGGCCATGGAGACAAAATGTAATGCAAATTTTTTGGTTTCTGGTGTGATAAGACGCCATACTCTTGGCACTTTAGGCATTTCTGAACGAATTTTGTGCAATCCCCTTGCATGGCCGGCCAATAATACCAGGCCCGCAATACTTTGGCAGCCATAGTTCGGGCTCCATAGTGAGTTCCACACATCCCCTCGTGCAACTCGGCCATCACATAAGTGACTTGCTCGGGAGTGAGACACTTTAAGAGTGGACAAGAGTATCCCCGCCTATAAAGGTCTTGATCAATGAGTAAGAATCGGACGACCTGTTGCTTCATCGTTTTTTCTAAATGTGGATCGCACGTTCCATCAGTCAAATACTGCTTGATGGGAGTCATCCAATTGGGCTGGATAACAGTCATCATACATTCCTCGACACTAACACAGGGTTTAGTCAAAGTTACATGTATGACTGACCAGTGAATTCCTTTCTGTTTGGTGGTTGCTAATCGCGAGAGCGCATCCGGACGAGTGTTATTTTCCCGTCGAACGTGTTGGAACGATACTTCTACAAATTTGGTTAACAAATTTCGATCGAAATGAAAATATTGTTGAAGCAAGGTTTCCCTTACCTCGTATTCTTCTGTAAGTTGTCCGACCACAAGTTGTGAGTCGCTTTTGCAGATTAATTTAGTTACTTCTAGTTCAGCTGTCAGGTGGAGACCGACTATAATAGCTTCATATTCAGCCTGGTTGATCAAGGTCTTGAACTCGAACTTCATGGCTTGTTCAATAACAATCTCGCCTAGTCCTTCCAATACCACTCCTGCTCCGCACGAGTGACTGTTCGAAGAGCCGTCCACATACAATGTCCACTTGGAATTCCCTTCCTCGGTCGGTTGAGGAGTAAGTTCTACTGCGAAATTGGCGAGGGCTTGGGATTTGATTACAGCCCTGGGTTGATATTGAATATGAAATTCTGACAATTCAATTGCCCATCCTATCATTCGTCCGGCTAAGTTTGGTTTAGTCAGAATCTTCATTATCGGATTGTTAGTCTTAACCATGACCCGATGATTCTGGAAGTACATTCGCATTCTTCGTGCGGTGATGACCAAGGCCAATGCAACCTTATCTACCATTTGGTATCTAATTTTTGCACCATGCAATACTCGGCTAATGAAATATACTGGACGTTCCTCCACTTCTATTTCCTGCACCAGGACTGAGCATACTGCTTCGTTCAAGACAGCAAGATAAACAATGATAGGCTCTCGTGTGTTTGGTTTTTGAATAACTGGAGGAGAAGCTACAAATGCTTTTAATTGAAGAAAGTTTCGTTCACACTCGGTCGTCCAATCGAACTTGGACGTCTTTTTCAATAGCTTGATAATGGGTTTTGTTCGTTCGGCTAATTTAGGTACGAACCGAGATAGGGAAGTGAGTCGGCCCACTAATAGTTGGATTTCTTTAAGGTTATAAGGACTTCGCATTTCCGTAATGGCTTTACACTTCTCAGGATTTGTTTCTATGCCTCGACGGGTGAGAATGAAGCCTAAGAACTTCCCCCCTTCTACACCAAACGCGCATTTGTCAGGATTCAGGCGCATGCGATACTTGCGTAGAGATTAAAAAACCTCCATCAGGTCTGAAACATGTTGTTCACATGAGTCAGACTTGACCACGATGTCGTCAACGTAAACCTTGACGTTTCTTCCAATCATGTCGTGGAAGACATAGTCCATCAAACATTGATAAGTGGCTCTGGCGTTCTTCAAGCCGAACAGCATGACTTCGTAATAAAAATTATTGGATTCTGTTCTGAAAGCTGTTTTTTCTATATCTTGTGGGTGCATCTGGATTTGGTTATAACCGGAGTACGCGTCAAGAAAACTAAGAATTTGATGACCGACTGCTCCGTCAACCAACCGATCAATAGTCGGTAGGGGATACAAATCTTTCGGAAAAGCTTTGTTAAGGTCCATATAGTCTACACACATTCGCCATTTTTCGTTTGACTTTTTAACCATTACCACGTTGGCTAACCATGTGGTATAGAGGGCCTTTTGGATGAAACCAACTTGCACTAGCTTGTCAGTTTCTTCTCGGGCGGCTTTACGCCTTTCTTCTCCCAACTTCCTTTTCTTCTGGGTATCGGTCTGGCCTCCTTGTATACGGATAGGCGATGAGTAATGACATCAGGTTTCACTCCGGGCATATTTGCAGCAGTCCAAGCAAAAAGGTCAGCATTCTTTATCAATGTCTTACCTACCACCTCTCGGTCGTCCTTCTTTAAGGATGTTCCCATGTACGTCTTACGGTTGTTGCCGCGGAGGAATATGGGCTCAAGGTCTTCCCTGGCCTCCATTCGTGGATCATCCGATCGTGGATCTAGATCTAGAAGCGCAACTAGTGCCTTATGGAGCCTCTTCCCTTAGACCGCCTCTCGGGTGACCGTCCTCTTCTGATCGGAGATCGGTCGTCCGTCGTGGTGTACAAACGTCTAGTTGGTTCAACTTTCAAGCTCGCTACATAGCACTCTCTCGTAGTCTTTTGGTCAACATGTACGGTGGCGATGTCTCCATTAATGGAGGGAAATTTCATGGCCAGACGAGGGGTAGAAACTATAGCCTTCAACCTATTTATGGAAGGTCGTTCGAGCAATATGTTATAGGATGTATTTGCGTTAACCAACAGATATCGAATATTAATTGTTTTTCTGAAAGAATCGTCACTAAAGGTGGTGAATAAGTCAATGTATCCTTTGGTGTCCACTCATTCTCCTGAAAATCCAACTATCTGTTTGTCCTAAGGCTATATCTCTGCTTTTGAAATTCGCATTTTCTTAAACGTTTCCCAATAGAGGATGTCGACCGAATTGCCTTGATCTACCAGAACTTTAACGATTGCAAACTTGTCTATTTCTACTGTAATGACCATGGGATCATCCTGAGCGGGGTTGATTGCGGTGAAATCATCGTCGGTAAATGTAATTGGAGGTATATGCGGGCGCTTATGTGTAGAAGTTGAATGGATGGACTGAATCGCTCTTAGATGTTTTTTCCTAGCGGAGTTAGAGCATCGACCACCTGCGAAGCCGTCTGCAATGTAACTAACCTCCTGAGGGGGTATGCCGAGCGACACTGGGTTGACGATGGTATTAATGACTTCGCGAACCTTTTGCTTAGTTCGGCTTTTGCATTCAGGGCTTTCACTTCGAGGTCGGGTCCGTTTGACTAGACTCTCACTTCATTTCTGTCGGGTCGTGCGACGATAGCTATCGCGGTTTCGGTCGTCCCTTCGTCCAGAATGTTCTTTGCCCTTGAAATAATCAATGTCATGTTGGGGCGACCGTGGTGCAGAGGTGGTTGTTCTGATGAATTTGCGGAGATGACCAACTTGAACAAGCTCTCTATTTTATCCCTTAATGTCTGGCATCCCTTGGTCGTATGGTTGTAGTTACGATGATATTGACAACGCTTAGATGTATCCGCATTGGGTGGTGTTTGTGCTTGTTTAAGCGTTGGGATCAATTCAGCTTGTAAGGCTTCATCCAGAATTTTCCCCCTAGGTACCGTCAGAGGAGTGTAATTATGGAAACGAGAACCTCTATTCGGACGATACCGGTCTCGGTCGGTCCCCATTGCGGGAGGACGGATTCCCTATTTTTCTCTCTTTCTTTTTCAGAAGCTTCCACCAACGTTTTCCTGTGATAGTCGACGTGTTCTTCAATTAGCATGAATTGGGTTGCTCTTGTTCTCAATTCATCCATGTTGTATGGTGGACGTTTAATAAGGCTCTCGGTGAACCGGCCCGGCAGTATATTTGAGACTAAATGGTGCATTGTTATGTTCGGATATAAATTACCATGCAGACCTTACTGAATTTGTCCATAAAAGCCCTCAACGATTTTCCATTTTCTTGTTTGACATTGAGGATGTACGTCGTGGCATACTGAGTAGTAAATTTTACTTCCAAAACATCGAAGCTGGTTACAGAGTTTGGCAGAAGGTCGGTAAACCACCCTAGGGGTCCCTCTCTCAGCGAGGTGGGAAAAACCTTGCACCATACCGTCTGATCTACGGTGTATAAGGTCATTTGCGTCCTAAAAATATTCAAGTGCTCGTCCGGATCGGTGGAGTCATCATAAAGATTAATTGTTAATCCCCTCCACTTGTCAGGGAGGGGTGCGACAATGATGTCATCCGTAAAAGGATGACCCCTTGGATTGGCTACTCTCCCCTAAGCAACATACTTAACACTTTGATGTGTATGATGCGTAAGTGACGCGTGATGCACCACCTGAGTTTGGGGAGTTGGTATTTTTGTCCCGGATTGATGTGTTGGTGGTGTTGGCACACAAGAGTGTCCTTCCCGTTCGGATTCTTCAAGTCGCTGAAGTAGTCTTTTGTTCTGCTCCTTTAATTGAGCCATTTCCTCTGCCTGTGTACGTCATTCTTCTTCTTGCTTACGCTGATCTTCTTCATGACGCAACTGATATGCAATTCCTTTCCACAATAGCTCTTGCATCTGGGCTTGAAGGGCCTGCAGCATCGCCATTTGATCCTCTACCGTGTTGTCATTATTCGTGTTATTCATTGTGGATACCACCGTTGCTTGTCGAAGTCCTTGTGACTGAAGGGCTGGAAATTACTCGGGCCCCACGGTGGGCGCCAATTGTACCTGTGTGGATGACAAGGCCTGAGTAATATTGATCCACTCGATACACAACTCGTCGTCGTACTAATAGTCTCTGAATTCTTCAAAGTTCTTCTCCTCTCGCGCACAAGCTCTGCCAGTCGGTGGGGGTACCTACGATTGCACTTCGACGCTCAAGTCAGTGTTAGTGATTAGTCTGTTCTCTTAGGATATCAAAAACGTACTTTTTTCCCCTTCAAAAGTCTCATTTATAGGTTGACTTGCGCCTTTTCCCGCGCGGACCAGGTAATTAGTTCACTAAGACGTGTGTAGTGGTCACCAGGTCGTGTGTAGTAGCTTCCGGATACCACGGGGTGTCTTTTGCGGTGTGTCCTTGACTCATTCAATGTTAGTCATAACTACTTTCTTGCCACATATTTATTACGTTATATTATTAATTCATGTATTAGATCGTCCGATGTCCGACCGGTACAAAATCATAAAATTCGCATTGGTACCATCTAAAATATAAATTTTAATTTGTATTATGGATTTTACAATCAAAAATACATTGTATTTAAATTTTAAAATTTGAAAGACATTTAATTCATTAACTTTTTTTTGAATTTTACAATTCGATATAATAATTTACGGTTTAGACGGTGAAGGTGAAAAATTATTCCAAGAGTGACGTTAAACGTGAAATGTGTTGGAGGTTGGGATTATTGCGGTGATGACGCTGAGAGTTGTTACGACAGTGGAAGAGGTGTGCTCATTGGAGAGAAAATGAAAAAAGAGTAAAATTGTCATTTCTATTCTTATATGGAAATGTAAGAAGAATCCAAACTACATATTGGGCCAGGAGCCCATTTATAATCCAACCTCAAAAATTACTTTCTGCACCTGGTCAAATTTGAATCTGTACTATTTTTATATAAAATTTAAAAAATGTCCTTAGATAAAATGGAAGGTGCATAGAAAAAATAATTCTAAAACCACTTTTCTAAAACATTTTTCTAGATTTTTTTTCCAAAATATATTTTTTCATTTTAGAATTGTTTTTCCAAATAGGATTCTGATTTTCGAATTCTTTTTCAGAAATTTATTTTTGAAACACAGTAGTCTATTTTGGAATTTTATTTTTTGAGAATTTATTTTTTGAATTCTGAATTTTTAATTTCAAAACAAAAGATAATTTTAGAAATTTCAGAAAAGGATAGGTGGAGGTTACAATTTCTTAGGTGCAAGAAGAATTTGTCCCAGCATCTTTCAAACATGGCATGAAGCCCAAGAATTCCAATCTTAACAAAACACACCTAATGATACTTTTTGTTAATACACGTCATGCACTCAGAATAATGGTTTCCCTTTTTTATTTCTATTCATAGTTTTTTAATTTAAAAATTTAGATATATTATTTTTTTATGTTACATTTTATGAGTAATATAGATTTTTTTCTTTCTTTTAAGTTTTACTATTTTATTAATCCATGTACATTTTTTCAATATTTTCATAATTTATATTTTGTATTGTTGAACTTGCAAGCATATCCATTACTCATTTATAAGCATTGGTTTGGTAAGCCTTTATTATTCATTATTATAGTTTTTTTATTTCACTTTCAAAAAAGAGATTAGTTAAAAAAAAAATTCTGCATAGATGATTCTCTTCATTTTTATCCCAAATAACATTTTTTATTAACTTTAAATAAGGACATAAACTCTGTACAAATTAATGTATGAAATAAGTTAATTAGTTTGTTCCTTCTCTTCAATTTGTTTTGTTCTTACTTAGATTTGAGATCCAATTTAATAGTAGGCTATATCTACTAAACTATTATCTTAGTTAATCTATGTTATCATGTAAATTTGTCATATTGAATACTCTTTTTTTTTTCTTAAACACTTACACAAGAATAAAATAAAATAAAAAAGAAACAAGTTTACCAATATTTTCACTTGTGTGTGATGCCATATTAATTTATGTGAAAAGTTCATTTTATTTAACTTCTCATTTTTTAATTTCCTTAAGTATTTCCGAAAAAAAAATCATTCTAACAACATTTGTGACAATTTCATCTAGAGTTCAATTTAGCAATATCTTCTATTGTTCAATTTTTACACATTATTGGCATATATGATATTTGGTTAAATATAATTGTGACACAAAATTAACACAAACTTCAAATAACTAAGGTTTAGATCAATTCATTTTTACCTCATAACCCCATATTTTTCTCACTAGTAATCTCTCCCTTTTAACACCTACATTAACCATCTTTTAATTATCTTTTGTTGATCCTATTTATACTATGTGAGGCGTAATTTAATTTATTATTTTTATGATTTTTTATTACATTGTTTACATTATTTATTTTATTATTTTATAAAACAGTTCAAAACATTATT
Organism: Phaseolus vulgaris; assembly: GCF_051622355.1. NCBI lineage: Eukaryota > Viridiplantae > Streptophyta > Magnoliopsida > Fabales > Fabaceae > Phaseolus > Phaseolus vulgaris. The sequence continues at coordinate 45,673,953 of NC_143504.1, forward strand.
GATTGATTATTATTCAACACTAATACGAAGTAGTATTTAAAAGTAAGCAATGTTATTAGTTAATTAATCAATTTAGACATTTAAATAAATGTAGATTAATCTAATTAGTACTCATAAAATATATATTTTATATCGATAATAATTTATATGGATTAAAATGTCAATAATAATTCCATCAATGTAAAAAAAGTGAGACATGTTTTATATTGATTTTGTAATCGATGTAATATATACATAAATTACAACTTTGACAAATACTCCAATGAAAATGAGTTAAGATAATACAAATATGAGGGGACATATTATAATAGTTATAGTCCTAATTGATGTAACATGTCTAATTTGGTAAGAAAAAAAATGATTGTGATCCTGCCGGCAACTCGAACGGGAGGAATCGCTTCGTAGCACTCTCTGCCCTGTCTACGCGACTGCGTCTTCTGCAGAATCACCCTCAGGACCTTCTCTTGCTGTTCCAAACGTGACCTGCAAAACACACAGATGGCGCCTCTAGCGGCCGTTTGCACTCCGACGATCAAGTTAGTCCAACAGAACCACCAGAAACTGGAAACTAGTAATGTGTGTGTGAAAAACTCTTGCACTCTGTTTTTCGTCTCTCTTTTTCTCCTCTTTTTTTCTCTTTCCCCTCACTCTCCCCTGATTCTCTCTTTTATCTCTTTTTCCCTGCTTCTGGGCATAACAGATTGAAAGAAGATTTATATTACATTGGTTATGACTTTGAATGAAGCAATTTGTTACATTTTTTTTAAATTACCATTTTGTCCATATATATTACATTGACTATAGCTATAACCAATGTAATATATTGTGTTTTTTTTTTAAATAATTCACTAGTCTTTTGCTTTTCTTAGTCTATAATTGTAAATACACTTAACACAACATACCAAATTGTGAGGAAAAGAAGTTTGAATGATGATTAAGACTAATGGATACCAAAACTTGTCTAAATTAAATACATGAACATTTCAATGTAAAAACATTAAAACATAACTAAATTAACATAAATGTTAATAAAAATCAAAGTAGTTATATGAAATGAAGATGTCTAAGTACCAAACATAATCTCTTCAGTTGTGTTTGTGTGTACGGACTCATCAACGACACAAAGTTGAAATATGAAGTAAATATTAGTTTTTTTCACAATATCACATAAGAAACCTCTAATAACTTTTTTTTTTCAAACTATTTAAGGTGTTTTAATACATGCTCCCAATAATCAATAATATTGACAAAGACTGTGGTCCACATGCATGACATAATAATCATACTCATAAATTCTTTGGTGCTTATTGTATTAATATATGAAATTCAACTAAGTTAATTTATTGAAACTAAAAAAAAAAACATGATTATAATAGTTTCAATGAAAAACTAAATACCTTAGGATAAATCACACATGGATTATATGAGGATGAATTGGATTTACCATATAAGACATTACATGCATTAATAGCACTAAAAAGGAAAGTTTAGTGATTTATAATGCATTATATGAACTATAAAATCATGTTATTCCGTAATTTAAACATATCTTTGTGTAGTAAACCATGTCTCAACGCTAATATAAAGTGTAGTAAACCATAATCGTGGAGGTCTTAACAAATTACAAGATTTTTAGTTGTGTTTTCTAGAAAATAAATGGTCGATTTTTTCTTTAAAGGGACTGGAATATATTAAAAACATTAAACTGGTAGAAAACTAAAATACTTGATTAGAGGATTATCTCTATGTTCAATAGTGGTGGAAGAAATAAATTAAGTAGAGGATTGATATACATTGTGGGTGGTAAATAGAATGAAACAATTATTGATCCGGAAAGGGACATTTAAATTGTGAGCAAATATCAAAATAGAATGTCATATCCTCTAAATGTGACAAAATTTTATGCTACATTGGTATTGCAATTATTTTTCGAGAAGTTAGTCAATATCTCAACTGTTAACGAATGAGTAATCAAAACATCATCACCCTTCGACCAATAAGATAATAACTTCAACTCACTTAATCCTCCATTGAAAAGCATTCCTACTATGTGCATCATGATCATGTGACTCATGTATATAATAGAATTGTTATGACACAAATTAGCGTAAGAAGGTTTTGTATACAATAAATTTAGCAAAATCCTGCTAAAAAACTAGTATAAAAATCAAGAAAAATCTACAGTGGAAACAACAACAAAAAAGCAACCAAAATTTATAGTAAAAATAGTAAAATAAGTAAAATAATTAAAAGAAAGAGTGAGGCTTGGGGTACCTCACTGGTCGGTATGTCATGGTAGGTTTGTGAAACAATTTTTTGTGTGACTTTTGCTCGACTAGGCCATCATAAAAACAACAATATAATATGTTATTTTACATTTAATATGTAATGCAAAAAATAAATATGACAATATTTTCATATTATTATCAACTTGAAATTCATTGAGAAATCTCTTGTTATTTCTCCTATGTCATATGTCCTCCTACTTTACTTTGAGCTAACTTTCATTTCTCATGTCAACTATAAGGTAGAAATGAGAAAGAACCCCTTCATCATAAGACGTGTACTTTTTCCTCCTTATCTTCTCTTCCATTATTTTTTTTTCCAACAAGTCATACTCTTCCCAAGGCAGTTTGTGGAGGTAACATTCTTTTATTGGATGTTTTGAGCTTTCTTTCTCTTTCGCTAAAAAAAATTAATATAGATAAATGGTGTATTTCATGATATGATTTAATAAAGTGTAATGGGATCTTGTCTAATTTGAATAAGTGATTATCATGTCTCCTTGTCTATACCATATTTCTCACAAAGGAACCTGTCCTTGTATTTGCCATAAATGTAAAACCTTATCATGTTTTTTTTTATTAAAGCTTTCATGTTAGACATCACTATGCAACTTGACATCTCAGCTAGACTGACACCTTAAGTAACAATAATCATTTGCCATCATATGAAAAAAATATTATTAAAAAAATAAAAAAAGAAAGAAAATACAAAAATATGGGGGTACTAGACCAAAACCCATATGTTAACAAAAACGATACATAAATATGGGGGACTATACCTATTCATAAAGAATTCTAAGAACATGAGTTCATGTGTAATGAAATCGAAACTCTTAAACTCAAAGTTTGTCTACAAATTAAAATAAATTCATTACATTATAAATCATTAAACTCATCCTTATGGTACACTTGTTTAATTCAAGATTTATATATATATATATATATATATATATATATATATATATATTTCATTAGTGCATAAACATTAATTTGCTTTACTTGTACTTGACAAAATTTCAACAATATTTCATATTGATTTTCAAGTAACATGAAATGAACGTTTCAAGTTCAATATAATGATTATCACTATTATCTCCTTTTTCTTTTTAAATATAAGAAAATATATGAATAATTTAAATTGGACGAATCTGAAACGAAAAAGGAAGGTTTACTTAATACAATATATGACAATGTACAACTAAAATGTTGTCAATACAATACTTAAAATATGAATCACTACAAAATTCCCCCCAAAAAGTGGCGCCAATCCTAGAGCATGAGGAAGGTGTGACTTCCTCTCTTAGTTTGGCACCTCCCTACTAAACGCACACCCCCCTAAGTTTCCTAAACTAAAGACCTAAAGATGCTTTTACAAAAGAGGTTTCTTATGTTTCCCTCTAAGCACCTTCAAACAAAGAAATTACAAAAAGAGAAAACAAACATCCATTAGCTCCTAAAGCCTTGAACATGCTCCTTGTAAGCCTTTGAGGTGGGCTATTATCTCCATGAGCGTCCTCCATTTGAGCCTCAACCTCTTCTTGCTCTTGATGATTGGCCTCCATGTCCACTTGAGCTTGATCTCCATCACAATATATGACAATGTACAACTAAAATGTTGTCAATACAATACTTAAAATATGAATCACTACAAAAAATCGTGTAATAAGTGACAGTTTTAATATGGCGGTTATTAATAACCGCCACAAATTTCAGTATAATACGTCATTTGACTAACCGCCACAATTATCTTTCAAAATATGTCATTTTCAACCGTCACAATTATCCTTCAGAATAAAAACAATTTTTCCTTCCCTCATTATTCTCAATTATTTTTAAAAATATTTTTGATAATCGAAATTAGTTTATTGTTAATTATTTTTGAAAATCTGATTTAACTATTGGGAAACGAAAATTTCTTTCCTCTATTTGCCTAAACACTCAAACCTCTCACTTTGCCTAAACATGAAACCCTAAATGCTTTTCACGAACCCTCGTAGTCAAACCTAAACGTTCAAACCTCTCTTTGCCTAAACATGGAGCCCTCACCGCGAAACCCACACTGCGAAGCCCTTACTGTGAAGCCCTCACTGCGAAGCCCTTATGAACCCTCCTCACGAAGCTGTCGCGAAGTTGTCACCGTGCTATACGAAATCCTTTCGCGATTATTCGAAATCGCCACCATCGACACCTCCGCGGAAGGATTTGTTCATTATCCGAAAATGACTTCCACTTCTACACTTTTTTGCATTTCAATCTAACCAATCCTATTTCATGTGGTGGCGCTAGAGGTAGTTGAATTTTTCAATTATAATGTATTGCGTCAAATATCAATGATATTTTACTTTTAACTATGAATGTAATTCTGTTTTTTTTTTATTAGCAAATTCCTACATACTGTCTCATTTTTGTAAGATATATAATATTGTGCACATATTTCAGGCATGTAGTTTTCTTGTTTCAAGCCGTGGTGTTGTTGTTTCAGAAGAGCGAGAATTGGAGGAGAATGTTTTCTCAAATGAAAACTATGTTGAGACACCATTTTTGTTTGAACAGGTTCCTTGTGACATTTCTTATTACTGTTGATATTTTTCTACTCTATAAAGTGTAAATTTTGTTACTAGTTTCTTTTTTCTTTTTCAATTTTGTCTAAATGGTTTATTTCACAGGAAATTACGCCTACACCATCAAATCAATCTGGTTTAAGATTTATCAGTGGGATAATTTGTAAATCCAAGGTTCTTAGATTTGAAAGGATGTTGTTTCGAGAGGGAATATGTTTTTCAATCAGGCACCAGCTGATCCTATTTCAACTGAGATGATTATCTTCCTTATCAATTTAAAGAATATTGATCATTAGGCTGTAGTTTTGTTAATCTGTATTTAACATGCTATTACTTCCACCAATCCCTTGCCCAGTTTGTTTATTTCCTAATAATTTATTATTGCTCTTCCTGATGACCGATTCCTGTTTTTATTTTCAGGTTGAGAAAATTGTCTTTGTTGTGTTCTTCTCTGGGGAGCAAGCAAGAATAAAGATCCTGAAAATTTGTGATGCATTTGGTGCAAACTGTTACCCTATCCCTGAAGATAAAAGTAAGCAGAGGCAAATAACATCAGAGGTATGTATGTCCAGATTAAGAACATTTTTTCCTCTTTGAATTAGTATGGAGTTGGTGAAGGCTTGGGCTTTTCACATTCTTTGAAATGCTTCTTTTAAGCATAAACAAATGGCTTAGCCTTCAACACAACTTCAGCAAGTTTGTTCCCTCGTTCAACATTGGTAGGTATGTTGAATGGAGAGTCCTTACGTGGAGCATAAAGCTTGGCTTTGCACACTACGGATCCATATTTCACATAGTTAAAGTCCTTAACTGTGATGCTCTATTTTCCATTGCTTTTAGTTTCACCATAAGCCTTAATGATGTTTCTATGGGGGAAAATTGTCTGAAATTCAATATTATAATATTGTTCAGATCCCACATCAACTACAAATATATCATGTATTATAACTAATGTAGTCATTATAAGGCTTGGACACTCCTTACCATATAAGCCAAATTTGTGTGGTGAGTTAACCCCTAATTACGAATTCTGAAATTGTATTTGAGTCCATCTTAGATCCGTTATATCACTCATGTTAGTCTACAATAGATGTTTATTTCTAGGCATGGGGAAATGTTGTTACTGGGTGACCTATATTTGTCCATGGTTTTGATATACATGGCATGAGGGGATGTGTTTAAATCTCACATTAAACTAGAGATATGACTAATGTAGTTCTTATAAAGCTTGGGCAGTTTCTCCTTACAAAATGGTTTTGTGGATAAAGATAGCCCATAAGCCAAATTTCTAAGAAGAAATATCAAAGTTTATCCTAATATCTATCTTGTTTCCCAATCCAAAAGGATTTCTTTTGGTGCTCTTTAATACTTTCGTTCTTTAAATTGAAACTGTAGTGCCTTGTCCTTCAGGTTCTTAATGCTGCTTTATAGAATTACATGTTATTATTGTTGATTGAAAAATGGGAAGTTGGAAACCGTTAAAATTATTGGGTTTAAGTGTAGAGAGAAGAGAAAAAAGACTATTGATAAAACGGTGACCCAAATTTAATGATTACTTGATTTCATATACTAATTAAATAAGAAAAGAAATCATGAAACATAAGAAGTATGGAAACCATTCTTAAGTGATATGTAATAACGCTTAAAAAAGGTGGACTTAAACCAAGAGAGACAAATAGTCAAGTGTATAAAGAGATAGCAGTAGAACAGTGTTATGGTTGGTGATACTACTCCTTCAATTTATTTAGATTATTAGGTTTTAGATAGGGTAAAAAAGGAAAGGTGAAAAAGGAGGTTGAATAATTTGAATTTAATATTGTGATAGACAAAGCAGTAACAAATATTAAGATGAATGCTAGATTCCTTAGTTTAATTGAATAAAGAATCAATATATAAGAGATATACAAGATATTCTGATAGGGACCTCGGTATTATAGGATGCATAAGGTCTCACATCAAGTAGTAGGATGGTGTATTTAAGTGTTTGGTTTTCAAATCATATTCTAAAATATTATTAGATGCAACAGTTACCAAGGATATTTTTTTAGATATTATAATGGAGATTGTATGATTCTAATAGAAAATGTAGCTTATGGTTACAAGTTTCAGCACGTCTTGCTGACTTAGAGGCAACTCTAGAAGCTGGAATTAGGCATCGGAACAAGGCTCTAACTTCTGTAGGAGGCCCTTTAACAATATGGATGGACATGGTAAGAATTAGCTTCTGAATACATTCTTGTTCCTTGTGATGTATTTGTAAGGCATTTCTAATACCTTATTAGCCTTTGCAAGGGATGGACATTTATTATGAACCAACAACTCTCATTCTTATCATCTTGTGTTAGGTAAGAAGAGAGAATACTGTGTATGATACACTGAATATGTTAAACTTTGATGTCACCAAAAAATGTCTTGTTGGAGAGGGTTGATGCCTGTATTTGCAAACATCTTTTCTTTATATTATCTATTAAAGAGATTGCATCTTTCAATTTTCCAAATTCATGAGGCACTGCAACGTGCAACTTTTGACAGCAATTCTGAGGTTGGCATAATATTTCATTCAATGGATGCACTGGAATCACCACCCACATATTTTAGGACCAACAGTCTCACAAGTCCATATCAAGAAATTGTTGATGCATACAGGTAAGCTTAATATTTAATATGTTTATTGTGGCAACACAATATGTTAATGGATTGAATGAGATTACCTTCTTCGAAGTAAGAAATGTTGGCGATGTGTTAGGTCATGTAAATAGATCAATGATGTTTTATTAATGTATGTTGAATGTAACGGGCTTAGCTCATAGTTTCTGTTATTCTATTATGTTATCCTGTTATTTTTCCTATCTATAAATAAACCATATGTGTGTATTTTACCAGAAGATCCAATTGGTGTCATATTTGGTAAAGAGCATCCGGGTCGAGTTAGAGGGCTATCATATGGAGCTTGTCCCAGCCTTGCTTTCAAAGGATCCACAACAAGGCTAAGTGGTATGAACCAAGCTTCCTCTAGTTCAACTTCGTCAAATGTGGAGGACAAGGTAACTCAAATGGAAAATGAGCTTGCAACTATGAAAAATCAAATGAACACTTTGCTTGCATACATTCTTTCAAGAAAAGATGTTCCAGAACATTTTGTTGCAATGATAGCTAATTTGGTTCATGCATCCACCAATGAGGTATTAATATATTTAAATATTTATTGGTGTCTTTTATTTTATAATTATAAACATACAAATTCATTAACTTAAAATTATTTATTTCAGGCATTGGATTATGGAAGTGGTGCTCCATCACCTAACCTAATCAAGTAATAGGATCAAGTGCTGGAAGAAAAACTGATTAGGGATGTGTGTTTTAATTTTAAACTTGATTAGGGATGTATGAAATTTTTGTGTTTTAATTTTCAATTACATATAAACTTTTGAACATTATTATGTGTGCTTTAATTTTCAATGAAATGAATGGATGATTATAACTTTATACATTATTTTATTTTATTATGAAAAAGTGGTGGTTAAATTTTATAATTGTATAAAACAGATTATAAAAAAGATTATAAAAAAGTGGTGGTTAAATTTTATTTATTCAGAATTAAAATTACGTCAGTTAAAACCGCCATTACTTACGTATATTATGGCGTCAAAATCTTCTTCAATGAATGTAAATTGCGACAACTATAACTGACACTACTTACGTATAATATGGCGCCAGAATCTTTTTCAATGAATGTAAATTGCGACAGTTATAACTAACACTACTTACATATAAAAACCGTCACTACTTACACTATGTTTAAAGTGGTGGGTGTTGTGACGGGTAGCGTAAAACCGCTACATTAAACTTTGTGGCGGCCAGTTCTATGGCGGTTTGGCAAACCGCCACAAGCGTATATTGTGGCGGTTATAAACGTCAATTTATACGAAAATAATCGCCACAATATACACTTTTTTTGTAGTGAATATCTAAAATTAAAAATATGCATTGTTAAGGATTGAGCACCCCAAACTTAGTATCAATATGTTAAACATATAACAATCAAGGATATAAAAATCACAACAAAAATATCAATAAAATTATATTCATATTTGAACTAAATTTTTAAGTTTAATTTGTAGTCCTTCAAATTTCAATGAAATTTTAGAGATTGATTTAATTAAAGATAAATAAATAAATTCTACTAATCTTTATTTAGTTAAATTTGTAATCAAATATAAAGCATCATTTTTATCTTTACTTTAATATTAAATTAAAATCTTAATTTTTCAACTAAAATACAAATTTTAATTCCAATATTAATATTAAATTAATAAAAATTTAAATTCTATTTTAAAAACTAATATTAATATTAAAATTAAATTTACAAGGTTTAAAAATGTAAATAAAATAATAAAGTAAAGGAGTTTGTGATTGTTGTGCATAAAAATAAAGGGTTATGATATTTTGATAATCCTACTCCACCCTACAACAATAATAAATATTAATATTTGTAAAAAGAAAAAGAAAAATCCTCCTTAATGAAAATACAAACAAAATGTAAAATGTTAAAAAAAATCAAAATTAACAAAATTATAAATTTTTATAAATGATTAAAATATTAATATTTATTGGGTTGTAAGGTGGAACACAATTGTCAAATAAACCTTTAAAAAATACAATAGACAATAGAAAATACTACGAATAGGTTGAGACTTAAGTTCATTCAACAATGAGTTTTTCATCTGTTGCTATATATATAAAAATATATTGAATTGATCAAACATGTATCAATCAATTCAGTATAAACTTATTAATGAAACATGTGTGTTTTAAGTCATTCATGACATTACTCATCTTAATGCATCTACTTATAAGATTTTTAAGTGTTTTCCCTCTTGAATTAAGCATATAAGAGGTTGTTCAAATAATGCAAAATAAATAAAACCTCAAACTAAATGACGTAATTGAATTATCAACATGTATTAAAAAATAATTTTCATAACAAAAATTTAAACTTAAAAAAGACTAGACCGTCTAGCACAACATGTTACAAATTGAAGAACAAAACCTTAATTGCATAGAATATCAAAATCCATGACAAAATCACAAGAAAATCAACCGAAAAAAGTTTAGTTTTTCATGCAAAGACAAAGTGAAATAAATACAAAGAATAAAATAAGAAAACATTTTGTTCTATGAACGTCTCCCAAAATGGGATTTTATGATTTTTGTTTAAAAACGTGTGTGTATTTATAAGTCTCTTTGTTCCATAGATTTCATAATTATATTGTATCTTATATATTGTTTGTTTTTATTTCTTAGTTTTCAATTTCCCATAATTCTTGAATTTGTTTTCAGTTTTGTTGCAAATTGTTTTTCTTCTTTTCTTTTACAAATAATTTGCTTCCAATTTTTTTGTTGAAATATTTTAGATTTTATTCTTTAATTTTTTTACTGAGATTTTGTTCCTAGTTTTGATTCATGGAAACCCAACCGTAGAATCTCTATCGGACTTATGTATTAGTGCAACATTTCTTTTTATACGATGATCTGGTCTAAGACATTTACATTAGACCACATGGTATCTGAGTCATTTTGAGCCTATCCTAGCGAGTATTTGTTGGGCTAATTAAACCACCTGCTATCGGGTCGTTATCGAACCACCCATCATATGTTATCCCACGCACGAGTTGTCACTCTCGACGTGAGGGGGGGTGTTGGAGATTCTACATTGACTAGAGATGAGGACATTTCATTGTATATAAGTGCGTGCAAACCTCAATCTTATGAGTATGGGTTTGAGTTAGGCTTAAAGTCCACTTTATTATATAGACTTTTTCTACATATTCGTCTTCATTAAACTTCTTTATGTTGTTGAGGTGTTTTTTCATCTAAGTCTTAAGAGATGAATTGTTGGACAATATACTCCGCATAACAGTTAGACCATTTAAAAGAGATTAAACCATCTAGTATGACTAAAAATAAAATATTTAACAAAAATAACATTTAAAACCCAAATAAAATTAACTATATAAATATTATATAAGTAATAAATTTATTCATAATTACAATTTAAAAAAATTATAATTAAATATTTTTAGTGTAACTGAAATTATGTTCCTCATCATATATAAATATTTAAAAAATAAAATTATGACATAATAAATAAATATATATATATAATACTTTTTATCAGTTTTTTTTTCTTAAAATATTTTGATTTGAGTAATTTTATCATGTTATAATGAGAGTTTTGTTAACTCTAACTTTTTAATATTTATAAAAATATTAAAAAATGTTTTAATGTTATAAAAAACATTTAATAACATTTAATATTTTGAAATAAAAGCATTTAATAACATTAAATGTTTTGAAAAAAACATTCAATACTTTTTTTTCATAAATATTTAAAGATATGATTTGTATGCAATGTGAATATATATATTTTTGCATTATTAATTAATTAAAAAAATATAAGTATAACTCTTACAATAAATTATGATTATTGCATTAATTTCTAACATTGAGCTTATTAATGTTTTCTAATGATGGACTTTTTATATTTACAATTTATTATTTAATGACTTATTTAAATTTATGTATCATTTTAACTTTTAATATATATTGGAGATTTATTTACTCTTTTCCTATAAACATTATACTTAATTGTAAAATTACTTTTTTTTTCTACTTCATCTCCTTCCAAGTAACTTCGCCAGAACCAATACTCCTTCACTGCTAATATTGCATTTATATCTACAACAAAATAATAATACTAACTTAAATACTAATATTAACTTAAATAGCAATATTAACTGAAATAATAATAATAATAAATATTAGTAATAATAAATTTTTTAATACTGCATTTATATATTAAATTTAAAATTAACATGCTTATTAATATATAAAACAATAAAAAATTGTTATAATAATTAAATTATAACTGAATAATGTGAATGATCTATCTAACTTCCTTTCGTTCAGATTTTTTTCTGTTTTTATCCTAACAAATTCAACAACCAACTTGTTTGAAATCATAAGAAAAATTCATTTGGTATTGTTTGAAAATAATTCACATAAATATATATAAATATATATAGTTAAGATTGTGATGAGAAAAAAAATATCTTCTAAATGTGAATAAATTTGGTGATATCAGTGTTTAACCATTTGAGAGAGAATAAAAAAATTAATAGTGAAAATTCAAATAAAATAAAAGACTTAAGAAAATAAGCTTTTTAAGTTATTTAATAAACTAAAATTAAAAGTGTGTTATATCAATTTAACACGGGAAAGAAACTATGTGAATATATACATACTAATAGTCTTTATACCTTTAATGTGGATATTATTCATTAAAATTGAAATCATTCATACAAACTAAAAGATGAGTACAATTTTATTTGACATCCTTAAATAACAAATTGTAACTAGTGAGATGAATAATTACAATATAATTTCTATATTATAAATTTTAACAAAAAACATTTCTTCATTAGTATTTTTTTTTTACATAATTTGTATAACTTCAATATAGATTTTAGTAACATTTTTTCATTTTAATAATTATTATAATAATTACAAATATTTGTTATTATTGTAAACAAATTATAACCCTGTTTTAATATTTAAAATTTTTAATGTAATCCTAGATTTATTTTTTCTTATTTATCTTTATTAACTATGATGAATATTTGTGTTTTGAAACAAAGAATAATGAAAAAGTTATAAATAATTAATATTAAAAGTTAATTTAATTTCTAACTAAGATTTTTTTTTGAAAAATAATTAAATCTATTGGTGTATTTAATTATGTTTTAAATTAGAGGAAGTAACATTTAACATTGTAATTAATGGAGTTATATATTAATTTTTTATTTATTTTTTATTGAAATGTGTTGATATGATATAAAATTTAAAATCTTTGAGTTACATAAAAAAATATATTTTATTTCAAAAGTAACTCCTTTTTTTCAAAATATAAGTTTGAAAAAATATTATTAAAATAAGTTTGACCAAATTTCACAATAATATATTAAAAATAATGTAATATAAAAATCAAAAAAAGAAAATTAAGACATTTTTATGATTCAAAAACTATGAGGTTCAGATACTCCTCTTAAATGGCGTGACACATATCCGACAATGACACTTGTAGGACACGTATTGGTGAAGTGTCAAATTCAAAAAATATTTGTTGGATTTCTGATAATTATAGCACGGTTCTAACACAATTTTAAAAATAATAAATACATTATTTTTTAAAAACTCAAATTTATTGTATGATTATAAAAATAAGGAACAAATCATTCTGAACCAGCCATGATAAACATCATTTTGTTAAAAAAAACTGAAACATACTTGTGCAAATAAATCTTTATTGTCAATTTATATAATTCATAATTATATTATATATATATATATATATTCTCGTGTCTTACATTTTAAAGATTATACGTATCTTCGTGTTCTTATCTGTGTCATATCAATGTTCGCGTCAGTATATGTGCTACATAGTTCAGAAATAACGCGAGAATATTATAAAAGATTAAAATGAAAAAAAAAAAAAACAAACAAACCATGTTTTATGAAAAAAAAAACAAAATAATATTGAAAGCTTTGATGGGAATTAAAAATAAATTCAAATGTATTACTTAGTTTTTAAATATTATATCATCAATAAAAATATTCAAACTTATATTTTAATTATGATAATGTAATGTAATTATTTTTTATTTTTTTAGAATTAACTTTTCATTTCGTAGCATGTTTAAGGAATTGTATTTTTATTTATTTTTGTACATAATAATCTTTCATAAAGTTTCACATATCTATATACTCACTATCACTATTTTGATTATAATTTTCTATAAGTTTTAAGCCATACATCCTATACTTTATTTTAGTTGTCATTGATATAAATTATTGTTTTTTACATATCTTTTTTAACTATGTTTCACCCATACAATATCTCCTATTAGATTTTATTATAACATTTTCATTTTACCATTTTTTTTATCACAATATTGTTATTCTTCTAATCATATCATTATTGGTCTTTATTAGATTACAAATTCAATCTAGTAAAATACACTCATGTACCAAACCTAAAATAAATTGTGTATTATACCAATAGAAAGACTAGTAGTGTAAAAAACGTTTTATAAAATATATTAATATGCTATTTATTTGTTTGACAATTTAACTAAAATGCACTATCAATGCAAATGATTTCTATACTTTTATTGAAGTGCATACTAGTATGCAATAAGAGTATTAAATTTTACAATAATAATTTTAAAAGTTATATTAAAAATTTAAACATAAATTATTAAGTAATTCCTAATTAATTGAAAAGGATAAGTTATATTAATTTTTTTTCTAAACTAACATATTTAATTCTAAAACAAGAATATTTGTAAAAAGAAAAACTTAGTTGAAGTCATATTAATTCACTAGGATCATGTTTGCATTACATGGCAGAAGAACTTTATACACTCAGAAAAACAAAATATTTAACTTGTTTCATATTTTTTTTCAAAAAAATTATTTATTTAATTATTACTGTATTTATTTATTTGATATATTCACTAATTCTCCCAGAAGACACAACATGCCAAGTCTTCCATTGCAACTGCTATAAAGACACATGTTTTTTTCAGTCACTCAATTTACCTCAAAATTACGCTGTTTCGTCTTCAGTCTCTCAGAAGTCTTCTTCTCCTTCTTAACCCAGGAGTCCCAAAAATTTGTATACTTCCCATTTTTCAAACCTGGATTTTCTAGGAGAATTCAAAGAACCCCACTACCATTTTACTCCAAAAATTTAAACTTTTTGAGGTTTGCAGCAAACCCTCTTGTTGCTGTTAAGTGTGGAAGCCAGCCATGCGTGAGATATTAGATATAAGCTCCGATGAAGAAGAGGGTTTGGATGAGAGTCTCACTGTAAATGATTACAACTTTATAAGAGAGATGTTGTTCTCTTCTGACGAAGAATCCGATGATTCAGTCAAGGTTGTTGAAATCCGTGAGAACAAGCCTGAGGTGAAGTCAAAGTCTTCAACTTTGGCTGTAGATTTGGGTGGCGATGACGATGATGACGATGACGATTGCGTGGTTCTGGAGTGTGACCCTGAAAACGGTGTCGCATCTGTTGAAGAGGAAGCAAATGGGTCAGATGAATTGCTTGTAATTGGGGAAAAGGGTCAGGTATTTGTGTCCTTGCTTTTTTTCCTCTGTTTGTGACAGTTCTCATGGGAATTGCATTATAAAATTTACAGTTTTGAGTGGCTATTTGCACCTGGAAAGCGTGAATCGATGAGAGGTTGCGCTTTGTTTTGGTTTGTGTTGCTGACACACTATTTATGTTGTTTGATTATGTGAATTTTTTGATTAATTAGGCTTGGGTTGAAGGCTGGACATGAGTTTTGTTCAAGGTTTTTTTTCTTGGTTGTTGCATGCTTGCGGTTTCTTCTTGTTCATAGGTATTTCAGGAAACTGCTGGCCACAGTTGTGGATGTGGACACTACAAAAACTATGCTTTGATTTTGTTGCTGAAATTGTTTTTTTAAAACCTTGGTTTTGTTACAGGAAACATAGAATCATAGATAGGCATAACGACGCTGAAACTGTTTCCTTGACAGGTTAAGCTTCAATGGATTCTGTTTTTTGAGAATGCTTTCTGTTAAAATAGATTAACATTTCTGAAGTTTTTTTTTATTTATTTATTTGCTGCTTACGCTTTGTGTACTGTTCTTGGTTGTGACGGATGCTTTGTGTTTTATTGTGCTTTGTTTAGAATTACCATTTCAGTAGTGTTTTGAAATAGATCTTCATATTCCATTGCAATGTGATGACACTGATTTTCAAGATTTTGAATTGTGGTTGCGATTTTCAATATCGTGGAAAATGCGGCAGCAACTGTGGTGACACCAAAACCTTGTTGTCACTGATGACATTGCAGTCGCATATACATGGTATCTTTTATTATGTTTTCCTTCTGTATCTAAAGCACTTTTGCTTTAAGCGTGTAATGTTGTTGGTGTGGTTTGTCTGGGTTAATGGAGTGACCAAGGATTCTGGCAAGTATTTTTTGTAGATTCAAACATCTTAAACCGAAGATTGAATGTTGCATTTCTAAACAATCATGTCCTGTGGTTTTATGGGGGGGTGGTGGGGAGGGCGATCTGTTTATTGGTAATACTATTTTTGCGGAAATTAGGTTAGGTCCTTTGGTACATCATTGCCAGGGTTTGCCTCATGTCAAATTCTTGCAGGGCATAAAATTGCCTTATGAGGAAAGTGACGATGGCCAAAGATATGATGAAGTTGTTCGAGTCTGGGCAATGCATCTCGGCTATTGCATCTGAGAAAACACTAAATGAATTTATATCCGAGGATATTGAAATTAGAATTGCTGATCTTGTTTGAGACCCCAAGGTACAGTTGTTAAATGTTGCTACCTCTAGTGCATGCAAAACATAGTTTTAGAGGATTATCCATCAAAATTCCCTGTGTCTCAACTTGATGGTTATTGGTGATTTACCTACGCATAAACTTTTTTGGCAAAGTTCCAAAATTTTGGAAAAGTACAATTTAGAGTAATTCCAAGTCCAACTAAAATTTGTTCTTTACTTGAGTTTTAAGGCATTTGTTTCAAACACAACTTGCTACTTGCTATCTGTTTATTTTATTATTTGATTATCTGTCTGAAAGTGTCTTTGGTTTACATGCACGGGTGTTTTAATTAAATATGCTGCTTTCATGCTTGTCTTTGGTTATGGAAAATGTAGCTACGCCATTTCAAATGTGTCAACTCTTTTAATTTTGGATTGCAGATTGCATGCCGGGACTTTCCTCATGCGAGACATCTTTGTGCTACATTACCATTCTCTTCCACCCCTCACGAGAAGCACTGTAGGCAGGTAAAAAAACTAAAGGTCATAACTTAAAATGTAGAATTATTGCTTTTGCTAGTTTAATTATCTCGGTTTCTTATCTTTTATTTGCTATCAATATTGTTCCTCTACCACTCACTTATGGTTTTGATGATATGCAGTGCCACTGTTATGTATGTGATTCCCCAGCACCATGTCTAAAGTGGGGCACTGGCACTTCAAGTTCTGATCATTGTCACGCAACTAATGAAATTGAGCTGTGGAATGTTCAGAGAAAAAAATTCAAGATGGGCTTGAGTTCCCCATTACCAGCTTCAACTAATTTTGGTACTTCACTCAGACCAGGACATCTCCAGCCTAATGAATTGGTGCCTCCGGGTGTTGTTGACTTGTCTCCAAATTCTGTATTACCAAACCAAGCATCCAGATCCATTGCAATGTGTGGTATCTCCTCACTCAACTCCATACCTCAAACCCAGGCCTCTCGACCAACAATAACTCATTTCCGCTCTACCTCTTTACCATATTCAAGTGTGCAAAATCAGGTTTGTAGGCCTATTACCACCCCTTTAACGACCCCAGCCACCAACGTAGCAATGCCAAATGGTGCAAGCCATGGTAGGGTTTTGGTGAGAAACAGATTCCAGCCACCCTCTGTACCAAGGCCAGTGCTGGGTGTGTGTAGTCACACCATCCAAAAGGGGCGAGGAAATGGTGGAAGCAGTTTAAGACCTCAGTTCCTTCGTCCACATATGGTGTCCAGGGGTGTAGGCAGTGTTGGGAACGTCCTGATGGCAAATAACACCCCTCATGAATCATCTGGTTTCATGAACAGGGTTACTCTGACACAACAACATCACAATTATGGTACTCCTGTAGGATTCTCAAATTACAGAAACTGCAACGAGCCAGATAATGCTTGTCGCCCCACAAATATATCAATTTACTCACAGCTGAGCTCTCAACCGGCCAGCCTGAGTTGTGTTAACCGGCAGACTGTGGCTTCTGAAACACAAGCATATAGTCAACCATTGCCCCTATCAAATAGTAGCCCGGGCTTCCATCAAACTTTTATCCAGGTAAATAATGGTGCTCCTTCAAGTCATATGACATACCTGAATAACAGTCAGCATGGAAATGAGCCTCAAATCCGAAGTCAAAATGGAAATGTCATTAGAAATACTACACAATGTGGGATTGCAAGTCAAGCTACTTGCCAACCACAACCACATGAACAGTCTCCAAAGGAGATTGCTGGAAAATTTTCAGCATTTGACCCAAGTTGGATAGACAATACTGGTCAAAGTATTCTACCAACTTCAGGATCTGTAGGACAAGCTCCCAACGTCAAGGAATCCATTGAACCCTTGTTTGAATGCTCTCAATCACCCAGTTCATTTGTTGATTTTGATAATTGGTTTTTGGATAAAGACCCATTTCCAGGGTTACCAGATGGGGTTTTGCAATCTGAGCTGAATATACCATCTCCAGATCTTTTTCCAGCTGATATGGGTATGGGTTTATTTTATCATGATGGTAAATGAGTTAACGTGACTTGCCAATACCTCCAACTCACACTACAGTCTTCAATGGAAGTATTTAGAATTGGTTGCCAGTTGAATGATATGCTGTAGTGACTACTCAATTTTGTGCCTCTATTTATGAATTGCACAGTTCTGAGTAATGGCACCTTTCATTTGAGGCTCATGTACTTGTGGTAAGAGCTGACCATTTTAGGTGTTCCCTAATCAGTAATCTCCATAGTTGTTGTATGAACAGCATAGGCGCATAGACTGGGGTAGTTTTGCTTTATTTTGTTGAATGTAGTGGGGAAGTATTTGGATATTTTGCCTGGCATATGGCCTTAGAATAATGGATGAGAAAACAAGATCAAAGCAAGTAAAACTGACAATTGAGAAGTTCTTCTATATTAGATATACTTTTTTCTATTCAATTGTGTTGACCATAACTGATGTTTTTGTTTGTGTAAACTGTGTTTTAAGAATGGCCTGTTTAAATGTCTCCTTATATAATCCAAAGAAACAGTGGAAAGAGTTTAGCCTTGTCTGTGGTTCGCGAGTGCTTGGATGGTAAAGGTTCTGAGCCCTTAACTGAAGCCATTACTCGACTCAGTTTGCTCTGATGCATTTGAATTCAAGGCATGTTAATGCGACGGGAATACTAAAAAACCATTATCTTTATCTGTTAAGCTTTTGGTTTCCCTTCACCCTTCAAACACAGGAAAAAGGTTAATTGAAAAATGAATTAAATATATTTTCCATTCTTATACTATAACATTTCTTTTCTGGTTCAAACTTTAGACCATTGAGATTATGATAACACTTCTTCTTCTTCTGTGGTTCAAACTTTAGACCATTAAGGTTGAGGTAGTTGTAAATTCTAATATGTAAATGATTAAAATATAAAATAATTGTTATTTTTCTTTAAAGATTGTTAGTTTCTGTTAAGATTTATTGTTGTTTTGATTGTAGATTGAGACTCATGTTTAATGTAACTATTTTTAATAGGTTGAAGTAAAATTTCAAATTAAATCCATTTAAAAAAAATACACATTTTTAACTATTTTCAAATTATAAGTATTTGGATGGTTTATGGATAAGAGAATAAAAATCAATTTGTTGAGGGAAAAATATTTCTAACGCTTAAATCTTTTAATCTATAGGGATTGTCCATTTTATTTTTACTTATTAATTTATTTAGTTATTTGGACACTTTTTAATTTTAGAAGTTAATAAAACAGTTTTTTAATTTTTAAATAATATTTTATTTTTCCACTTTATCGGTTTTAAATTCTTTTTCTATTTTATCCTTAGTTAATATTTTATTTTATTAATTTATTTTGTTTATTTAGACATTTTTTAATTTTAAAAGTTAATAAAACAGTTTTTAAATTTTCAAATAATATTTTATTTTATTTATTGTTACTTAACTGACTAGAGAGTGGAGAGATGACTTCTCTATTAAATAAAAAGTAAAAAATTAAATATATTTGTTTGTTAATATTTGTTGAGTCTAGGAGAGTGGAGAGGTTGGTACTTTACTTTTCTATGTTTTAAACTGATATTCTTCTCTATTGAATAAAAAAATTAAAAATATATTGATAGTCCCGCTCTCGAATACAATAACAAGATTCAGATGGTTGAACTCACCAAAAACCTCTGGAGTCATTGTTCTATAAAAATAATATATTGTTTGGGATATTAAACCGCATCAATCCAAGTTTTGCATAGAGAAAGAAAAGTTTAATATGAAAGATCGTTCCCACCCACATCATCTTTCTGGTATTAGATAGATTATTCCACAACAGTGAGAGACACATTTTCATGTAAACTGTTTTACTTTATTATCACTTGATATTGTGGTTTCTTTGTTTTTAAATCTTCTTTATACGCACAAAGAAAAAAAAAAGGACAATTCATTCATTTCGTTGGCTAATCGAGGAATCTCTGACGATTTCTTCTCTCAAATCTGTTATAGCACCCACCAATATTACTCACAAGAAATTCATCTTTATGCTTTAATACTTTCTTTTATGTGTCATTTAAATTTTATAAATGTCGATGTAGTATTTATTTTCAAGTTTCTATTTATTAATTTTATTGCTAAATTTTATTTTGTGTTAAAATCGATGGCAGATTCGGAAAGGGACCAATGAGTTGATTTAAACTATAATAATTTATAATTTTTACTTATTTTGATGATATTTGACTTTTTTTTCCTGATGATTGTACATTTGGTCAGGTGATTTCCGATGCCACTGAAAGCAACAAAGAGAGATGGCAAGGTTAGTTGTTTTCTAAAATATATGAACTTTACCATTAGTATGTGTTTTTGATGTGTCTGTTTCATAATTTTTTGTTTCTCCCTAACATCTAAAATTGAAGGCATATGGTGAGTGATTATCTTTATTGTTGATTACGGAAAAATGAATGTGAAAGGTTGACTTCATTGTATTCATCTCTTTAAGTTTCAACCTTTGTTGACGAGTCTTACTTTGACAAATTAGTAATTTTGTTTGTACTTGATGTAAATCACTTACATATTGATGTTCTGTTGGTCTTGCAGTGAAACATGTTCAAGATGTGCAAATGATTTGCACTAACGTAAAAGAAAGTGTCTAATGTGTCAAACATCTAATGGCCATGATTCTGAAATAAATAAAAGTATTTTGCTTGATTTAGTTGTTTGAGATTCCATTTTTCATTTTAGATTTGGATCAAAGTCAAATGTATTATCAAATGAGAATGACTTTCAAAATAATTATTTTTTTAATCTGCAACTTTTAAATATCTTAACCTTGGATGAGATTAATATTTATTATACAAATGGTATATATTTTATTTCTACAATTCATTATAATCCTAATATATAGAGATTTCTAGTATTTATATTATGTTGAAATGTTATGGAAATTATTATAGTGATATTATAATCAAATTATAATATTATAGTGGAATTATTTTTTAAATATTATTGAAGTGTTGTTTTTGTATATTTAGTGATCATATTTCAAGATTAATTTTAATTTATAACATTTAAATAATAAAAATTATAATTGATATATTTATAAGCATTACCGAAAGGAATATAAATGATTTAATTCACTTTAATAAAAAAATATTATACTGTATTTATTTTTCTTAAAAAATTAATAATTTATAATTAATATATATAAATATTATTGATAATTGTGTTTATAAATATTAAAAGTCTGAAAAAGTGTACATATTATAAATAGTTTTATATATCTCTTTCATTAATAACTATATTTATATATTATGTTAATATAATTATTTGTACAGAAAGTAATTATCTTAAAATTTATATATTTATAATTAGTTATTTTAAAAATACAATTTATTTTTAAAATAAATATTTTCTTTATTTCCCTCCAATAGGTTTCTCCTAACAATTCAACATCAAATACTGTATAAAAAAATCAAATTTAGAATAGTAAATAATTATGTTATTTGTTATTTCTTTAATCTCTAATTTCAATAATTAACTAATTATTATTATTATTGGAAACACATAAGTTGACATTGTCTAATTTTACCATAAATTTATATGTATGAGTATATTTTAATATTTGACATGTATATCTGTATTTTTTATGATAAAAAATATTTAAAAATATAGATACACAATTGTTGTAATATTAAAAAATGAAAATACACAAATAGTGTTCAATACTAATGACAGAGAAAATAAAAGATTTTGAATACCAATATTTATTTGAAATTTATTCCTAGAAAACATGACATTGTAAACTGTTTTTTTCTGTTATAATTTTGTAAAATTTATTATATATAACTATTATGTTGGGTATGTTTTCTTTCAACATATAAGATAAGTGTAGTGTAGTTAGATAATTTAGGTATGTTTTCATATGTATTTGTATTTATTAAAATGAACTATAAATTTATAATTTTAATATAAATGTGTTATAACATTTTTTTTATTCGAATTTTAATATTAAACATAAATATATATAAATAATAAAAATAAAAAATTTGGACATAATAATATAATTGGGTAAACAATTCATATATTTTAAAACTAAAAATAAACTATCCAAATTATAAAAGTAAGGATTTATACCTTAACATAAAGTAAGAGAATTATTTTACCCTTAACTAAAATAAAGAAAAAAAAAATATCAATTTCGTGTTGAATGAAAAATATATTTAATTTTTATTTTTTTTAAATAATATATAAAATTATTCTTCTTATGTAAACAATTATATATTTTAAAATTAAAAATAAACTATCCAAATTATAAAAGTAAGTGTTTATACCTTAACACAAAAGGGATTATTTTACGCTTAACTAAAATAAAGAGAAGAATGAAACTAGGCTATGCAAAAATCCTGAAAGCTAACTGCACACACCTCATAAAATCATTTACATTTTTTTATCTAACAAAAATATGTAAAAGAAATTATTTTATCTTAATTTTATTTTAAAATAAAAAAAAGGCTATGTAAATCCTAAAAAATAAGTTCGCACAACACATTACAAATCGCCTATATTTTCATGCAATCACCTTTTGTTAAGTAAACCATTATTATTAATATTATTTTTTTAATATATAAGGCTTTAATTTTAAATCTTAATTTTTTTTATTAATAATATATTCTTATAATTTAAATTTTGTGACATATTTGAATCTTTTATCTGAATTAGAAATGCGTTCATATCTTATTTAGATTTTAATATTTAATGTGAATTCAAATGTGTTGTTTGAAAAAGATATATGAGACCTACCATTTTAAATAAATTCTAAACGACGCCGGTTTTGGTGTTTGTTTGTGTAAATGAAAACCTAATTAGTTCTTTCTTCCTTCTTCCCTCTGCTGTTGTCGTTGCGACTCATTAACTTCCCTCAACGCCGCCGTCACCGTCGCGTCGTCGATCCCCTTTGCCCCCAATTCCGGCAACCACCGTCATCGTCGCTTCTCACCGCCGGCGGTACTCGGTCTCTTCCGGTGTCTCTCTCCTCCGTTCGCAAAATCGTCGAATCGTGCGTCAGTGTGAATTTAATCGTGACTCCTTCTTTGTGCGTAAGTTTTTAATTGTGACTCAGTGTGAATTTAATATCAGTAAGCACAAATTTGTAAGTACTTATTAATTTAATATCAAAATTGAAAGATTTGTTCATTGTGTCATAATCCTTAACCTAGAGCACTAGTGCAAACGTGAACCGGAATCATGTACTCTGAGATGTTTGTAAGAACTCAGAATACACTTTTTTTTTGCAAAATAAAGGGGTTTATCAAAATAGCGCACTAATTTCTCCTTATCACATTCTCCACTTTTCTAGACTCATTATATCAAAACGTATTTCTGGAATTGGTGGTTTATTTTAACAGAGTTAAACACTTTTTTTTATGAAGGTTAATTTGCCCCGGTGGTTTGCGGCATTTTGGTGGAGGAATGGCTGGAAAACAGGTTGGCGGCGAGGACTTGTCGGTAAACCTAGCCGGAATGTCGAAGAACCAGCTCTACGACATCGTGTCTCAGATGAAGGTGCATATATTTCTTCTTCTCATCTTCTTCACTCGTGGAGAACACCATGCTAAACATTTTATTTGTTGTCGTTTCTCAAGAGTCTGATAGAACAGAACCAGCAACAGGCCAGACAGATCCTAATCCAAAACCCTACGTTAACCAAAGCGCTTTTCCAGGTTCTTAGGGACTCTGATTCTCTTTCTTTTATTTTTCTCTCTTGTTTGCTTCACTGAATGCTTCGAATTTCACACTTGTAACTTCTAACTTCAGTTCACTACATTTACCACGGCATGTTACAGCCTTGTAGTTATTTTCTGGTGACTATATTTGAATGAGGTATTTTCCCTAATGCTTTGTCATATATAAAACCCTAAACCGTTTAATTTTTGTATGGACTTATTGTTTCATAAGGGACCATGGCAAACTACTGGTGTTTCAATGCCCTTTACAATATATTTTTCATAGTTTGAGGTGATGGAGATTTATTTGTTTCTTTGAATACTTCAAGATTCTTGTGTGAGTGCAGGGGGGAGAGGGGTGGGGGTATTTCATAGACTTCCTTTGAATTATATTCAGATTAATCAGATTTGTCTTTGTTTGTTGTAGAACTATTCTAGTAGTCGTCTCACTAAAGCATTAATATCTGCCAGTGTATGAGAATGAAGTTATTTTTTGTGGTAGTGTGAAATTCTTTAATGAAAAAACTAGTCTGTGTCTTTTGATTTGGTAATATTGTTCTGTAACGATAGTATTCAATTGAGGGTCTGCAGCCACATTATGCTCTTTGACATTTGTGTTTGTTTAATCAGGCACAAATTATGCTTGGAATGGTGCAAGCACCTCAAGTGGTATGCACTTACTTTCTTTTGATGTAGTTACTACCATCCCTTGGTAGAATTTTGGATGACAAAAATTGTTTGCTTCCAGGTTCCAAAAGTTCAACCAATGGTGTTGCAGAACAATCAGCAGTCAGTACAGCCAACACAACAACCAAGTACTCAGCCTGCTCCGTTATTGCCTGGGCATGGTGGTGTACAGGATCAAGCAGGTGTATCTCAAACACAGATTCCTCTGAGGAAACATCATAACCAATCTTCAGTGCCAGTTTCATCTGCTGTTCCTGCAATGAATCATCAATCCCAGCCCATGTCTGCACATTCTTTGCCAATGCCACAGCAGCCTAAAGGACATCTTACTCCCCAAGTGGCATCTCTTCCACAATCATCACAACTTCCTAACATACCTACACCTTCACTTCATTCATTGTCACAACCTCTTCATCCTACTCAAATGCCAACTGCTTCCAGTCAGTTACAGCAACAATTGCAGACATCTGGATTTCCGCATATGCCTCTGCAACAACCACTGCCACCACAGATTAGACCACCACCTGCAGTGCCAACCTTCCATCCCCAATATCCCCCACAAATGGGTGCGAACTTAGGTTTTCAACATGCTGGTGCTTCTCACAACCTTTCACAGTCTATGTTTCATGTAAGATGAGTTTTTCAGTTTGCAGTTCACAATTCAATGAGATGCTTCATGTAAGTTGAATATTGTTTATTGATCAAATTTTCAGCCAGGTTCAAAACCCCCTTCTAGCGTTGGATCTGCATTCCCACAGGGGCAGACACAACTTCCAAATCAAAAATCATCTCAGCCACCTTATCAGGTATGCTGAGCTATTACTGATGGTTAAGACTTGAAAACTGTGTGTTTGCACCATCAATTCTGAGGGAGCAACTAGGCACTAGGGCACCTGCATTTTATTACTGTTATGAATGTATGATTCCTTGCTATATTATATAGTTAATCCTAACTTGTCTGGATTAAAGCTAAGTCTTTTGTTTTAAATATAGGCCTTCCCCCAAAGTTATTAGTCATTAAGCTATCTGCTAGTTGTAACGAATATCATTGTTTCTGGCATTCTGGCTTATATAGTAGCTTTTACATATTTTTACTGGCTACATTTAGGAGTTGGGTTATTGAAGGGGAAATAGAAGAGGTGTGTGATTTCTAATAAATATTCTCTAGTTTAATAATTAAAGAAATAAAATAGTATATTAGGTTAAACTAAATTTCCATTTTTTTTTGTTTATTTTTTAACTATAAATTTAAAAATAATAATAAAATTCATGCCTTTATTTTCTCTTCAATATTCAACATCTCAACATACCCTTGAAAAGAATTTGACACAATCAAATTATGGTAGTAATGGTGGAACAGGAAAATAGTTTGTTTTCTATCCTAGTTTTCTCAGACAATTTTTTTAAGTGTAACTATTTTTTATTTGGAATTAGCAGTTTTTCCTACAATTGAAACACGTTTTTTCTAGATAGGATTTCTTTTTACTACTATTTTTAATCTTCTCTGTACATTACTGATAAAATTTATCATTGCCCCATTTGAAGGTACTTAATCAGCTTGGTCAATTGATTACCATGCTGCAATTTCACCTAACCGTAAATTTATTTTGGTTATTTGATTATAAGAATGTAAATCTATACTTGAAGAGCAGTATCCATCATGATAATGTGTGCCTAATATGTGTGCTTTCTAATAATTTGCTTATTTACGTGCTAGATTGGGAATATGCCTTTAGGCCCCGATTTTGGCAATCAATCTGGAAATGCTATGCAAGTAGACAGAGGGTCTTTGATATCTGGTCCCTCAGATAACCTAGCACATCTTTCTGGTCCTCCTGGACTACCATACGGAGTTTCTGGGTCGATGGGTGCTGCTAATCAAGCTCTTCGACCTCCTGCGGTAATTATTTTGAATTACTGTTTAGTTTGTATAAATAGTTCTGCACAGTCTATTGATGTTCTTTTCTTGGTACTTGCAGTTAACACCAGAGATGGAGAAAGCTCTGCTTCAACAGGTCATGAGCCTCACACCAGAGCAGATAAATCTGCTGCCTCCAGAGCAAAGAAATCAAGTGCTGCAGCTACAGCAGATGTTGCGTCATTGATGCAATTCGCACCTTGAAAGTTAGGCAATCTTTGATCCTTCCAGTTTGGCAGAGATTATTGTGTCATATTGAAACTGACTGGCTGCTAAGTTTTGTAGAAATTAATACAAGTTCATGTAACTAATTAGAGACCATAGTATTCTTTTCTTCTGGAATTGGGCTCTAATTAAATATCAGCCTTTTAGTTGGTGGGGCTATTTGCAAAACTTCTCACCATATTCCGCATTTATTGTGAATTTAACTTGCTCTGTTTTAGTGGTTATCTATGTCTATTATACATGTCTACCAGTGTATATGCTGTAAAATTATTCTTATTTTCCAGAATTGTAGAATTCAAAATATTATTGTTCAGAATTCGAAATATTATCTAAGATTGGAATGAAGGTGTAAAGGCTTAGGTTTAATTATTAATTTCATAAGGGGTAAAATTGGCTTTTAACCAAAATTATGGAGGTGGAAACTACTGTACTGATGTAGAGGAAGAAACTGTCTTTTAAGTCTTGGGTTGGGTATATCATGGGCTCAATTTTCCCCAATTTATCATTAACGAGAGTTTCTTCCTGTACCCCACAATTTTTAAAACTCTCTAACTAGCCTTCATGGAGGAGTTGTTTGTCACTTTTTTTTCTTTGTTCATTTGAGGCGCTGGTGGAGACTGATTTCATAAGCTAATTGCATCAAAAACTTAGAACTTGAGCACAGATGAAAACCAGCGTAGAAACTTGAATCTACTGATTTTTTTAAGAGGTGAGATTGACTTAAACAAGCACACACTTTCACAGGTGGGATTGAATAAAAATAATTAAATCTCATTCTGGATCTGCAAATCTGAATAACTTTCGGACATCAATGCTCTGTCCAGAACCACAAGAGACTACTGTGGAAATGACTATCCGCCAAAAAATGGAACTACTAATCCGAAATCCAATTTTTTTTTACTTACCTTCTTTTTCCGAACCTAAAGCCGCCGTAGAGACATTATTGAATCACCACCAAACGAAACGCGTCTTAAGTCGTCGGTTCGTGCTGTGCACAGATAAAGGTGTGCTGTGTGTAAGGAAGAAGAAAGAGTAGAGTGTGAGTAGTTGGATGTTTTTTAAGGTTTTTAAAAAATAACAAGGATGATTTTATCTTTCCATAGCATTGTGGGGTGCAGGAAGAAAAACATAGGGATACATGAAGAACCTCTCTTAACATATTCTTTTGCTTGTTAAAAACACATTTTTTCATATTACAACCAATGACTCGTCTATTTTATTCATTTTTATATAGTAAATTTATGAAATAATTATGTGGATGTTAACAAGCTAGTCATTGGGGAAGATGAAGTTGAAGAGTGACATATATAAGTGGACAAGGACAGGATAAGTAGAGACGGTAGAATGTTAAATTCTTAAAATGCTTTTGCTAACAAAGCAAAACGAGGTACAAATCTATGTTCCAATTGAAGTTTCAAGTATTAGACAACTTTTTATTCATTAGTAGTAGTTGGAGCAGTATTAAAAGCAAAGTGCATAAAACTCTTGTTTCTCCTGTAATATTTCTTAGGTTGTCCCCAAATTGAATTTGACAGAGTAAAATATTTATATTTCAAGTTGTTTTGTTTGATACGTTACAGCATAACATAATCGTTACAAGCTGAGTAACATTTTCTCTCTTGAATTTTCCTGTATATTGATCTTTGTCTTACTAGAAGATTTTTATAATTAATATTATTCCAAATATAAAATCACTTTATTCTGATATTAATAAAAGTCTATAATTTCGGTTGCCGGGATTGTTTTAATAATTCTTGCATTGTCTGCATGCACTATAAGAATGCAACATAATTGATGTTTCTTCCTTCCCCCAAACAATTTTGACAATTTCTTCCTCACCATATCATTTTAGACATACATCTAACATAAAATTTAAAATTCAACTTTGCCATTGGCTCATGTTTGCTTGTAGATGTAGAAATCTAGAAGTGGTTGTTATATATTTTAGATTTAAATATCTAAAAAGTCATTTTCGTGTTTCATTTAAGCTTCTGAATGACATATATAGAAGTGGGTTATGAGTTCTAGATTTCCATGTCTAGAATGGTGTTGAGGATTGAGATCTGGAACTCATTTATGTTTGCTTATGGAACTTGACATCCAAAAGATCATTTATGCTCTCCAGGTAAGCTTTCGAATGACCAAATCCATAAGTGACATATTAGTTCTAGAGTTACATATACGAAACTTTGTGATTTAACTTACGAATATGAATATCCAGAAGGCAAAATCTTTTAAATGATTAAGAGAAAAACGAACATTTCACGTTAGTGTGTTGGGTGCAAATTTGATTTGATCTGGTGCAGGGAGAATCAACCAACAATTTTCTCCATGTATCCCATCAATTATAAGGAAAAAACTATTTTACCCCTTTTAAAAATGACTTTCAAAGTACTCTTTCTGGAATATTTCTAGGACATACTTTCCATAATACATTTTATGAATTTTAGATTTACCATTTTCAGGTACCCTGTATTTACTAGTATACAGAAAAAGAAAACAGTAGAGAAAAAAGGTACATGGATTTCTACAACACTATAAGAAACACAAGTCTTATCCTTAAAAAAAGAACACCATCAAAAAAGGGTGTGGCAACTACTGCCCTTCTACTCCTCCCAAATCAAATGCCTAGAAAAAAAATATACATGAAGCAACCTATATATATAATGAGGGTAGGGTAGGATTTTGAGGTGCCAAGGAAATGGAAAACGCAACGTGATTATGGTGTTAGATGCAACCTGCCAGTTGGAGATCTTATGAGATCCTGAGTTGGTAGAACTACATGTTTTCTCTGTGATGTGGTATCATTTTAGGTGTGGTAGCTGTAACTTTTTGTATGAGAGTAAAGGGAGTGTTTGGAAAAGAGAGAGGTGAATAAGATGAAAGTGAGAGAGTGTGAAGTGAGTAGAGTTTGGTGTCGTAAATGTGTATATGAGTGCTCTTTGTAATATATTTACTCAAAAAATAAAAGTTTTTTTTCTCTTTTTTTTTTTCACTCATTGCAACTACCTTTTTTCTTTTTGCCACATAACATAACAGATGTTTCTTCCTCCCCCTAAACAATTTTGACAATTTCTCCCTACACCATATCATTTAAGCATACACTCAACATAAAATTTAAAATTCAACATTGCCATTCGCTTCATGTTTGCTTATGGATGTAGAAATCTTGAAGTGGTTGTTATATACTTTGGATTTAGATATTCAGAAAGTCATTTTCGTGCTTCATTTAAGCTTCTGGATGGCCATATCCAGAAGTGGGTTATGAGTTCTAGATTTCCATGTCTAGAATAGTGTAGAGCATCGGGATCCGAAACTCATTTATGTTTGCTTACGAATCTTGACATCTGAAAGGTCATTTATGTTGTCCAAGTAAACTTCAGGATGACCAAATTCAGAACTAACATATTAGTTCCAGACTTGCATATTCGAAACTTTGTGATTTGACCTATGAATATAAATAACTAGAAGAAAAAATCTTTTAAATCATTAAGAGCAAAACGGTCATTTCACATCAGTGTGTTGGGTGCAAATTTGATTTGATTTGTTGCAGGGAGAATCACCCAACAATTTTCTCCTTGTACCCCTATCATTTATGACGAAAAGACTATTTTACCCCTCTTAAAAATGACTTTCGAATTACTCTTTCTGGAATATTTCTAGGACATACTTTCCAAAACATATTTTATGAATTTTAGGTTTACCATTTTCAAGTACCTTGTATTTACTAGTAGACAGACAAAGAAAACAATAGAGAAAGGGTACATGGATTTCTACAACACTACAAGAAACACACGTCTTATCCTTAAAAAAAACACCACCGGAAAGGGTGTGGCAGCTACTGCCCTTCTACTCCCCCCAAATCAAATCCCTAGAAAAAAAATATACATGAAGCAACCTATATATAATGAGGGCAGGGTAGGGTTTTGAGGTGCTAAGGAAATGGACAACGCAACGTAATTTGTTGGGTATGAAGTCAAGACCAATTGGATTGGGCTGACAAGACACCATGTACACAGTTGAAGTGCAGGTAAACATTGTTCTGTGACTTCAAGTGGGAGATTGTTAGGTATGAAGTCAAGACCAATTGGGTTGGGCTGAGTAGACACCATGTTTTAGTGAGTGGGCTTAATCATTGTGTCCCTTTATTATCTCTATTTATCTTTATTTAAAGAGATCATTGTACTTGTAATTGGTGTGCAACAGGATATAATGTAAACCTAATAGTTGCCCGTGTGGATGTAGGTTGTAGTTGGCGACCGAACCACATTAAATTTTGTGTCGTTTATTTTTCTGCAGTTGATTTGTGATTGTGTGTGTTGTTTCCGCGTGCGTTTTTTCCATCAAGTGGTATCAAGAGCTTTGGTTCGTTTACATACTAGAGATTCGATCAGCAGAAATTAATCGACGAGACATGAAAATTGCGTTTGCAGTAGCGTCCCAAAGTTAGGGTTTCGCAGAGGCGGCAGCAGTGTTCCAAAGCTAGGGTTTCGTAGAGGCGACAACAGCATCCCAAAGCTAGGGTTTCGCAGGGGCTGCAGCAGAGTCCTGAGGCTTAGGGTTTCACAGCGGTGCAAGGAGAGGCTCACAGATCTGTTTCACAACAGCGGTGACCAGCGACGGTGGTGGTGCGGAGCGCCAGTGCAGTGGGGAATGTGACCAGGTCTGTTGGTGAGTGATTTTGGGTGGTGCAATTTTTTTATTCTTGATTTAAAAAAAAAAAAGATTGTCAAGATCTGAAATCAGTTGTACCGAGTATCTCGTCTAGTCATTTGAGATGACAGAAGAAGGGAGATTCCAAATTGAAAAATTCGATGGTATAGATTTCAGTTGGTGGAAAATGCAAATTGAGGATTTGCTAGTTTAGAAAGATTTGGACGTGGCTTTGGATGACAAGCCAGAAAAGATGTTTGATGCAGAATGGGCAGTTTTGGATCAGAAAGCTATGTCCGTTATCTAACTCTCTTTGAGAAAGAATTTTGCGTTCAACATTTTGAAGGAGAAGACAACGAAAGGTATCATGGAAGCATTGTCTAACATGTACGAGAAGCCATCTGCTGCAAACAAGGTATTTCTAATTAGAGAATTGGTAAACACAAGGATGAAGGAAGACAGTTCAGTTACTGAGCACATTAATAAAGCGAATTCGATCTTAGCCAGACTTATGTCAGTGGGCATTAAGTTCGATGATGAAGTTCAAGCTTTACTACTGTTATCGTCTTTGCCTGACAGTTTGTCCGGAACGGTTACAACAGTTACCAGTTCAACGGGATCCGATGGATTCACTTTTGAGAAGATTCGTGATCTCATTCTTGGTGAGGATGTCCGAAGAAGGAGTTCTGGGGAATCATCTAGTGAATCGCTATATGTCATCAAAGGTAAGAAAAATATCAGAGATAGTGGGAGCAAGAACAAAGGAAGGAGTCAGTCAAAGACTTGGGATTGCTCAAGTGTAACATGTTGGAACTGCAAGGAGGTGGGGCATTTCAGGAATCAATGCCCATATGATAAACAAGTCAGCATTGCAGAAGATTCCGCGGACGAGGACCTCTTAGTCTGTTGCGCGGAAAGCAGTGTGGATTCCTGGGTCATGGATTCTGGTGCTTCATTTCATGCTACCCACAACAGTGAAGCATTGCAGAATCTAGTTATTGGGGACTTTGGAAAGGTAAGACTAGCGGACAATAGAACTCTTAAGGTTACGAGCATGGGTGACATAGTGTTGAAGACACCAGTTGGTTTTTGGACTTTGAAGAATGTCAGAGTTGTTCCAAGCTTAACGAAAACTGTGATTTCTGTTAGGCAATTGGACGAACAGGGACATGAAGTGAAGTTCGAAAACCAACAATGGAAGGTTGTCAAGGAAAATCTTGTCATGGCCTGCGGAAGAAAGAGAGGTTCGTTGTATATAGTCAAATTACCGTGTTTGAGGGAGTGACCATCCCAATTCAGAAGATAAACAAAGTCCGGTTCATAGAATCTCGTGGGCAGAAGAGGGTTGTCTTTACAAGAGAGAAACCCAGAGCCACAGGTCAGATTCAGGATGAACGAGCATGGAAAGGCTCAGGTAGACCAGTCAGAGGTACTTGTGGCAGTGGGAGCACGGGTTGTGCTTCAGCTAAGATTCCTAGACGACAGTGGGTTAGGAGAACCAGTATTCCAGTGGTTGAAACTTCTCCAGAAAATTTCTTGTTGAATATAGAGAGTGTTTGTTCTCAGGTTGTTCCAGGATCTGGCAGTTCCTGTAAGTGGGAGTCGGTAGGAACAGAGAACGGGTATATGGAGAGTGTTTGTTCTCAGGTTGTTTCAGGATCCGGCAGTTCCTGTAAGTGGGAGTCGGTAGGAATAGAGAACGGGTCAGTGACTGACGTGTTGAAACTCAAGGGAGTTTTAACGAAGTCTTCAAAATGATTAAGAAGGCTGATGGCAACTAGTGGTGGAACATTGAGTTTCGTAGACAGATTACAGAAGTACATGTACACAGTTGAAGCGCAGGTGAACATTGTTCCGTGACTTCAAGTGGGAGATTGTTGGGTATGCAGTCAAGACCAATTGGGTTGGGTTGACAAGACACCATGTACACAGTTGAAGCGCAAGTAAACATTGTTCTGTGACTTCAAGTGGGAGATTGTTGGGTATGAAGTCAGGACCAATTGGGTTGGGCTGAGTAGACACCATGTTTTAGTGAGTGGGCTTAATCATTGTGTCCCTTTATTATCTCTATTTATCTTTATTTAAAGAGATCATTGTACTTGTAATTGGTGTGCAACAGGATATAATGTAAACCTAATAGTTGCCCGTGTGGATGTAGGTTGCAGTTGGCAACAGAACCACGTTAAATTTTGTGTCGTTTATTTTTCTGCAGTTGATTTGTGATTGTGTGTGTTGTTTCCGAGTGCGTTTTTCCCATCAAGTGGTATCAATAGCTTTGGTTCGTTTACATACTAGAGATCCGATCAGCAGAAATTAATCGACGAGACGTGAAAATTGCGTTTGTAGTAGCGTCCCAAAGTTAGGGTTTCGCAGAGGCGGCAACAGTGTTCCAAAGCTAGGGTTTCGTAGAGGCGACAACAACATCCCAAAGCTAGGGTTTCGCAGGGGCTGCAGCGGCGTCCCAAAGCTAGGGTTTTTCCCATCATGATTATGGTGCTAGGTGCAACCCATTTTGTATGTGCCAGCTGGAGATCTTATGATATCCCGAGTTGGTGGAACTACATGTTTTCTCTGCGATGTGGTATCATTTTTAGGTGTGGTAGCTGCAGTTTTTTGTATGAGAGTAGATTGAGTGTGTGGAAAAGAGAGAGGTGAATAGGATGAGAGTTCTGTAGAGAGTGAATGTGAGAGAGTGAGAGTGTCAAATGAGTAAAGTTTGGTGGTGTAAATGTGTAGATGAGTGCTCTTTGTACCATTTACTCAAAAAATATTTTTTTTTTGTTTCTTTCACTCATTGCAACTATCTTTTTTCTCTTTGCCCCATAACATAACAAATGTTTCTTCCTCCCTCCAAAACAATTTTGACAATTTCTCCCTTCACCATATCATTTAAGACATACACCCAACATAAATTTAAAAATTCAACATTGCCCTTCGCTTCATGTTTTCTTATGGATTTAGAAATTCAGAAGTGGTTGTTATATACTTTGGATTTAGATATCTGGAAAGTCATTTCCGTGCTTCATTTAAGCTTCCGGATGGCCATATCCAGAAGTGAGTTACAAGTTCTAGATTTCCATGTCTAAAATGATGTTAAGGATTGAGATCCAAAACTCATTTATGTTTGCTTACGGATCTTGACATCTGAAAGGTCATTTATGCTGTCCAGGTAAGCTTTCAGATGACCAAATCCATAAGTGACATATTAGTTCCGGTCTTGTATATTCAAAACTTTGTGATTTGACTTACGGATATGAATATCCAGAAGGCAAAATCTTTTAAATGATTAAGAGAAAACGAACATTTCACGTTAGTGTGTTGGGTGCATATTTGATTTGATCTGATGCAGGGAGAATCAGGCAACAATGTTGTCCTTGTACCCCATCATTTATGAAGAAAAGACTATTTTACCCCTTTTAAAAATGACTTTTTGAAGTACTATTTCTAAAATATTTCTAGAACATACTTTTCATAACACATTTTATGAATTTTAGATTTAGCATTTTCAGGTACCTTGTATTTACTAGTAGAGAGAAAAAGAAAACAATAGAGAAAAGGCACATGAATTTCTACAACACTACAAGAAAGACACATCTTATCCTTAAAAAAAAAAAAACACCGAAAAAGGGTGTGACTGCCCTTCTACTCCTCCCAAATCAAATGCCTAAAAAAGA
Organism: Phaseolus vulgaris; assembly: GCF_051622355.1. Taxonomy (NCBI): domain Eukaryota; kingdom Viridiplantae; phylum Streptophyta; class Magnoliopsida; order Fabales; family Fabaceae; genus Phaseolus; species Phaseolus vulgaris. The sequence goes on from NC_143504.1 coordinate 45,709,049, forward strand.
AAAATATACATGAAGCAACCTAGAAAAAGATGAGTCTTTTTTTTTCATTACGAAAATAGTAATCCGATTTTATTTATTAATATTTTAATTACAAAATTTAATCAGATGGTGAATTTTCTTTTTAAATTAAACGAAATCTCATCATTTTAGTTTTATTTTTATAAATATAAATTTAGTCTTAATCGTATTTACAATTGGTCTGACATTTGTCTTAGCATAATGTAGTGGTAGATTATGCCATAACTCCAAAAATGAATAAGGGGTGAAATATAATGGTAGATGAATTATGATAACACTTATAGATTAATGATAAAACTTAATAGAGTTGGTACATTATTTATCTGATATAAAAATCCTAATAATAGCATATGTTAAAAATGTAATTAAGCCAAACAAAAATTAACAACATTTTTAACACATAAAAGTTCCTTAATACCCTTAATATATTAATATATCTGAGCAAATATTCTAATAACATATGAATAATGATACATTAATCACCCATATTTTTTTATACAATCCATTACAACTTTTAAATTATTATTTTAATATTTTTTTATATTATTTAATTTTAAAAATTATTCTTTATTATATATATTTATTTTTAAACCAACTCATAATAAGTCACCAGAATTGTTAGATACAACTTTTTAAGGTTTTTCAAACTATATTTTCCTCTAACAATACAGGCAAACTCGTCCACACTGTAGAATTCGTCTTCAACAGAGAAATTGCAGAAAGAGTGGAACTTTAAGCTTTGTGTGTGAGTGGTGAGAGGCAGTAACCGAAGAAAGTGAAGATGGCGCTGTGGATGGAAAAGGGTTCGGAGCCCTTAACAGAAAGCGAGAAGGCTGACCTTGAAGCCATTGCTGCACTCAAAGAGTCTGCTGCTTTTGAATTCAAGGTATATTAATGTTTTGGGAATACTAAAAAAAAAATCTTTTTCACTTTTTGGCTTTTGATTTCACTTCACCCTTCAAATTCAGGAAAAGGGTAACCAATATGTGAAGATGGGTAAGAAGCATTACACTGATGCCATTGATTGCTACACAAGGGCAATTGATCAGAAGGCCTTGAGTGACTCTGAGACCTCTATTCTTTTTTCAAATCGAGCCCATGTGAATTTGCTGCTAGGAAATCTTAGACGTGCTCTCATAGATTCTCAAGATGCCCTCAAGTTGTGCCCTTCAAATATAAAGGTATTTGTGTTGAATGTTTGTGGTTGGTTGGTTGTTTCTTTGTAATTGTAATTGCTTGGTTTGATGTCTCTAAGTGCTGCTAACTGTGATTAGGCAATTTATAGAGCTGCCAAAGCTTCCCTTTCACTAAATATGTTGGCTGAAGCAAGAGAGTACTGCCTGAAGGGTCTTCAGTTTGACCCCAATAATGAGGATTTGAAGAAGCTTGACAGACAGATTGGTCTGAAGATATCAGAGAAGGAAAAGCATGAGGCTCAAGTCTCGAAGGCTGCTGCAGAGACAAAGGTATCGAATTTGAACTTTGAACTGTTTTCTTATGTGTTTGATATCTGTTTTGGATGTATGGAGGTCACTGTCTTTGTTTATTAAACAAAAAACATGCAGGAACTTGTGTCTGCAATAGAATATAGAGGCTTGAAGATCGGAAAGGCAATGTATCGAGAACTTACTGGATTAAGGAAACCTGTGTTGGATAAAAGCAATATCCTTCATTGGCCTGTTGTTCTTCTGTATGCAGAGGTTATGTCTAGTGACTTCATTGAGGATTTCTGCGAGACTGACATGTTTTCTGTTCACCTTGATATGATATCCTTTTCTGAGAATTATTTTATAACAAGCAATTTTTATGAATATGAATGTGTTGCATGCACCCTTAGCTATCAAACATATTTGCAGAAGATCAGCCTTTGTCATGGGATGTTGAAAACAACTACAAACGTGAATTTATTGAATTATACTATGAGGTAAGCTGTTGTTTAAATTATTTTGTTGTTTGACTTTTTCTGTTTTCGTGAATGTAAATCGTAATGTTGAATTTCACACGGGGCAAGGACATATCAGTATATAGTATACATCAACTGGAAACAGTTCATCTGTATCTTATCTTACTTGAGGATGGGGTATTGCAGGGCATGCAATGATTTATGGAGTCAGCAGTTGGGGACTTTGGGCATACAAAATTTGTGGTTATTTACATAAATACTCAAGTTTGTATTCTTGATCTAAACGGAACAAATGTGGCTTCAGTTTGCACATATAGATCTCAAAATTTATCAACTGGTTTGAACGGTGATAAAAATTGAATGGGAAATTGTAAATGAAAGTAAAACTTGGCTTTGGATACCACTTAAGTAGATAACTGTAGTTGTCATAATCATAAGCCCAATCTTCAAATCATTTTTCGTGTTACTAACTTGGACTACTAAGATTATATTTACAACTTATTGATGTATTTTGTATCAGATGTTTGACAATTTCAAAGCATCTTTTTTCTCACCTTTATCTTTGTTTCATCAGGCTGGTTCTGGACTTTGTCTATCAAAGGAAAAACTTCTCGGTTGTCTATTAGAAGGAACTGCAGCTTTTCACAGTGATGGTGTTGGTGATGAAGAGAAAGACGCAGATGAGGATTATAAGCAACAAAAGGGTATGTTACTTCTAAAGTACTTTTCCACCGTTGCTATTGATTTTTGGGTCTGACTCGTTTCTCCTTCTCAAGTGATTTATAATGTGTGAAGTATTGCAATCTAAATATGAAGAAAGCATGTATTGCTCTAATTTATGGTGAACCATTTTTCTGATGTATGATTCGAACTTGTCTAATCCTTATAATTAGCCTCAGAAGGTGTTTGGTTTGGATAATAAAGAAGTATCTCGGAACTTTCTCAGTTCAAACTGGTTTTGTAATATTTGATACTTGGCTTGTCTTAAATTTGGTTAATCCCTTTCTCTAAAATACACATAAATTATAGAAAAAAAGCAAAAATGAAGAAACTTTCATTTAAAATAAATTTAGTTTAATACCAATGTTATAATGGATATTTTTTAAATAGTCTCTGAAAAATTGATCAAATAAGAACAGATTTCAAATCTCAAGTGATTGCAATACAGCCGCATCACACATAGCAAGGCAAAATGTCTACATACGATACAAGCCCTTTAGGATTGAAGTGTGGATAATGCACGGACCTATCTACCTTGTGCTAAAATTCAACCTTTTGTTAGAAGAATGAGGAATGAGGACAACAAAAATCATCAGAGTGATTGGTCATGAAGGCTTATATGTTTTCTAAAATGGATATCTCAAACCATATTAATGTTAAGTAATTATTAATAGCATTTTTCTGAAAAATGAAGCTGTGCTTGTACAAGTATAAGAAAGTTTTAACCATTTGATTACATGGTTTTTGTTTGTTTTTTTCAAAATGTAACATGCGAGACAAACATCAGGAACAATTGAAATTTTGATGTGATCTTGTATGTTCACAGGTTCCCCAAAATGGATCAAAGTGAATGAAAGGAGGACACTCCACGATGTTCTCAAAGAGCCTAATTTCATCATTCCTGGGATCCCAGGTAAAATGCAGTGCACCAAAATGTAGTGGCTTATTTATCATTGGTTTTGTTTACACTTTCCTGACTGTGATGTATTTGCAGTCTTCTATGTTCTTTCGAAGCGATCCAGCTTTTACAGCAAGTTTAAAGCTGGAAAGTGGGCTCCTCCAAGTGCATGAAGGAAGAGGAAAGAAGCATGGTTTAAAGTTAAATGCCTCAAATTGCAAGTCTTGAAGATTGCTTGTAGTTCTTCCAACTGTTTTGACTTCCTTTTAAACTAGAGTTACCTTCTAATTATTGCAGTTTTTTTGGTGAGTGAAAGATGTTAGCAAGGTCTAGTGTAGTGACCAATGATATATAGTACTAGAATACGAGGAACCTCCCTTGAATGAGTCCAATTCTTTTCTCTTGTAACCTAGTCAACAAAGTATAATGTTATGTAGGTTGTATTTTTTTGGTACACATGTATAATTTGATAAGTTTTGTTATAGACTTTGATCAAGTTCTTGGTGCATAATAGTTTTCAATATGCAGAATTGACTTTTTTCACTTTTTCACACCATGACTGGCTATAATTGGCTTGTTCTTGGTTTCCACTTGATTTCTTAATATACCTCATTGGTACAATCATTTGCACTTTAGATCTTCCTTATGATTCTTCTTTGTGCAGTGAATAAATTTATAGCAAGGGAAAATGAGTATACTAGGGACTAATTTAGCAGCAAAGAGATGATGGATTATATGTAGTAGTTATTCAGGTCAGAATAATTTATTATTGTAAAATATAAACTATTAGATTTTATTCGCATAACTAAAAATTGAAAAATAAGAGTACATAAATAATGTGATCACTGAGTTTTTATTTTAACCATTATATATATTATATATGTAATTAATCAAATTTGTTTATAGGCTAGGTTTCAGAAAAGATTTAATGCACTTCTTGTGCGCATGATTGGGAAAGAAGCAAAAAAGTATAACAGGAGTAGACTTTCTTTGTTAATTTATCTTTTGGAATTTAAAAATTTCGAAACTTTGTAAATATTTGGCTTTCGGAAGTAAACTTTTAAATTTTTATTTATAAATTTTGTACTTTAGGGCCTTCTAAACTAAGAAGGCTTAGACAATGACACTGTAAAGGATGTTTCTTCCTGCACCCCCAACAAATTTTACCATGCACTTCATTAATTTTGGAAAAAACTGTTTTATCCATTTTAAAAATGATTTATGGGTCATTTTTTTTTGGAATGTTTCTGAAAAATATATTTTCTGGAATTTATAAAATATGTTTCCTAAATACGTTTCCCATAGTAAACTTTTCATGACATATTATATACATTTCAGAATGTGTTGTCCAAAATAAATTTTCTTTTAAAAAAAACCATTCCTGAATGAGACGAATTAAATGAACTTTTTGATTATTTTACCTTATTGATAGGATACATTTGTTGTCCAGAATAAATTTTCTTTAGCAAAAAGATTTCCAAAATAAGACGAATTAAATAAGACATTTGGTCATTTCACCTAATTGATAGGATACATTGGAAAAAGAAAGAAACATCCCATTATAAATCGAGATGTATATATCTTGACACAATCATATAGATTTATGGAATAAATCAAAAAATAATAAATATTTAAAACTAATAATTGTACCTAAACAACAACTAAACTAAAATTAAGAATGGGATGAATTATTCCCAACAATGTATTAAGAATAATGTATAAATAGACGATTAGCCCAAAAGTATTTATTACTAATATTATTGTTCATTTTTAGTGTATTAGTTGTGATCTTTAAGACTTTCAGACACACTTTATTTGAGACTGAGCTGGTGAAGAAAACCAAAGACTTTCAGGGTTTTTTTACCACCATGGATTTTATTTTTCTTTTCATCAAAATGGGGGGTTTTTTTTAAAAATTTATAAATTTGGGTAAGTTCATATGAAGAAGTCGTGTCAACTTGACACTATTTTGACCACGTCAACCTGAAGTCGTGTTAAGTTGATACGATTTCTGTCACGTCATAAATTTTTTTCTTTTTAAAAAAAAAATATTATTTTTAAATAAATAAATAAATAAATTATTAATTATTTAATTATAGTTGAAATTAATTAAAATTGAATAATATTTAAAATTAATTTGATAAATATTTTTTTAAGGGTGTTAGTTTTAAGCGACAAAATATTGGTAATCGTGTATGGATCATGTTTGACGGTAATGTAATATATTAATTTGGTTATTTGATTAATAAAAAATATGAAGAAAATTGTTATTGCATTTGGAAATAAATAGAGAAATGAGAATTGTTATTGTATTTGGAAAATAAATAGAGAATTGTTGTTGTGGATTTGGAAAATAAATACCTTAATAAGTAATGGTTTTATAAAACACATAATGATGAGAAGAGATTAATTATAACTAGACAAATTAGTAAAATTCATTACAAGATATTAAAAATAAAAAGTTGAACTATTGGAAGTAAATTATTTATGGGAAGACGTGCCACAATGTGGTCTTCGTATTTGTCGCCGAGGTTTTCATGGAAGGTGATGATCAGACGGAGGTAGAGGTGGAAGAGGATCATCAGCGGTATGTTGTCATCATCCTTATTGGCTTCATTATGAGATCCTGGTGAAAGCATTATGGGTCGATACTGCATGAATGGTGTTTTATTTCCCTTCACTGCACATGAATGAAGACTGAAGGAAGAATCTGCCAACACGTGACCCTTTGCATGTGAAAGGAATGAATTAGTGCATTGATTAAAGTTGGTGAGACTCCATACATTTTCTTTCAATACATGTATTAATTGGTGCGGTTGATGCAGAGAAATTGTGAAATTTTACAAAATTATAGTAATAAAATATGTTGTTTTCAATTCCATTCATGCACAAATATTTAGGTACATAAATCATGTTATTTTTCAATTAATTTTTTATTTTCCAAAGATATTAAAAGTTTAAAAAAAAAAAATAAAGTTTTTGGAACATCATGTTGGCTTGTGCACGTCAACTATTTATTTTCTTTCAATACATGTCAATAATTGGTCCAGAGAAATTTGTTACAAATTTTACAAAATTATAGTAAGAAAATATTTTGTTTTCGGTTTCATCCATGCTCTTCCCAATTAATTTTTTATTTTCTAAAGATATTAAAAGTTAAAAAATAGTTTTTGGCACATCATGATAGGTTGTGCAATTCAACTCTTGATTTTGAAATGACATAAATGTATATTCAATTCAACATTGCACACCTATTCTAGAAAATCATATAGGAAAAATGAATTCCAAACTAAGCATAGTTTGAAATATATACATTGCACTACTAGGTAACATTCTATACATTCTTCCATACACTGCTACTAGAGTGTCTCCAGATGTATTACATATGTCATATAGCATCCAATTTCAACAAATAGAGGAACAACAATATTATCAACATTACAATCTCCAGATGTTGCTTCGGAAAAAGATGGTTTAACCTCAGTGTATTACATACGCCATATAGCATCCAATTTCAACAAGAGGTTTAAAAATGTTGAGTTAAAGCGAAAACTAATCAACATGGGTAAACATTTTTTAACTTCAATCACACACTTCAAACAAATTCACAACCTTTTCCATTAATACGTTTTTTAAATTGTCACAGGTTATGAAATGAAGCAACCAACTCTACAAGCAAAGTTATCGGTTATGCGAGCAAAATTTCCACAAACATTCTCTTAGAATGATCAAATACCATAGGAAAAATGGACACATGCCTATGATGGGGCAAGAGGTACGGGCACATGACAACAAATCTTGTTGAAAATATCAACTCCATTTTGAGAGGGGTTCGATCCTTACCGATTTAATTCCTAGAAAATATAGTCGCTCTGCAACAAAAGAATGAAGCGTAATCTGTTGTGTCATGTGCAAAGATATGGCTGAAAAAGACGTGGAAGACATGCTGACAACCAAACTTCAACGCTACCCAATGACATAGTTAAATTAAATGAATGATGGTGTGATTGTGGGGAGTTTCAAGCTATACGTGTGCCTTGTCCACACTTAATTGTTGTTTGTTCATTTGGTCATATTTACAGCTAACGACATTTGTGGCCCCAGTGTATAGTCTCCACAATATTTTCAAAGCTTATGAGGTCCAATTTAATCCAATTCGAAATCAGGATTATTGGTTTACTTATACGAGACAAAATTTGTTACTTGACTCAATGATGCATCAACATCAATCAGGAAAACCTAGCACTCAACGTATCCGTAACGAAATGGATGATTCAATTCCAAATAAGCCAAAAAATGTTCATATTGTAGAATCGAAGGTCACAATATAAGCAATTGTTTGCACAAACAAGATTAATAATAAAATTCAATCTCAACTTTGATTATTAATTTCCTCATTTTCTTTACCTATGTATTTATGTCTCATTTATTTTATTCAACTAACAACCTAAATTAACAACAACAAATATTCCTCCATAAAAAAATTATTTATCAAATTAATTTCAAGTATTACATAACTTACTACTCAATTTTAATTATAATTAAATAATTAATAATATATATTTATTTAAAAATAAGAAATTTTGAAGTAAAAAAAAAAATTATGATGTAGACAAAGTCGTGTTAACTTGTCTCGACTTCAGGTTAAGATGACAAAGTTTGGCACAACTTACCCAAATTTATAATTTTTTAAAAAACAACTCCACTTTGATAAAAAAAAAAAAAAAACTCAGTAAAAAACCCGACTTTCAGACACTCTAAGATTAATCAAGAAGAAATAACAAACATGATAACATACATTTGAATGTTATTCCGTATCAACATTTGGCATAGTTAAAACTCAAAGCGACGGCAAAAAGAATTCTGATGATAGCTTGTTTTCATGCCATCTGACATGGGAAGATAACGTTCATGTTATTATAAAAGGCATGCACACATGCATGTACATCTTTATGAAGTCTACACAGTCACAATTGATTTTACTTCATCTCATGATCACTCATGCATTGCAAGCACACAACGAAGACATCCTCCTTCATGCATGAGGTCAAATGCCTTATTGATCTCAGCAAGAGGCAAGCTGTGGGTGACGTACTCATCAACCTTGATTTCCTGCAAAATGATCACGTGAAGCTTATATGTTTTGTCCATAAAACTAATCATGCATTTTCACTTTCATACACATTCAAGCTTAATGCAAACACTAGTTCAAAAGCTTTACCTTCTTCATGTACTTCTCCACAAGCCAAGGCACTTGTGATCGGCTCTTGAAGCCACCAAATGCTGTTCCTTTCCATACTCGCCCAGTCACCAACTGGAAAGGTCGAGTACATATTTCCTGACCTGAAGCTGCAACCCCCACAATAACTGACATCCCCCAACCCTGCAATTTTTCAACAAATATATATATATATATAAGTATGCATGCATGCATGTTTTGGTGTTCATGTGAGCAAATTGGTTAAAAGTCATGATGTAATGAAAATTCAACAGAGTGAGTTGTAATGTTGTTTCATATTTCAACTGTTAAAAGTAGAAAGAGAAACAATCTTTTTTAATTTTTGTTCCTTAAACTTAACAATTCCATGTTTTAGTAACCATATACAAACAACTTTTGTTATGTATTAGTTTCTGTTATCTATGTTTATGTAACTTTGTTAGATGTTTTAAGAGTGTCCCTAATTTGAATTTGATAATGTAAAACTGTCAGAAATTTTCTGATAGTTGTTAAATTAAAATGGTTTCACAGTGCTGACAATGCGTGTCAGAAACATCTTCACTTTTAGATTTCTGATAACAACTCTAAAACAAACTTTGATGGTTAAACAACTATCAGAAGAATCTATGAAGGTTTTACAATATCAATTTTAATTTTATACATGTTTTAATACTTTTAGTTTACTTCGTTAACTCTAGATGTTCTAACATCATATGAACTAAATACAGTTCTGACAAACGGTAAGAGCCAAAAGATAAAAAAAATGCTTGAATAAGGACTAACTGTAAATTTCTGTGATTAAAGACTATTTATTTTTACATCCATAATGGTATAATGCATGAGGAATTGAGCCAAAAAAAATGAGGTAGCACTAGCAGGCAAGCAGAAGACTGACCTTATGGCAGCATTCCAAAGCAGCTCTCATCACAGAGACATTTCCAATACACTCAAAACTATAATCAACTCCACCATCTGTGAGATCAGCTATGACCTGCTGAATTGGTTTCTCGTGTTCTTTTGGATTAAGAAATTCGGTGACTCCAAAGTTCTTTGCTGCAAGCGAAGCAAGACAAGTATGTAGAAGAAATAATGAAGGTCTTTTTGTAGAAAACTTAAAACCAACGTGAAAGCAAACAATAACTTAAAGTATCCAATTAGTATCCCACTTGTGAGTGAAATTATTCAAAAATGAAGATAATATAAACGGCTGATAATTCGAAAAGTATTAGTGAATAAATATAATAGAGATACTTGACAGCATTAAAGACACAGTCATGTCAAAATTATGTAGATAAGCTTAAGGTGTACCTCTTTCAAACTTATTGCTATCAATATCTATGCCAATGATCCGTGATGCACCAACAGCTTTTGCACCCTCTGCTACCTGCAAGTGCAAATTTTGAGTCACATTTCATAATGGTGGCCCCTAAGTCCAAGCAAAAGTTGACTACTGTTATTTTAGAAACTCACAGCAAGCCCGACAGTTCCTAGGCCAAAAATGGCAACAATTGACCCATTTTCCACCTTTGCAGTGTTCCAGACAGCTCCAAGACCTAAAATGTCATATAAAACGGACATGGTTAATTTTCAGTTCAACCAACCAAAAGCTAGGAGAGTAACATCACAATACGTATAAAGTGATATTCAAGTTTACTACAAGTATACCTAACTACATAATACAAATAGGAGAAAGTATACCTAACTTAATTAACAGTAAAGAACATAACCATCATTATGAACTTGATCTTTAGTCAAACAAATTGCATTCAAATTATCATTAATAACTTTCTTTTGTAGAAGTATCATATCAATAGTGGGACCCTTAAACTAGATTCCCTCGTTTGTTGCATAATTACTTTTCAACTTACCAACGAGCTCCAATGGTGAAAGCATAACTAGTTATATACCATTTTGCATCCAAATTACTAGCATAGTCTGAAACTAAACATCTGACAAGAGTACATTAATTATCACCCTTGTAGATGAGACCCACATCCCCTTTAAGATACCTAAGTATACATTTTACCACTAGTCAATCTAGTCAATGCTAATTTTCGGAATTAACCATGTACCTACTCTTCATACATGTTGTTTGGATAAGGTTTGATCTAGTCTACATCATTAATGATCTCCACAAAATTGCATATATCAGTCTCCACAAAATACTTAAGTATAGGCTTCACCACTCATTTCCGAAATTAACCATGTACCTACTCATCAGATTGGTTGTTTGGATAAGGTCAGATCTAGTCTACATCATTGCATATATCAGTCTCCTCAATATGCTAGCATGAAGAACACAAACCATGTTGTCAGAATATCCTCCTCTATGTTCTCATGGAGGAAGGCAGTTTCACGTCAAAATACTCCAACTCCATATCTATGGACATCGCAAACAAAAGCAGAACTCTGATGGATGTGTGTTTGACTATGTGTGAAAAGATCTCATTCATTATATTCCACACCTTCTTTATAACTATACTTTTTGGCTGCCACACAATCCTTATACTTGATGGATTCCACATTATATGTTTTAGATCGTTTGACTTCAATATTAGGCTTTTCATGTCATCTAACTTTAGCATTAGATGCTTTGGGCTCAAGTGTCCAACTTTCTTCTTGTAGACTCACTTCCATCCTATCCTTCTTACCTTTAGGTAGCTATACCAAATCCCAAATTTCATTCTTCCAAAAGGGATTGGTATTCATCATGCGTTGTCATAATCCACTTATCATTCTCTACACAAGTGATTACATTACAAAACGAGCATGGTTCAGACGTGGACGAGAGACTAGCAACATGGAGGCACTCATGGTGGAACCTTTTAGGATATACAAGTTTCCTACCTTGTTTCCTTTCATGAGCCCAATACTCATCTTCCCTATCACTCATATTACCCCATCTTCAACATTACATGTGAAACCTTTTAAATCCAATGCAAGTTACCTACCACAACACTCCTATTCCCTAGAACTCACATGAACCACCTTCAACATGTGAAACTTTTGTATCCAATGCACCTAGTGAAATATGAAGTTAGAGCAAAAGTCTCATACCCTGTGATATTGATTAAATACTTAAATCAACCAGCATGAATCAATGCATTTGCGTTTAACAGAAGCTAAAGAAAAGAACAGATCATACAAGTGTAAGTGTTGCATCTGACAAACAATAAGATCACCTTGCAGACTACCCACTTCGTCTTATAGATTATAGATGATAAAATCATAAGTAGAATCAAAGATTATAAGTTCACATGAACTCAAAGAATATTCATAAAGTCTTATAGATTATAGATGATATATAAAATCATAAGAAATCAAAGATTATAAGTTCACATGAACTCAAAGAATATTCATAAAGTTTAAGTATGTGATATAAAGAATGTTTTCACCATCCATCATAAAAAAATCCGCTGAACAAAAACAAAAACAAAAACTTTATTAGTATCTTGTGAGATTTGAGGTAAAGTTACAATAACCGCCAACTCTCCTAACACAATATATATTCAACTCTAGATCAATTGTATGGTGTTCACTTTTATCATTTTTTAGTGTAAAATGTTCTATTACCAAGGAAGATAACTATTGTCAATTATCAAAGAGATTGCATAAAGAAAAGAAGACAAAGTAATGTTACATGAAACATATTTAATGTTCTCAACGTTCAAGCTCGCTAGAAAATAAAAAAGAAAACAATAAAGTAAGTTCAAAGTTGTATAAGGATAAGAAAATATAATGCAAAGTCTACTTTCTCCAAGCCTATATAAAGACATACTTTGAAGAGGAAAAAGAAAAAAAGAATAGTCATTATTTGCAAGTGCTAAAATTTTGCTGAATTTTCTCTATGCCCTAAAAGCTTTGTAAGAATATAGTTTGTGTTCATTCCAACAAATTAGTAGAAAAAGTATAAACTTTGTATACGTCGAAAGACGCTATCCTCTCTAGTGAATATAAAACGTTATCTTTTGATCACAAATACATTATATTTGTCTTAAGTAAGAAGTGACTTGCACAAGAATGCGTGTGAGTCAGAAGTGACTTAGTAAAAGAATAGTTAGATTAGGTTAAGAGTGACATGTACAAGAATATTTAGGTTGAGCCCGAAATGACTTAGTGAAAGAATAATTGGTTGATTTCGAAGTGGCAATGTGAAATGAATACTTGAACATGATAAGCTCGAAGTGGCTAGGAGCCGAAAAAAACTACTAAATTGTACTTTGTAGTTATAGTTTGCTTAATATAACTACATTAAGAATTGGATGTAGTATGTACTATGAGATGGACCAATATAAAAATACTATGTACAACTCTTTATTTCATCTATTTGTAACTTGCATGTTATTTATGTAACTAAATTAGGATGATGTTTTTAAAACTATATATATGAAAATCTAAATTGGTTCGTCTAATCACACTAAACCTATCGTTTGACCAAGAAGTATTATACTATATTTACGAACACAATGAATTTTTTCAAACATAATTCAATCCTCTTTTCTTATCTTATAATTCAATCCTCTTTTCTTATCTAATGTTTTTTCTTGTTTTTCACATAAGGTTCTTATTTAGTTATGGAATGACAAACATTTGACAATGTCCTCATTAGTCCATAGTGATTCTAAATCCTAATAGACCTAATACCCACAAATTTACAAGAATTATCATTGTCCATCAGAACCTCATCACTAGACCCAGATAATCTTCAACAGACGTTGAATCAATCTGATTAGTATGATTAATGGTGGCCAAAAAAATCTTTGCTCCTTCTCTTGAAATAATCTTTCTTTCAATGACTTGATTCTTTGTAGTAATTACATATGTCCCTCGAATTGATTTTGCCTTTCTCTTTCTTCTTGTTCTTCTGCACCTTGGTTCATCACCATTTTCAAGAACTTTGTGTCAAGTTATCTTTCATAGACACATTATTTCACCTCCTCTAGAGTGGTGCAATCTTTACCTTTGCTAAAAGAATTATCATAATTCTCAAACGAAAGGGGGAAACTTACTAGAAGAATCACTACAAGATCATCTTCTTCCATCATTATGTCCCTATCCCTAAGTTTCACATAATTGAGTTCATCTCATTTATGTTTCTTCAATAACAAACCCTCCTTCATACTAAGTTCAAACAGAAGAGCTTCTTTAGCTTTAAAGCAAAAAGAATGGACAATGAGCCTTTTCCTCTTGAATTTTCATAACAGCCTTTTCATATTGTTTTGCCATAGAGGAGTGCCCAAGTGTCCCGTTCTTTCAATAAAGCACGCATATTCATGCACCACAAACTAAAGCTTTTTTTTTTAAACTTCTGAATCTTGATTGTGTTGTTCATCTTCTTGACTTCTCAATATTTTCGTTACTAAGAAAGTAACAAATAAAGACGATTAATTCTGATTAGGAATCAACCATCTATATCTTAAGAACGGATCAAGACCGATGGTCTGATACCAATTTATTGATCAAGAAACTCATGATACCTGTTTATTGATCAAGAAACTCACTAACAAAAACATGTTACTTACTAGATAATCTAGTGAGTATAGAAAACACTAAAAAAAAATACAAAGAGATAAGAGAATACAATAATTCTCTATATTAACGTTTTTGATGAGCACATACCAGATCGAACACAACGATTACAGAATTTTACAGACACACACTCAACCAGAAAAAAAAGAAGCAAATGATAGAAATGATTAACACGAATTAGAGCCACGAGTTAACCCGCTGAGTTTATATGGCAAGAAAGAAGCTCCTCATCATGATCATTGTCCATGGGAAAATAGAACAGCATTATTTACTCGCATTTCATGACTTCTTTACGGTCTATGAACAATGACAAATGATGCAAAGAAGGGATGAACCAACTTCTACGTAGCAAGAAAAAATTCAATACAATTTTCATATTACAAAAGGACATAACATACCAGTTGGAACACCACATCCAAGAAGACAAACTTTCTCCAAAGGAGCTTTGGGATCAATCTTAGCTACACTAACATCATGAACAACAGTGTATTGACTAAATGTGGAGGTTCCCATGAAATGATAGAGGGGTTTTCCATTAACCGAGAAACGACTCTTGCAATCGCTCAGCATGACCCCGACTCCAGTGGCAGATCGAACTTTCCCACACAGATTGGTTTTCCCTGATTTGCAAAACTTGCACTCTCCACACTCAGCCTGGTAACAAGGGATCACATGATCACCAGGCTGAACTTCAGTGACACCTTCTCCAACACTTTCCACAATACTGCACCAAAACATAGTAAACAAAACAGTAAACATCTGTATTTGGAGCAAATTTGCTCTGAAGAAGATACATGAGAAGAAAAAAAGAGACAATTTTTAGTGCTATTTTATCAATATATATTATACCCTGCAGCCTCATGACCGAGTATACATGGAAAAAGACCTTCTGGATCCTGCAAAATCAATATAAGACAAATTCATGAGAGAAAAAAAAAAAACTCCATGCAGCAATCAAACATATCATTGAATTAACCCTAGCAGCGCAAAAACTCACATACATACCGAAAAAAACCATTTCTTTTTCTACATTGCCAACCAAGTTCATACCCAGAAGCAGAAAACACCAATCAAACCAAAAGAGAAAAAAAGTGAGACAAAATGAAAAGAAGGGTACCTTGCCGCTCCACGTGTAAGCATCGGTGTGACAGAGAGCAGTGTAGAGAATTTGGATTCGGACCTCTCCATTCTGCGGCGGAGCCACCTGAACGTCCTCGATGGTCAATGGCTTGTTGGGTTCCCAGGCCACCGCGGCTTCACGATGAAATTAACGGTTTGAATCAATGATTCACGTATGAATAAACAAAATGTAGTGATATCAATAATAACGAGAGAGAGAGAAAGAGAGTGAACAATTAGGAGATGAAAGAATGGAACCTTTGCAGGTAATGACTTGTCCTTGAGTAGCCATGGAGGAGAAGAAGAGGAGTTGAGATTAATTGGATGAAAGAAACAGGCTGAGCTATCGTCACTGACGCCGCCTATGATACGAGGTATCAGATTGTTTGTACGAGGTTGATATAGTCAGATACTGACAGTGGGGCCACTCTGGAATTATTTTTTTACTATTCTTCTATTTTATATATATATATATATATATATGCTGTATTAACCAATATTAAAAAATTCAAATATTTTCAAAAGTAAATTTTAATAACTTTATTAAAAATGAGGTTAAATATTTTTTTTATCAGGTAGTATAAAGCAAAAATGATTTTTTTTTCTTAGACATTCTGGATATTGTTAAGAAAACTACAAATATCTTATAAATATCCAGAATATTTAAAATTTGTATTAGGACGAAAAGTAATTTTATGTAAAAATAAAAGATATATTTAATTTGGTATGTAAGTTCATTTATATGATTTAAAAAATATCAGTTCCGTTAATTGGTTAAATTTATCTAAATTTTAAAATTAAAGAATATAAATATTTTTACTGCTTTATATACTTTATAAAATATAATATATAAAATTTAAGAATTATGTACACTCACCAGACATTACCGAGGCTTGGTTTTATTGACGAGCTAACCGAGTTCTCCACGGTTGTGCAGGTCGACTAACACATTTAATCTCAAATCAAGGTTAGTAAAGCTAAACTGTCATTAAGAATTAGGTAATACGCTCCTAAGTGTAATCCACTTTACTAATTCGACCCAATAAGGTAAGTTTATTAAAATAATATAAATAGCGCACATTCCAATAACAATGTACGTCACTATCACTGTACATCCCCGAGTGCCGAATACTCTCTTTTTTGACCTGAGTGTCGGAGTGTCTTCTGCAAGTACCCCCCTCGTTTGGCATTCACCTGAAACGGAGAGATCGAGACCCAAAGAGTAGCATCGAGACCAGAAAGATCACAACGAAGCTCTGGCAACCTGCCCGAAGGAAAGAAGAAGATGAAGACATTCAATAGTTCTCTAGGTCCCATCTCCCTAGCAGGAACAATTGGCGCCCAACATGGGACCGAGAGAAACTAAGTGAAAAGAGAAAGTAGATGGTCTCAACCAGAAGCATGGAAAGGATGACTGAAGCCGATCAGGCAATGTTGCTGCTGTCTCTATAGAGAGAAATGACCGAGATGAGGAGGAAGACCGAAGAAGCCACCCAAGAAGAACGAATAAGAGATGTAGGCTCTCCGAAGGAAGAATGAAGAGATGAAGAAGAAACTGATGGAGGGAGGACCATCTGCTGGACCGACTAATGTTGTCGGCAGGTCCTACATCTCCCCTCCCAACCTGAGATTGGTGGAGGAGACGAGGGACAAGGTCCCCACCCATGAGATGGATAGTGAATCTTGACTCAACAAGTCGGCCAGGACGACTGTCACAGTGGACTCGGCTCGCCGACACCCCTTTACCAATGTTATCATTGAAGTTCCACTACCGGACAAGTGGAAAGGTTTCAATAGAGATCGGTACGACGAATCTACTAACTCGGGTGAGCATATGAATGTCTACACTACCCACATGAGTCTCTACACCTCAGATGACACAGTCCTATGCCGAGTGTTCCCTACATCTCTGAAGGGAGCAACCCTTAACTGGTTTACCAAGCTCCCACCCAATTCCATTGACAGCTTCGCCACACTTGTGGTGAAGTTTGAGACTCAGTTTGCTACCAGTAGGCCGCATCACCTAACCTCTATCGCCCTGATAGGCATCCTCCAGGAGAAGGAAGAGTCGCTCAAAACCTTCGTCGACAGATTCAGCAAGGTGGACATGAGCATCCAAAACCTTAGCCCGGATATGGCTATGCACCATATGTTGACAGCCCTGCGACCTGGACCATTTGCTGATAATTTGTGTATGCAGCTAGCCACCAACCTGGACGAACTCAGGAAGAGAGTTGTTAAGTTCATGCAGCTGTAGGAACTTAGGGAGTTCCGCAATCAGGCCCGTGCCGAGGCCAGCGGAGAGAAGAGCAAAGATAAAAAGATCGCCAAGGCCGATCTGACAAATGTGGTGACAGACGTAGAGATAACCGAGGAGAGCGGCGAAGCCGGTTCTTGAGATATACCCCCTGACTATAGAGAAGGGAAGAATCCTGGATGAGGCACTCAGTGCCGAGCTAATTCCTCCACCCAGGAAGGTGGCCAGTTCGAACAACGTTGGTCGAAGGAAACAACGTCGGTATCATCAGAACAACAGGCATTCCACTGAGGAATGCCAAACTTTGAAGGACAAGATTGAGGAACTCATTCAAGTTAGACATCTACATCGGTTCGTCAGAGGCGGCCGAGATACAAGGAACTCCCCTTACAGAGATGAGCCCTCTAAGAGAAGACGATCACCTCCGCGAACCAAAGACGACCGAGATCGCAGGGAAGATTGCCGGTCCCGAAGAGATGATCCTCCACGAAGAGATGATCCTCCTCGCGACGCCAATAGAAGGGGCAACCAAAAGTTCATTAATACCATAGCCAGCGGAGGAAGCACATGTGAATGTGGTGTCATTCCGACTAAGGATGACACCCATCACCTTTACAGATAATGATTTCAAGAGGGTGGACTACCAGTAGGACGACCCAATGGTGATATCAATTGATATAGACCGATTCACTATCAAAAAGACGCTCATGGATCAAGGTAACTCAGTAGATATCCTCTACTGGAAGATGTTCAAGGCCATGAGAATACCCAAGGCCGAGATGGTGCCTTACGATGACCATATAGTCGGCTTCTTAGGAGAGAGGGTGGGTACTAAGGGCTACATTGAGCTCTACACCACCTTCGATAAGGAGTAAAGCTGCAAGACTATAAAGATCCAGTATTTGGTAATCGCACCAATACCTTTTATAACATCTTCCTCGGACGACTGTTCATCAACCGGTTGATGACGACCGTATCAACACCTCACTTGGCAATAAAGTTTCCCTCACCTACGAGGGATATTCTCACGGTCCACGTTGACCAGAAGAAGGCAAGGGAATGTTATGCTGAAAGCCTCAGAGTGGAGCCTCTGAGGAACCATTGCTCTCCCAAAAAAAAGTCCTCTCGAATGGACCGCTCGCCCCGAGAGGCTCAACCGATGTCGGTTGGACCAACTGTCGCATTGGTGGATCTTGACCCTCGAGCGACCGAGGATAGGCTGGAAGCTAGGGAAGAGCTGCGAAGAGTGCCCCTTCTGGATGAGGAGCGAAATATCGCTATTGGAATGGCCATGGAGGCAGCCGAGGCCGAGATATTGCATGTCACGCTTAAGAAGAATGTAGACTTGTTTGTGTGGACACCATCTGATATGCTAGGCGTAAGCCCACATATAATTACACATAGGCTATCAGTGTTCAAAGAAGTACGACCGATCGCCCAAAAGAACAAAGATTACAGTGATGAGAAGCGCCTAGTAGCAAAAGCAGAAGCCGAGAAGCTTTTATCGGCCGGATTTATACACGAAGCCCGGTACACGACTTGGTTGGCCAATGTCTTCTTGGTTACCAAGCCGAACGATAACTAGAGGATGTGCGTCGACTACAGAAACCTCAACAGCGTCTGCCCGAAAGACTCCTACCCCCTATCTAACATCAACAGGCTAGTGGATGGGGCGACCGACCATAAGATCCTTACCTTCCTAAACGCTTACTCTAGGTATAACTAGATAAGTATGCACCCCAAGAATAAAGAGAAGACAACCTTTATGATGGTCGATGCCAACTACTATTATGAGGTCATGCCTTTCAGCCTCAAGAACGCAGAGCAACCTACCAACGCCTGATGGACAAGATCTTCCGAGGGTTGATCGGTCGGTGTGTAGAGGTGTACGTGGACGATATCGTCGTGAAGTCCGACTCCTTTGACCAATATGTGGAGGACCTCGAGGAGGTATTCAAAGCCTTAAGGGGGATTAATATGAAGCTCAACCCCGAGAAGTGAACATTCGAAGTTGAGGGAGGGAAGTTGTTAGGTTTTATGTTGACCCATAGAGGGATAGAGGCTAATCTCGACAAATGTCGAGCCATCGTCGATATGAGAAGTCCGAAGAACATCAAGGAGGTACAACAACTCCTAAGGTGCCTGACAATTCTCTCCAAGTTCGTCTCCTAGCTGGCTGAACGAACAAAGCCGATGGTGCAACTACTTCGGAAGGCAGCCAAATTCATCTTGGATGACATATGCGAGGAAATCTTTAACCAACTGAAGGATTTTCTAACATCTTCGTCGGTCAGCCAAAAGGCAAGGGCCAATGAACCCATCCTGGTATATTTGACGGTCTTGGAGGAGGCGATCAGTGTCGTGTTGGTATAGGAAGTCGAAGGCGAAGAACGACCGATATACTTCGTTAGTTGGACGCTCCATGCGGCCGAAACGAAGTACCAGATGATTGAAAAGGTGGCTCTCGCCCTAGTCCTGACAGCAAGACGAATGCGCCATTACTTCCAAAACCATTCCATCACGGTAAGGACCGACTACCCCATCTTTAAAATTTTATCTAAACCGATATTGCAGGACGAATGATAGGATGGTCGGTCGAGCTTTCCAAATTCGACATCTGGTATCAACCGAGAGGGGCCATCAAATCCAGTGCCTGGTCGACTTCTCGGCAGAGCTCACTTCGCTGCCACACTTGTCGACCGGATGGACACTCTATGTGGATGGCTCCTCCAACAAGACAACATGTGGAGCAAGAATCGTCCTAGAAGGACCGGGCGACCTCCTCCTGGAGCAAGTGCTCCAGTTCGGATTCAAGGTAACCAACAACCAGGTCGAGTACGAGGCCTTGCTCACTGGGTTAAACTTAGCCTACGACATGGAAGCACATGAGGTTATGTACAAAAGCGACTCTCGGGTTATGGTTGGTCAGATCAAGGGAGAGTTCAAGGTGAAAGAACCTCTCCTACAACGATACTATCACGCTGCCCGAAACAACATCGCCCGTTTCCACAAGGCACTTGTGGAACACATACCGAGGCAAGAAAATAAAATGGTCGACGCCTTATTTCGGCTATCGGTTACGAAGAAGAAGAGCCACCAATGATCAGTCATACAAATATGACTAAGACACCCCAGCGTGCCAGAAGCAGAATGCCTAGCAACAACCGAAACCAAAACCGATAGCTAGATGACCCCAATCACCAGTACCTCGAGCACGACATATGCAAGCCAGAAGAAGAAAATACAATGAAACAACAGTGTGCTCTGTACACCATGATAAATGAAAATCTATACTGAAGAGGCTACTCAGCCCCCTCTGCTGAAGTGCATTACCAACGACCAAGTCGAGTATGTCCTTACCGAGATACACGAGGGAGTGTGCGGTAAGCATTCGGGGGCACGAACCTTGGCTGCTAAGGTCCTCAGAGCGGGCTACTATTGGTCGACCGTCCAAGGAGACTGTGCTGAGTACGTGAAGAAATGCGCCAAATGCGAAGAGTTCGACCCCCTCCATCATGTTAAACCATAAATGTTACACAGCCTCATCTCCCCATGGTCGTTCGCTATCTGGGGAATGGACATCATCGACCCCTTCGCACCAGGAAAGGGGTAAACCAAGTTCCTCCTTCTTAGAGTCGACTACTTTACGAAATGGATCGAGGCCGAACCATTCGCATCCATCTCGGCCAAGAATGTTTAAAACTTTGTGTGGCGAAGCATCGTGTGTCGAGTATGTCCTTACCGAGATACACGAGGGAGTGTGCGGTAACCATTCGGGGGCACGAACCTTGGCTGCTAAGGTCCTCAGAGCGGGCTACTATTGGTCGACCGTCCAAGGAGACTGTGCTGAGTACGTGAAGAAATGCGCCAAATGCGAAGAGTTCGACCCCCTCCATCATGTTAAACCATAAATGTTACACAGCCTCATCTCCCCATGGTCGTTCGCTATCTGGGGAATGGACATCATCGACCCCTTCGCACCAGGAAAGGGGTAAACCAAGTTCCTCCTTCTTAGAGTCGACTACTTTACGAAATGGATCGAGGCCGAACCATTCGCATCCATCTCGGCCAAGAATGTTTAAAACTTTGTGTGGCGAAGCATCGTGTGTCGGATCGGCATACCGAACGCGATGATAACTGATAATGGTCGACAATTCATTTACCAAGGATTGCAGTCCTTCTACGCCGACCTTGGCACAAATCAATCACAGCTTCGATTGAGCATCCACAAACCAACGGACAAGTCGAGGCAGCAAACAAAGTCATTCTGAACAAGCTGAAGAAACGCCTCGGCAAGGCGAATGGTCGATGGATAAAAGAAGTGATAGAAGTCCTATGGGCATACAGATGCATCCCCCAGACAACCACACAAGAAACACCATACAACCTAACATATGGCACCGAGGCAATGATCCCGGTCGGGGTGGGCGAACCCACCATCCGAAGGCAAATGTTCAACCTCACCCTAAATGAGGAGAGCCTAGCGGTCAACCTCGATTTGGTAAGCGAGCTTCGTGACAAGAGCAAGATCCGAGAGATCGCATGCAAACTTCGAGCGTCAAGACGCTACAACACCAAAGTCCGACCAAGAAGTTTCCAGAAGGGAGACCTCGTGTAGAGGATGTGAAGCGACGCAAGAAGAAACGAAGGGAAGTTCTCATCCAACTAGGAGGGACCTTTCCAAGTCCGAGAAGTCGCAAAGAGGAGAGCTTATCATTTAGAATGACTTTCGGAAAAAATTGTACCAAGGACGTGGAATGTCACACACCTTAAATTTTATTATAGCTGAAAGAAATAAAATTACGCACTCTTTCCTCACCCAACCGGGAAGGTTTTAACGAGGCATTTCTCAAATTACTATTGCTCACTCCTTGAAGACTCAGTTCAGTCTGGATAAAGCCCTAACCGACATACCCTGCCGATACCACTCAACTTGGTTTGGTCTGGACGTACCCTTAACTGACATACCCTCCCAATACCTCACACTCGGTTTGGTTTGGATGAAGCCCTAACCGACACACCCTGTCGATGCCGCTCAACTTGGTTTGGTCTGGACGTAGCCTTAACCGGCATACCCTGTACATACCTCACACTCGGTTCGGTCTGGGTGGAGCTCTAACCGGCATACCCTATCAACGCCGCCTGAGGTCATGTCACCCCTCAGGAAGTCCAACAGTCACTCGCCAAATGAGGACTGACCGACGATCAACACTTCAAAGACTCATCGGATACATCCATCCTCGAGCCTGGGGGGCAAGTGTACTGGTATGGACCGATCGGACATTACCAAGGCTCGGTCTCCTTGACCGAGCTGACCGAGCCCTGCACGGTCGTGCAGGTCGACCGACACATTTAATCCATTAACGCTCAAACCAATGTCAGTAAAACTAAATTGTCACTAAAAACTAGGTAATATGCTCCTAAGTGTGATCCACTCCATTGATCCGGTGCAATAAGGTAAGTCCATTAAAATAACATAAATAGCGTACATTCCAAGAACAAGGTACGTAATTATCACTGTAACCCCCGAGTACCGAATACTCCTTTTTCTGACTTGAGCGTCAGAGTGTCTTCTGCAGGTACCTCCCATTTGGCATTCACCTGAAACGGAGAGACCGAGACCCGAAGGAGTAGCATTAAGACCAGAAGGATCACAATGAAGCTCTGACAACCTACCCAAAAGAAGAGAGAAGACGAAGATATTCAATAGTATTTAGGTGCATCTTTCTAACACTAACAAATTAAAATTTTCATATAATAGATAATAAAATAGAGAGTTAAAATTGTCAAATCAGGTTTTTTTAATTAGATTTCAAATTTTTAGATTTTAATATATTGTTTTCATTAGTTTTATAATTTCCAACTTTTCATATAATACACAATTAATAAAAAAATTTAATTTAATATTATATTTATAATTAAGTCGTTTTTTTTTCTCTTTTATGGTTTGTTGGTTTAATTAGCCACCACGAATTTGGTGGCTCAGGTTATATGTCGATTAAATTTAATTTTAACCCATTATAAAAAAAATAAAAATTCAATCTTAGAAAATTCTAATCTATAATAGAATAAATTGGCTCACATATTTAAATATGTTTTGATGGTTCTAATAATATGTCAATATCACCAATCAAGAGTATAATAATGTTTTTAATCTTACATAATGATTATTAACTCTAGCATTTAGATCATCAAATAGTTATAAATAAGTTAATGTTGACTATTCAGTTACGGATTAATATATAATAAATATATAAAAGTATATCATACTCTCATAACATCATCATATTTAATTATAAATTAATATATATATATATAATATTTTAAAAAAATTTAAATAATCTATCCTAAAAATCATATTTTTCGTATTTGTATTTGTAATTGTTATTTTTTTTTGCAATTTTATGGCGTATTTGTTTGATTTCTTTCAAGAAAAAATTGATAAAAAAAGAGAATGAATATTTCACAAATTGTTAAAAAAATTGTATATTATTTTTCATTCATATAATAAATTTTAATATAAAATGGGAGTTTTAAAAAATCAATAATGAAATTATAACATTTCATTGAATACTCGGAGATAAAACAGATATTTTAATATTATTTTTATCTAAGCGAAAAAAAGATAAGCATTTTCTACTTTTCTACATTTATTATAAATAAAACAATAAAATAAAAGCAAGAGAGAGAAAAATAATTAGAAAATAGGAGCATTTTTAGGAGTAAAACTTGACTACAATGCGAGAAATAAAATCAATTATAAAAGAAAGTTGCGGGATAAAAATGTCTAAAAAAACATGTTTTGGTGTGTTTATTTCTGATTTCATATTTTTTGCTTTTGATGTATTTTATGGTTTAGTGTTTTTAGTTTCTCCTAATTTGGAACCTAAATTATCATATACTTGTAGTATTTTTGAGATTGTTTTTTTTATGTGAAATCTTGCATTTGTGATTGTATGTGACCTTTTTTTAGTGAAACTAGGAGAAACAATTGCTTTTCTTTTTCTTTAAAATTGTTTGTTTTAGTATCAATGATAAGAAAATTAAGAAGACTTTTATGTTAATGGTATATTATTAATTTAATTCTTTCTCTTTAGTGTGTCTTTTTTGATAGATATAGTTTTTTTTAGTTAAATATATTTTCATATTGTATTATAATACAAAATTGATTTTCCTCTAATCCAAACATGTATAATGATGTAATATGAAATTATTGGAATGAATTATTAATAGTAAATAAACAACGTTAATTTTTGTTGGCGTGACAAACCAAATTATAACATGTATTATATTATAATATTTATGTCGGTCATGAGTTATTATTCACACCAACGCGAAGATTCACGGATTAAATCCAATTTTAACTTAATTTTTTATTTAAAATAATTTTTTTATATAATTTTAAATATTAAGTTATATTAATTATAATTGTAAATATTAGTTATAATATTTAATAGTAATTATAATATTAGTTATAGTATTAATATTATATTTAATTATATTATACCATTGTAACTCTGAGTCCAATTATAATATTTATTATAAATACTAATTGTAATTATAAAATCCCGTTTTAATATAAACAAAAAAAATATTATAATATCCATAAAGTTTGTAACAACAAGAGGCATCATGCTTATGACTTCCATGGCGAGTGCTTGTAAGTGGCTTAGTGGGATCATTAGATGCATTAGTGATGCTATAATCAAAATTATCATTATGAGTCATAAAAGAACCAATAGCCTTATGATTCACAATAGAACGAATCATAGTTTTATGAGTTCCTTTTGACTAACCATAGATAAGAGTTTTTTAATGTTAGGAAGTGGATTGTTGTTTATGATTTAGGTGATAAGACTCTCATGATAAATAACATGATCGACACTTGTAAGAAATTCAAACTACAGTCGTCACCAATAGATGATAACTAAGTGTCCATTTGAAGATTCCATTAAGGCCAACTTAACACTAATTCATCATTCATATTTAAATTGATTTAATTGAAGTATTTTAATATGAATCAAATCGACGTGAAATTTAAAATTTATTTAATTTAGTGTCGATTAATTTGATGTTAAATAAAATATATTCTTAATATTAATTTATTTTGTTTTGATTTGATCGACACTAATAACATTAACTTAAAAAAAAAGAGTTTATCGTAAAACGTCTTCATCTTTAAGAAAATAAAATAGAAAAAAAAACTTGTAGTGGATGAAGGAGATGATTGTGAGAAGATTTATTTAGAAAGTGAGAGAGAAAAATTGTAATTGAGGAGATTTGTCATATTTAAATATGAGTTTTTGGATTGGAAATAATATACGATTCTTATTCGTTGTAAAGAAGGCACACAAATTAATGAAATATAAAATAACGTTGACTATTAAAGACATTATATTAGGGTCAACTTATTCGGCTCTAACTTAAATAAATAATAAGATAAAAAAAAATTGTTGGTTTAACTTATGCTATCTTAAATAAAATCAGCATCAACTTGGTCAATATTAACTTCATTTGTTTGTAATATTTATTGATGGTGGCCTAATACTAACATAAATATTTCTACTTATTAAAAAGATTAAAATTAGTTAGTATTGTCTTAGAGTTGGTTAGGTTGAATTTATAAGAATCCAACATTAAGCGGACTCAATTACAGCTAAGTCAACATTAATACTAATATTTATTTATAAAAAGAAGTTAAAAATAATTAGCGTCGGCTTAGAGTTGGATAAGTCAACTCTATTAGCCTCCAATATTAAGTTAACTCTATTAGTGTCAATGTCAATCCAACACTAATTAATAAGTGTCTAATTTCAGTAATATTTCATATTAAAATATAGGCACTTATGAGGATTTATTGCTAATTTACATATAAAATAATCCCTAATTTATGAATTTATACCTTTTTACATTTTTTATGATCTTTATTTGAATAAGAGTATTTTATTCCCAAATTTGGTGTTAATTGCAGATTTCTAAGGAAGATTGGAGATTTGGATTAAAGATAAATGATTTGAGCTAAAAAGATAAAGATAGAAGGTCCCAGAATGGATAAGTCAACTCTATTAGCCTCCAATATTAAGTTAACTCTATTAGTGTCAATGTTAATCCAACACTAATACCAATATTTATCTATTGAAAAAATTTAAAAGTAGTTAGCATCGATTTAGAGTCGACTAAGTTGACTCTATTAACATTCAACATTAAGTTAACTCTATGTCGACACTAAAACAAATATTTGTTTATATAAAAAAGTTAAAATTAATTTTTTTATCGGTAATAAACAATAAATGAATATGAATCACTTTAGGGGTGATTCAACCCTTATACAAGAACTCATCCATAATCTTCATCACAAGACTTACTCCAAAGTCTGCCAAAACAGAACTCTCCTAGCTAACCAGAGGAAGACATCTAGGGGAAACAATCAAACAGCTTGAATGAATACGTCATGAGATCATCCTCATACAAACCAACGGATCTATGCACCAATCAGAAAAGGAAAAATTCGCAAACTGTGACTTGGAGGTAACCCATGACCAAGCCTTTAATTGAACCAAAGCAAAAGCTTCCAAAACATCCACTACTCCCCCGTTAAAAATAACCATGTTTCTATGCTTCCAAACCTCGTTAACTATTGCGATCCAAACAACACCCAAACCTCATTCACCGAATCAGGCGCATTGCTCATCCTAAACTGGGAAAAATTTAACAATGGAACGTTGTAAAACACGCTCAACACACCCAACCATGCACAACAATGGTTCCACAATAACCAAGCAAATCTGCACTCAAAGAACAAATGGGTGCTAGTCTCCTCCTCGACCCCACAAAGACTACACGTGGAGCTTGTAGCAATGATCTCGCACCTTTCCAGGCTAGCCTTAGTGGCTAACTTGTTTTCCAACACCCTCCAAGTCGTAACCAAAGCAGTAGGTACAACTTTACTCTTCCAAAACTTTTTAAACACCGTCCCATTCTCCCCTACTCCATCCTCCCTTAGACGGAGGTATGCTGAGTTAACTGTGTACCCAAACTCCTCTCCTTCCTTCCAGACCCACATGTCCTCGTTATCCAAGTCGAAATTCACACCTTGGACTTCCTGAAAAAGTCGTTCTGCTAATTGCTTCTCCCATTCAAATAGATTCCTTCTCTAGACAAAATTCCAGACCCACTTTTCGTTGTTCAATCCCCCAAATGCAGCCATCGCAGAAGCTATTGTCACAATCAGGGAATACAACCTCGGGAAAACCATCTTCAAGGCCCCTCTCCCCACCCAATTATCTTCCCAAAACAAAACTTCATTCCCAGTTCCCACCTTTTAGATTAAGGCTTCTTAGAAATTTCATTCCCAAACCTCCAAGCTTCAGACCTCATTTAAATCTTTCCACCAAAGAGAGTCTTTACTATCTTTCCCTCCCTCTCTCAGACTTCTCCACCCTTCATACTTGGAAACAATAATCTCCTTCCACAAACCACCCTTATCTAACCCCAACCGCCATACCCATTTTCCAAGTAATGCCAAATTGAAAGTCCTTAAGTCAATAATCCCAAGACCCTCGTCCTCGCGAGCTGCACACACCTTTCCTAGGAGGCCCAAGCGACCTTTCTTCCATCAGATCCGCAACCCCATAGGAAATCCCTTTGGATTTTCACGAGCTCGTTTGCCACTGATAGTTGTCGTTTTGCTGTCAAATTAATACGATTCTAGCGTAGACTTGTCTAACACTAGAGAGATGATAGTATAATTGTGGACAAATATTCCCAAGTCGTCTCCCAACGAATCCAATAGTAAAATCAGTTGATCAAGGTTTAAAATCTATCTGCAAACAATAAAAGTTAGCAATAACAATAAAGATAAAAAAAATGGGGTTTGAGATAGTTGTGCAGAAAATATAAATTAGATTAAAATAACAAATAAAAAGTTGTTGATCCCAAGTTCTTCCACCATTGAATTCTTCACAGGTTCTCTAAAGATTAAACTTTTCTCAATCCTCCAACTGAGTTAAACCAAATTGAACATGCGACAATCTAATTCAACTGAAACTCACCAGTAAAACATGCGTCTACTGGTTTAATCAATACCCACTTTGTTCCATGCGTATACTCCATGGGAATGCTTACCTCCTCTCCCTTGAATCATGCGCCCAAGAAATTAATTAGAACAATGCGAACTAACTAAGAAACCAAAGTTTAAGATAAGGAAGACACTCAATCATGCGTTCAAGTACAACCTCTCACAAAAACCAGTTTTCCAGGAGATTAGACAATAAAAACAACTGCTATAGAGAATTAAAAATCGAAACTTTTATTGAACAAAACCTCATAACTCAATGGGAAATTACAAAGGAATCAACAAAAAAGGTTTAGCCTTCCATGCAGAGGCAAAACAAAAGAATTACAAAGAAGAAAATAAACTAAGAAAACCCAATGAAGCTCTCCCTTTTCTCCTTCATGCTTGTGTCCTTTTATAGGCTTTTCTGCTCCAAGGATCTTGGGAAAATATTGCAGTTTAGATTTTGTAAACAGTTTCCACTTTCCATAATTCTTTTTATTTTGCAGAAGATTTGCTTCCAATTCTGTTTCTAGAATCTTGTAGCTTTTATTTTCTCTTTCTTCTCCTCAAAATATTTTTTTTGTTTTGGTTCAATAAGCAACTTGGACTTTTGCATATTTGGCCCATTCGCAAAGATAGATGCTTCCTCTGGATAATTTACTCTAAAAACACAAAATTAACAATAATAATAGTTAAGACCCAAATAAACCCAATTATAAGAATATTAATTAAAACAATGGATTTATTTATTATTATAGTCCAATAATCTATGATTAAGGCTATTGTATGTGAATAAATATATGCTCATCAGCCACCACCACTGGCATTTTAAATAAAGATAGGTAGAACAATGGAATGGTAGACAATACTGACTCTATCAAACAAATTCTACCTGTCAAAGACAAGAATCTGCCTTTCCACCTGCTTAATTTTTTCTTCATTCTAACAATCACTCCATCCCAAAACGCCCTTCTCTGATGGCACCCTCCTACCGACAAACCCAAGTATAGAAAAGGGGTTACCATCACTTCACAATTAAGAATCGTTGCGAAGCGCTGCATCATTATCTGCTCGACCCCCAAACCACCTATCTTGCTCTTCATAAAGTTCACCTTGAGTCCGGAAGAGACTTCAAAGCAATTCAGGGTCGCCTTTATATTGAAGACACTTTTGACATTTGCTTCACAAAAATATAAAGTATCATCAGCATACTGCAACATGTTTACCTTCACTTTCTCCCTTCCAATCTCCAAACTATCAATCAGATTCTTCTCGACCGCCATCCTAGACACTCCCGCCAAACCTTATGCCGCTATAAGAAACAAAAACAGAGCTAGTAGGTCACCCTGTCGAAGTCTTTTCTTTGGTAAGAACTCCTTAGTTGGGATATCGTTCATAAGAACAGACACAAAAGCTGACTCTAAACATCCTTTTATCCAACGAATCCATTTACCGCATAAGCCAACCTCTTCTAACATATAATAAATGAACTCCCATCTTATAGAATCATATGCCTTCTCAAAATCCACTTTGAAGAAAACACACATTTTCTTCCTTCTTTTCATCTCATCCAAAACTTCGTTAGCAACAAACACACTATCCAACAAACCTCTCCCCTCGAGAAAAGTAGACTATCTGACGTCGATCACCTTACTAATCACCTTTTTCATACATAATGACAATGTCTTTGAGATAATTTTGTACATGCATCCGACCAACGAAATAGGTATAAACTCCCCAACTCTATCAACAACTAAATAATTTGAAAGTTATTTTACGCTTTTTTAAAGTTTTTTTAAAGAAAATTAATCTTTTGTTTCGCGATAGAGTCAATTAAGTTAACTTTAGTAGGTTGCATTTTGAGTGATATTAATATTTGAAAATTAATTTGATATTTTCTTGTGGTGAACAACCCTTCCTAAGATCATCCAAGAGACCTTTTGCATTCTTAAAACACTTGATGAATGACTGCAAACGAAGATATTGAGTCCAACTACAACTACTAATCATGGAGTTGCATAAGGACCAAACATATGTTTCATCATAAGCATCATCAATGGATCTTATGATGTTGCCCAAAATAAAACCAAGTTTATTCTTAGCTTTCAATATATTACTCATTAATATGGTTCAATTTTCATAATTAGATTATCTTTATAAGAGGATTGTCATGAGAATGACAATAGGGAAATCAAAATAATAAAGAAAAAAAAGTGTTTTGAGATCGATAATTTTGAAAACCATATTTACGAAAGAAGATTGACATGGGATAGACAAACTATTGATAGTATAAAGGAAGTTGCTATTGAATGAACAACTTGCTCATATTAACTTTGCTTATATTATTCCATAATGGTCATTATACAAGCCTTTTAAATAACAAAAGAAAGAGTAATAGATTACATGAAATAATATATAGGAATAACATATAATATGCAATAGAAATATAATAAAAACAATAACTATTCTTATATTACGTATAACCAATACCAAATTATTCCTATCATGTATAAATAATAAATCTTATCCTAATAGCCTTGATATATATCAAGGGGAGAGCAAAAATCAATTTAATAAATCGATTTTGTGAGGTTAGTTAGATTTAAATTCCATTGATGACATCAAAGTTATTAAAACTTTATTCTAATTGAGTTTCTTAAATATATGTGTCATCCTCTATCAAATTTTCTTAATCTCACAATATGTTCAATTCTCGTTGTGAAAGCCTCACTGAGATGAGTTGGATATCTCATATTACAAATAACTAAATTATATTAAAGAAAAAAAATCATTCTTTAATTTGGATGCACTTTGAAAGATGAAACAAAATTCTGTCTTATGATATTTATTTAAAGAGGGGTTTATAACAAAGTGATTCTTCTTCATTGTTTAGTAATTTCCTTGTTATTTATTTTTTTACCCAATCTAAAGTGACTTAATATTGTTAGATTAATTTTCTGTTTTTACTTGTTTTAGGCTAAGCAAGAAGGTGAAGCAAACTTTGGGTGAAAATATTAATGTGCTTAATTCTTTTAGTTTTTCTTGCCCGGTTAAATAAGTCTATTTTTATAATTAAAGGGGTTAGTGTTATTTTTCTTTTTGTTATGTTCAATTGTTTTAGGTTTTTGCATTGTGTTAATTTTCTTTTTTGTTGGGTTTGGATGTTTTGTTAGTTTTTTAATATAGAAGGAGTTGCTGGTAAATCAATGGTGATCAACAACTAGATTGAAGCAATCTTTAGCTATATATTTTATTTTTTGTCGTCCATGTGTTGTTTACCAAATGATTCTTTTTTTTTTATTGATTTTGATTTATACATTATTGAACTTTTGTATTTGATAGTACCTTTGTTTTGCTTAAGTTATGTAGTTTATTAGAATTACAAATAATTTCTTACAACGTTATTACGAATATGAAATTAATAATCTATGTTGAAAATGTTGAAGTCAGCATTTAAAGAAAATGGTAAGTTATTTTTTAGTCTATTAATTTTTTTTAGAAGTTTATGAAAATGAAATAAATGAATTTATTATATATACGTTAAAATCAATATATTAAAAGAAACAGTAAGTCAGTTTTGGGTCTATTAATTTTGTGTTGAAGTTTATGAATATGAAATAAATGATTTTAGGATAAAAACATTGAATTAGTCTATTGTTTTTTTTAAAAAAAATCAAAATTTATTGCGTTAAAAATATTGACATAGTTAAAACAATTCAAACTTAACGTATATTGTTATCTTTACAATTAATTTTAAAAGAACATTAGCGTAATTTAACATTTTAGTTTCTGAAAGTAAGAATTATATTATAGAAACAATACCAAGGATTAGGGGAGTGAGACGCCTGGTCCCCAATCAACATATTGATCAGCTGTTGAAACGAGCAAAAGATTAAGATTATTTTGCTTACATAAGTGGTTATAAAATTGTCACTAAATATCATACGGAGTACCGATATTTTGACACTCCAAAAGTGATTGCTTCAAATTATACCTAGGTGACGTGGATTAAGTGATTATGTGGTATGAGCACTTTGGTAATTCTGAAAAGGGTAACGTGACAAGTGATTTGGGTGAAATGAGAAAAGTTTTCAATTTGAAATTTCTCAAACCGCAAGCATACCAACATTTGTAGAGAGAGACCAACGGCAAAGGTTTGCGAAACATTGACGGCGGAGACGTAGTTGGACGGTGATGACAAAAATGTAGTTCACAGTGACGGCGACGAGATAGTGCGAACCGCGATAGTGCGAATGGGCGGTGGTTAAGGGGACCGATGCGAAACACACTTACAAGGAAGGAGGAGAAAGTAAGTGTGTTTATTTTGATTTTTCTGACATTTTAAGGTTTAGGGTTTGATGTTTGTGGTTTAGGGTTTAGGGTTTTTCTGGCATTCAAGTTTTTCGCAGGT
The DNA here is from genome assembly GCF_051622355.1 of Phaseolus vulgaris. Taxonomy (NCBI): domain Eukaryota; kingdom Viridiplantae; phylum Streptophyta; class Magnoliopsida; order Fabales; family Fabaceae; genus Phaseolus; species Phaseolus vulgaris. Next base: position 45,742,178 of record NC_143504.1, read on the forward strand.
GTGGACGGTTGAAAAACTTGAATGCCACAAAAAAATCCTAAACCACACACATCAAACCCTAAACCTTAAAATGTCAGAAAAACCAAAATAAACACACTTACTTCCTCCTCCTTCCTTATAATTGCGTTTTGCACACCTTTCGCACACACACCCCGCAACTGGTCCCCTTAACCATCGCCCCTTCGCACTACAAACGCTGTCGTCATTCGCACTACTTCGCCGTCGTCACCGTCCAACTACGTCAAACCTTTGTTGTTGGTCTCTCTCTCTCTCTCTCTACTTTGCCCTTTTCACAATTACCAAAGTGCCCATGCCACATAATCACTTAATCCATGTCACCCAGGTGTAATTTGGAGCAACCACTTTTGGGGGTCAAAAAATCATTTTTCTATCATACGTATGATCTTCATGGTTCAACAATTAAGTCAGAGACGGATGGAGAGCGCACGGGGCTCTTCCATGGTGATAAAACCTCACTGAAATTCTTTAAAGTGTTCCTCAGCAGCAAAACTTCTACTTAGTAGAAACCGAAAGTCTGAATGGTCGTTTACCCAAACGGCCAAGTGGCCTCTCGATAAAAAGTAATGTCCATGTCACATCACAAGTTTAGAGTATTAATCCTGATTAGAGGGTTATAAAGCGTGATTGGGCTTGTATTAATCATTCTAATAGGATAAGACCCAATATAATAATATAAATAAGAAGGGACCCTCATGGTGAAATAGACTATTATTTTGAGCTATGAACTAAACCACTTAAGTTAACCTTATCTGACTTGAGTAGACAAGAACAATCGAAGTTGAAGAGAAGAGAAGAACTAGTTGATAGGGAACATCCAATCTTGAAAAAGTTGTAAAAACAAATAGTAGTTTCACAAGAATAAGTCTTGATACAAAATAATTATATTCTCAAATTAGATATTTTAGAATAATTATATTTCATAATTATGTAATTCAAAATAATCTTATTTTGATATAACTAAATTTATGAATTATATAATAAAAATTATATTTTTAGAATAATTAATTTGAAATAACCTTATAATAAAATTAATCATATCCTCATAATTCAAAATAGTAATGTACTTTGAATATATAGTAAAAAATTAATTTTAAATTACTTAATCCAAAATAATTATATTCACAGTAAATATATTTTGAAACTATTTAGTTTAAAATAATCTGAAATAGTCATAATATAAGATAAGATGCATCGAGAATAGTTATTTGAAACATTCTACAAAATCTAATATTGAATAGTTACTAAGACAGATAAAAATTTGTAAGTTATCCTTTCCATCACAGATTTAGATAGGACTTAGATTTAAAAAAATAAACTAATTATAATCAAAACATGCGGTAATTTAATAATTGTAATACGTATGGTTTTTATTTTTTAATACTTTTATTCTTTAAAAAATTATTTTGCGATCATTCTAAAGTTCACAAAATAGTAAAAATTATAATTAATTTCATTTCACATTTTTATTTTATTATTTATATATAGTTATATTTTATTATTTATATATAGTTATGTTTAATATTAAAAATTGAATAAAATAGGTTATATGTGTCTATTGTATATTTAATAAAATTTATTAAAATTAAATCCATCAATTAATATACAAATGAGAAATAATACTTTAATAACTTTAGTGTAACTAATAGTGTTACATTTTAACAAATACAAATATATATGATTGCATATTTTTTAGTTATCAACTCTTTCCTTCACATAAAAGAGTTAATGAAAATAAATAAATATATAAATAAACACTTTTCCATCTTCATCTTTGTGTTTTATCCTTTGAACTTTTTTACCCTCTCAATTAATACTTCTACACTTTCGCATGCAAGAAGCTTGACGATAAAACAGAAACATAAGCTTAATAAAACATTTTTTTTTAGTTTTAAAGGCTTAAATTTTTTTATCTTTGAAGACAAGTAGTGAATGATTAATGTTTATAAAACAATCATTTTAGTGTTCTTGACAAGAAAAAAAAAGAACATTTGAGTTTTAATAAAAAGAAAAAAAGGATTTAGGGGGAAATAGTGAAGAAATAAGCAACATATGCCATGTGGATATCTGAAACGCAACAACCCAAAATGTGGTTAGGTTTATAGCTGTTGTGTCTTATGAAAAAAGAAATTAAGATTGGAGAAGAGAGTGAGTTGGACGAAAAGTCACTTGTCTTAATTCAACAAAATAACAAAACTTCATGTGTTTGATGACAATAACTGTAAACCAATACAAAATTTTATATACAAAAACACAATGCATGTAAAGAAGATAGAACAATTGGAACAAAATAAAAAAAAATAGAAAAAAGAATGAGGATGAGTGTGTCTAAGAGTGATAAGTCACTTTAAGGACAATAAAGAGAGAGAAGTGGATTCAACCAAATGACAAAACTTCATGTGTTTGATGAGGACAAATATAAACCAATACAAAAAATTATATACAAAAATGCAATGCATGTAAAGAAGATGAAACAATTGGAACAAAACCAAAAAAAATACAAAAAAAAATATAAAAAAAAAATGAGAATGAGTGTGTCTCCAAGAGTGATAAGTCATTTCAGGACAATTAAGAGAGAGAAGTCGAAAGTTTTTTATAAAAGAAATTTTATAAAGAGAGAAGTAGAAAATTCTTAAGAAGTTATTTTTGATTTTCAGTTTATAGAATTAAAAAAATAAAATTAAATACAAAAAAATGACAATTTTTTTTTTATTATATGTTTTTAAAATAATAAAATAAAATGTTATTATAAGGATAAAATGAAAAATAAATGTGTATACCAAAATAAGTTACTAGCAAAATCCTCACAAAAAAGAAAATAAATGTGTGAAGAAAAAAATAATTACCTCACTTTATATATTGGTATAGATAATTAATTTTTAAGAAAATTTTCTTTTCTAATTCAGAAAAATGATCCCATTTAATATATGTGTTTGTGTTAACATCTTCACCACATGGATACCTTGTTAAAAATTATATGTTAACATCTTCACCCATTTAACGCGATCAGCATTGTTGAATTAAAAAAAAAGTAAAAAATAAATATTCGAGAAAAAAAATTAAAAACTAAAAGTGTAGAATTTGAAAGGATCATGAAGAACAAAAATGGTTTGAAAAATTTAGGAGAAATAGCTGCAGTGAGTGAGAGAAGATGAGAGCTGATAGGTTACAGATATCGTGAATGTCTGTTGTTAGATTACCTGAAACAGTGGGTTCAGGGTTTAATTGGCTTGGTTTTATTTAGGTTCCTCACATCACAGCGCCATTGAAAGTGGTTGGTTTCTTCATCAGAGAGTGAGCACTGAGTAGTATTACAATGGCAACTATGCGCAGAACTGGCAGAAATTTTTTGATCTCCTTTTGCCGAACCATTTCCACTTCAACTTTTCCACCTCCTCCCGTTGTTTCTTCCCGAAGAGTAGTTGTTACCGGTAACTAACTACCTATCTGTTCCTTTATTTCATCTTGTTTGATTTTCACTCCTGCGCTCAGATTTCATTTCATTCGGCGATCGTTTAGGGTTAGGTATGGTGACACCTCTTGGTTGTGGAGTGGGCACAACGTGGAAGCGCCTCATTGATGGGGAGTGTGGGGTGAAGGCACTGTCTTTGGAAGACCTCAAGATGAATTCTTTTGATAAGGAAACTCAGTTGAGTACGTTCGATCAGTTGCCATCCAAAGTTGCTGCTATTGTTCCTACTGGAACCAATCCGGGTGAATTCAATGATCAAATCTGGCTTAATTCTAAGGTTGTCTTATTATTATCATCCTTATCATTATCTCCTACACTTTAAATTCTATTATTTATGCTTATTGATGTCATTGTAGTACTGTGACATTTCCCTTAGGACCATCGATCAATAGCGAGGTTTATAGCATATGCACTGTGTGCTGCTGATGAAGCTCTCAAGGATTCTAATTGGTTTCCCACTGAGCAGGAAGATAAGGAAAGAACGGTATGCATTTTTTTAATTTGGGTAATAACAAATCATTTTTTTTAAAACTTTTGTTACTTGTGTTATAACTTAAAAAACTATTAGGGAGTGTCTATTGGAGGGGGAATCGGAAGCATTAGTGACATCCTAGATTCTGCACAACTGATCTGTGAGAAGGTCAGTTAGTTGAACTCACTGGTCTTGAAGAATTTTGATGATCTTTTCCTCTCAAAGTTTTTCAACAAGTGCTTTTAGTTATGGCAGAAAAATTTAGTAATTCAAATAAATTGTACTGTATTTGATATTTACTTCTTCTACCCTGAATACAGCGTCTTCGTCGCCTTAGTCCATTTTTTATCCCACGGATACTGATCAATATGGCATCGGGTCATGTGAGCATGAAATATGGGTTCCAGGTGAAGAGACTGCTTTCTGCTGAGTTATATTCTATACTACAAAGTGCAAATATGAATGAGCTCCTGGCCTTTTTCAGTGGCTGGATGTACACGCACCCGCGTTTTCATCTGCTAACTTATATATGCGTGTGTTGTGGATTTTTAGATGAAAATTATTTGTATATTATAGAATTATTTGCCCTTCCATAGAATCGATGTAGGAAATATATATTCTTGCTTCCATGTTTCTTCATCTTATAATCATTTCTAAGATCATTATCCAATGAAAAGTAACAGCCTTCTGAGACAAAAAAATTCCTTCATGTTAATTTGGATGAGTAATTATATGTCCATAAGCTTTAGAGTTTAAATACTCAAACAAAAATGTTATATCCCCCTGTAGAACAATTATTAGTTTATGACATATGTCAACAAAATTATCCGAAAAAGAAGACAGTAAAGCTATTGTTGTTTCAGAGCTAGTTATGCTATGACCTTTACTATCATTAATAATCCTGAGCAATGGAAGAACTTGTTTCCTATTCCTGAATTCCTGAATATAGGGACCAAATCATGCTGCAGTAACTGCATGTGCCACTGGTTCACATTCTATCGGTGATGCAATGAGAATGATTCAATTTGGGGATGCAGATGTTATGTTGGCTGGAGGCACAGAGTCCAGCATTGATGCATTATCAATTGCAGGATTCTGCAGGTAAATTATGATCAATGCCCTGTGTCCTCGGTTATTGTTGACAACTTTAGTAATCATTTGTCCTTTTTCCCTGATATTTTAAATCTGATTATGGAGACTTGCAGGTCTCGGGCTTTGACAACAAAATATAATTCAAGCCCACTGGAAGCATCACGACCATTTGATTGTGGACGAGATGGGTTTGTGTAAGTATATTATTGACAACATTTGTTTCTGATTATAATCATGTTTGTTGTCTGACTATACAAAGGATTGGTTTGTATGGTTTGTTTGCCTTGCTGCTTATATCGAAGTTATACTTTTACTCAGGATAGGTGAAGGTTCTGGAGTCTTGGTCTTGGAGGTTGGTTAAGAAATATATTGTGTATCATATTTTATTTATGATATTTGACCTTTCTTAAGTATTTGTTGTCCTATCTTTAAGGAATTTGAGCATGCAAAAAATCGAGGAGCCAAAGTCTATGCAGAGGTTCGTGGCTATGGGATGTCAGGTAGTTTGTTGCAGGATATAGGATTTTCTTCTAGCCTTAATTTTATATTTGGTTGACTTATTTCATGTGGAATTTAACTAGGTGATGCATACCATATTACTCAACCTCCTAGTGATGGGAGAGGTGCCATTTTGGCCATGACTCGTGCTTTAAGACAGGTATCCTTTATCTTCCTGTATTGTTATTCATCATTAGAGGTTTTCTGTTGGCTGAGCTGCCAACTTGTCATGTATACCTGTCCTGATGTGTGTGACCTGCTATTCTTTGTCTGTTCTTTCCCTTGTTTTTTTACATTATATTGACATATAAATGGGAAGGTATACTCCCTGTTTCACTTCTTGACACTGGGTAGGGATGACAGTCAAATAGGTGTATCCATCAAAATTACCCACAATGGGTAGGAGTGATATTCAAGTACTAGGAGCCACCCATGAAACATAAGTGTGAGGATGATTATCATAGTACACTTACCCAAACCCAATCCTGACCTTCATATTGTCATTCTTAACTGTAAGATCAATCAAATTTATGTAAGTGAAGATTCTGTTATGTCACAATGATAAGTGTAGGTTATATACTTCGGTGCTTTTAGCATTTATTATTTGAGTGCGATCTGCATGCCCATTTAGCAGAACTTGAGTCTTAATGATTATGAATTATTCTTTTGACATATTGTATTTTGGTTTGCTTTGTGAGGCTTAGACATGTCTAGATATACTCATTTTAAACGATTTTCATGAATGCAGTCAGGTTTCCATCCTTCTGAAGTGGATTACATAAATGCACATGCTACATCTACACCTTTGGGCAAGTGAAGTGAACCTATACTGATTCCAGCAATTTAAGCTTGAATATTATTATTTTTTAATACTCCATCTTTGTGTGTTTGTGCTTTTGTCGTAAGTTTTCTCACCAGAATCTTTTTATATAGGTGATACAATAGAAGGTAATGCAATCAAAACCATGTTCTCTGACCGAACAAGCTCATCTGCTTTAGCCTTCTCCTCCACAAAGGTAAAGCAACAAATTATATACTTATATTGACTGTATAATCTAAGTGTTGGTTGCTTCTTATAGATGCGAGCTCTCACCTATGCCAGATGCAATTTAGTTTTTATTTTATTTTGATGGGGATATCAATGATTAGTTGAGGCAATTTTTTCAGGGGGCTATTGGTCATCTCCTAGGTGCCGCTGGAGCTGTGGAAGCGATTTTTGCAGTTTTAGCAATACGACATGTAAGCATCTGTTTTATGCACTTGTATCAAGAAGTTGCGGGGAAGGATTTTTGCACGTACTGTTGCTTTTGCGCATAATCTAGAGCCAGACCCTGTTAATCAATTAACTGTTTCTATGATGTTCTTATGACAGGGAATTGCTCCATTAACTCTTAATTTAACTAAGCCAGATCCTGTGTTCGATGATGGTTTCATGCCATTGTCTGCTTCAGAAGAAATGCCAATTAGAGTAGCCATGTCAAACTCTTTTGGTTTCGGAGGCACAAATGCGTCCCTACTTTTTGCTCATACTGGTTCGGACTGATTAGTTACATCTCATTCCATTGGCATTAGTTGACGAGCTGATTGTTCATGCTGAGGAGAGTTTAATGGCCTAAAGTTCTTGGAAGTGTGCATGTACTTGGAGTTCATGTTGTCATGTACATTTTGATGCTTCTAGTACCTTTGCAAAATAGTTTTTGAATGCTATTAGCTCGACTATTTGGAACGCAACGTTGTTGATTGAACATTCATAAAATGTAGGATCCAATTCCAAATTTTGTTAAAAACTTGAATAAAATTTATAATAAAAGAATGAAGTTTTAATCCTATGAAAGTTAAAAAATTTCCACTTATGTTTTATCAACGAGTTCCTTAGACACTTTATTTAAAAATATTATTTTAATTCTTACATTTGATCAAATCTGCAATATTAGTACCTAATTTTTTTCTGTAATTTTATTTTGATTATTCGTAATTTTGTTTGACTTAAGAATGCCGGAATCTTTTTTTTATTTGCTAAGAAATTTGAAATATTTGTACTCTACAAGTATTTTTATTTTATCGTGCTTTATTTTTGCTTGTTTGAACAAATCAAAACCTCCCTGGTTGGATAATCCATTCCGATTGAGGCAAAAGTGCATTAAATGATTTCGTTGAAAAAAACAATTTGGCATAATTTGATTGGTAGTTGTTAAATAAGGATACCCAACTTCCACTTATCATAATAATTCAACCTCTCTCTGATCCCAAATTTTCTATTTTTCTCTTCAAAATCCAAGTCATGTAACCAAACACCACCCAACACAAACCATGTTTTTCTCAGTGTTCTTGTGGTCAACTTTGTTCTTTATATAATATTTATTCTCTTCATCAACCCCTTCCAATTCTTCCATGGCTTCCGACTCCAGTTCAAATCTTAGAATCACCATTGAAAGCAATCCTCCCGAGTCACGTCTAGCTGAATTGAATATCAAGTGCTGGCCCAAGTATGCATGCATGCTCTTTTCTTTTTTGCATCTCTCTTTGTTATGATCTTCCTTTTCTTTATTTCTTCTGTCTCCACTTAGATCCATAACATCCATGTATACTTATTTATGGTCTTTCTTTTCTTTTCTTTTGATGGGGTTAAAAAAAATGAAAAATGAAAGATGGGGTTGCTCTCCTGGGAAGTACCAATTAAAGTTTGATGCAGAAGAGACATGCTATCTGTTGAAAGGGAAGGTGAAGGTATACCCAAAAGGGTCATCAGAGTTTGTAGAATTTGGTGTTGGAGACCTTGTGACCATCCCAAAGGGACTCCATTGCACCTGGGATGTCTCAGTTGCTGTGGACAAGTACTACAAATTTGAATCAACAGCATCATCTTCTTCTTAGTGCATGCTTTGGATCACTCATCAATCAACATTGTATATTGTGATTAGTTAGTTTGATTAGCCCTATTATTTGTTCTAATTCTTTTACAGTTTAATTGTTTAGTATTTTGTGGAAGACAAATGGGGTTGTTTGGTTGTGCTGGGAATCTGTGGTTTTAGTCAAAGGAAGAACCAATCAGTCAAAGGTATATCTTTAAAGAGTTAGATATTTGATGGATACAGCTTTTAATGTTTCTTTGACTCATCCATCTGTCCATGAGATTTTTTTCTCATCCCAATTTTTGTATCTTATATAAACCTCATATTTTTTATTTATTTTTTAACGAGTATTTGTATTTTGAAATGTAAAATTTATATGGCAAATTATCCCTCCACATCCCTACCTGCTCTTGCTTTTTAATTCTAAGTATTTAATTAAAGCACAAATTAAAACTAACAAAATGTTTAATTTATATTAACTTTCTTTTAATAAAAAAAATATAAAATGTCTCAAATGTCAGGTTCAAATTCATTTCTTTTTATTTTAAAAAAATTATTTGATGTTGTTTATTTTTAAATATTAAAAAAAATTAAAGAATAGTATTAAGTTATTTGAGCTGATTTCTGTTATGAAAATATAAGTTAACGGCGGTGATTAAATTATTTCTCTTAAAATAATGAAAATATTGAATCAAATAAAATATAAAGATGTTTAAAAAATTTGTTTACTTTTATTATTAGTTTGAATAAAAGCAACACCTTATTTTTTAAAATTTATAGTAATTTTTTGGAAGCAACAAAATCTAGAAAAATGTAGTACAAAAATTAAAAATAAAATTATCTTCACACTGGGGAACGTAAAGTACAATAAAATTTCTTGTCAACTCTCTCACACACGCTCAAATGATGAAAATGCTTTCTTAAATACTACGTCTGGAGAAGAATGAAAATGTTGTGATTAGAATGGAGGTATGCGACGGGAAGAAATGTATAGAGGTACAACTAAGGTTGTTTAAACATGTGAAGTTATGTTTTATTTAGAGTTATTAAAATTTTTAAAAAGGTTAAAACTGACTTTTTCATAATTAATATGAAGGCGTAGGAGGAAGAATTTTCCAATTTATATTTTACAATCTAAAATACACATTCTAAAGTAAAAAAAAAACTAGTGAAATTTTTTGTTGGTACAAAAATGTATTGATTTTTGGGTGTTTCTTCCTTCATTCCATAGTTTCTTCGGTCAATCTCATAGGTAATGTGAAAAAATCATTTAACCCTAAAAAAATATATTATGGATTGTTGAATTTGGAAGGTATTACTGGATCCAAAAAATATCTTCTAAATTCTTTTTTAGAAATAATTATTTGAAAGCTATTATTCTTACAAATATCCAGAAAATAATTTTTTATAAAGGATGAAAGGGGTGTAGGGTTACTTAAATTTTTTCATTAAGGGTATAATGGTTATTTCACATACTATATGGAGGTGCATGGAAAAGTATGGAGGTACAAAAAGAATTTGTCTTTTTTTTTCTTTCATAATCATAAGGCCCAAAATTGGGCCTTAGTTGAAAAGTGTTTTGGCTTCTTCTTCCTGCATCCTCACTTTTTTCTTCCTGCACCCCCCATAATTTTAAATATCCCAAAATTAGCTTTGACCTATAATTTGAAAAGGGGCACCGTGCTAGACTTCCTTTGTATTGAATATCAACTGCTGGTGGAGGGTCTTTGTAATTTTTTGGAGCAAGGTGGAGGAGTATGCAACGTTGTCGAAGTGTTGTTTGGGTTGTAGAGGTAAGAGTTAAGTTTTTTTTAGGAGCATGATGGTTATGGAGATTTCGGGGTGACCGGATATCGGGATCCAGTAATGTATTACAGATTCATGAATCTGGAATTTATTAAATTGTGTTTTCCAGACGAGGGGGTGTTCTGGAAGTTAACTTTACATAAATTGTTGTTTTCTGGATTGTTGAATCCAGAAGCTTAAATTGTATTACAGATTGGTGAATCTGGAATTATTTTTTTGTGTTATGGATTCCTGAATCCGGAATGCGTAACTTGCATTATGAATTTCTGGATCTGGATTTTTTTTTTTTTTGTTATGGATTCCTGAATCCGGAATGGTCTTTTTGAATTATGGATTGTTGGATCCGGAATGATTTTATTGACTTATGGATTTATGGATCTGGAATGCAATGATTTAGTTTCACTTTTTTTTTTATTTGTAGAAGCATGGACAGTAGTGAAGGATTTGAACAAGAATTATATGATGGGGTTGATGTGTGGGATGATGATGATATTGAGAAGTCATTATGTAAATCGAAGGGATATGAATGTACAAATGTGTTTACTACAAATGAGGTAAAGTTAAGTTTGTAAAGTATGTTTAAGTTGTTTGTTAATTAGTAAATGAAATAATTTGTTATGATAACTTTTGTAGGTATTTCGTACTCGGGATGAGCTCCTAAAGTGGGTTAGAAAAGTTGCGTTTCACTTTGGTTTTGTTATTGTGATATTGAGATCGGATACTTCAACTGGCCAACAAGGAAGGAAGACATTTGTATTATTAGGTTGTGAGAGAGGAGGTAAATATAGACGATATAAGAAGGATTTACAGGTTACTGAGAGTAAAACTAGGAAATGTGGTTGTCCTTTCAGATTACGAGGGTATCCAGTAAAGAGTGGTGAAGGATGGATACTGAAATTAATTTGTGGGTCTCATAATCATGAGTTAGCAAATACATTGGTTGGTCATCCATATGCTGGTAGGTTCACATGTAATGAGAAGTCAATGCTTATGGACATGACATACAGTTCGGTGAAGCCTAGAAATATTTTGCTAACAATGAAAAAGTATAATGAGAAAAATGGGACCACAATAAAGCAAGTCTATAATGCACGATATTTGTACAAAAGATTAGTACGAGGTGATAGAACTGAAATGCAACAATTGATGATGTTACTTGAGTGAATGTTGTGCAAGATTTATTTTGGACACACCTTAATTCATTGAAGTTATTGAATGCCTTTAACACTGTATTGATGATGGACAATATACGTACAAAACTAATAGGTATAAGATGCCCTTGTTTGAAGTTGTTGGTGTTACATCAACGGGATTGACCTTCAGTGTTGCATTTATGTTACTCGCATCAGAACATCATCATAACATTGTATGGGCCCTTGAGAAACTAAAAGGTTTGTTTTTTAGAGTTGATTCATACCCAAAGGTTGTGGTTGTTGATAGAGATATTGCTTTAATGAATGCAATAAATGTTGTGTTTCCCGAAGTTGCTAATTTGTTATGTCATTTTCACATTGATAAAAATGTTAAAGCAAAATGTAAAATGACTATTCATCCAAAAGAGGCATGAGATCAAGTGATGGAATCTTGGGGAGCTATTGTTGAGTGTGAAAATGTAGAGTCCTATGAACATCATGTGGAGGCATTTAATGTTTGTTCACCATGGCTTATATTTACTAAGTATGTGATTAGTTATTGGTTAAATCCACATAAAGAAAAGTTTGTTAAGGCTTGGACAGATAAGGTCATGCACTTAGGCAACACGACAAGTAACAAGGTTGAGGCTGTACATTGGAGTTTAAAGAGGATCCTTGAGACGTCAATGGGGGACTTATGCTTTTGTTGGGATTCCATGAATAAGATGATCATCTTGCAACACAATGCAATTAAATCTTCATTTGCATGTGGTGAGTTATGTCTTTAATGTAACAAGATATAAAAAGTTGGTTGGCTTTGTATTGAAATATGCCTTGCAATATATTGTAGAAGAGAGTGATCGAATTGAATATGTTGGTTTAGATAAATCTCGTTGTGGGTGCACCATTATATCTACTCATGGCCTTCCTTGTGCTTGTGAATTGACTTCCTTTAGTGTGGGTAGCATACCATTGCAGTCAGTGCATTTCATTTGGACACGATTAAGCTTTTTAGATATTTCAAGTGGTGATACTTCAACAGAGTTGTCTATCAAACAAGAGTGGGTTGCCATCATGAATCGGTTCAATGAGGTTGACATGGCTGGTAAGATTAATATCAAAGCGAAACTGCGTGAGATTGCCTATCCAGATAAGACATCTTTGTGTCCACCAAGGGAGAAAGTGAAAACAAAAGGTGCACAAAAAGTGCATCAGAGTAAATTTGGTAGATCAACAAAGTGAATTCCTTCTTACTTTGAGCATGTTGATGCCATTCTTTCACAACATGATAGTTCATCTACTTTGAAATGTAGCAAGGGATTTATTTCGGAGACTCCTCCGACCAAATCAATAGCAATCCTTACATTGTTGATAATATTGATGTTAAGGCTAGCGGTCATTGTGGCTATCGTGCGGTTGGTGCATTGTTGGGTATGGGAGAGGAGTCATGGGCTATTGTACGCATGAACTTACATAAATAATTTTGTCAATGGCGTCAAGAATATATTGATTTGTTTGGCAGGGATGAACGATATGAATATTTGAAAAATTCACTTCTAGTTGACCACATATGGTAATTGTATTCATTCTGAATGATGTTATTAATTGTAAAATGGTGTATGAGTTTGATTAACTTGTTAAATTTTCTTCTGTTGGCCGATAAGTACAGATAAGTGGATGACAATTCCGGATATGGGATACGTTATTGCGAATCAACATAATGTGATTGTTGTGTGTTTATCTCTTAAACAATCATTAACTATTTTTCCCATTAAGATCTCAACCTCCAACAGATTTTAATCATCACTGCATCATCTGTATTGGACATATTCATGGAAATCATTTTGTTCAGGTTTGTTGAACTTCATTCTTAATGAATTTTACGAATTATTGAAAAACATAATTAATGACATTGCTTACAATTTTTAATAGGTTCAGTTGCAAGAAGGTTGTCCGATTCCACCAACAAATATTTTATGGTCTACTCATTGTTATCCAATTGCCAAAACTTGGTCTTCATATTATACTAGCTGGATGCAAATTTTTACACAAATTATGTCCATTAGGCGATATTTATAGTTGTAATTGCATTGATAAATGAATATGTTAACATTCTGACTATTATAAATGTAGAAGAAGAATTCTCTAACTTCATAACCAAAGTGTTCCTTCATCAAATTCAAAAGTAATTGTAAACTAAGTGTTTCGTCACGAAATTACAAAACATAGCAATAACTAAAATGATGGTCAACTCACCTACAGACAGATGAAAGGAATTTGTCTCTGCGTGCCACCTTTCTACAAAGGGGCACAATAATCATTTGGCAAATTCTTCCTGCACCATATCAATTTTAACCTCCACCATATCAATTTTTAAAATTTTCAAAATTACCCTTATTTCAAATTTAAAAATCCAGAATAATAATTATAATTCAGAAATAAAAAAATACATGCTAAAAAAAAAATTGGAACACAAAACTAAAAATAAATTATGGATAAAAATTTCCAGAATTCAAAAATATGTTATGGAAATTGAAATCCAAAACATTTTCAAATAAAAAGTTTCAAAAATAATTTTTATTTAACCCATTTTTGTGTTAGGTTATTTTTGTCATTTAAGAGGGGTATTTTTGTTATTTTCAAGAACTGATTGGGTGCATGTTGGAATTGATATGGTGCAGGGAGAAATTGCCCAATCATTTTTCTATCGTGTCATAGCTTGCCCCAACAAGCCCAACTAAACCTGAAAACTCCACTGCAGGTAGTATCCCAAGATGAGGAGCACCCATCTTATTCATTTTTCGACCATGAGACACCAATTTTAACTCTCCTCGATCCTAATTTAACCAACCAAAATCATATAAAATATATAATTTAATCAACGAAAATCATATCAAATTAACAATGAACAAGTATCATATTACAACATATTTACTTACCACACCATTCCATAATTGCATGGCCACATGGTCTTTATAACCTGTCAATAGTGTCTCATCCAGTGGACCTCCGGGATAACCTTCACCTTCTACTTCAGGTGCGCCTTCATCCTCCACCTCCATTTGGGGTTCAACTTCTTCAAGTTCAACATGTTCTTCATCTTCATTAGCATGTCTTCTTCTTCTTCTAATAGAGGTTGTGGGACGTAGACGATAACCTTGTGAACCTCCTCCCCTAGTCTTCACCATTTTTGTTCAATTACACCATTCAAGTTAAACCAAATTACAAACTAATGAATGAGAGCATACTAACCCAACCCCACAACTCCTCTAGTTCAACTCAATATAATTCTACTTTACTAATTTGAGCCAACACAAACATAAAATAGCAAATTAGTATTCCAGAACCATAAATCCAAAACACTCCCAGATCCACAATTCCAGAACACTCTCAGAAGCATACATCCAAAATTTTACCAGATTTCAAAAGCCAAAATTCTACCAGATTCTATAATATGGAATGTGAAAAAGGATTTACGGAAACAAAAATCCATAAAGAAAACGGATGCACAAATCCAAAAATATGAAACTTTACTTACCTTTGTCAACAACACTCTAAATCACAATAGAGATGTTTGAGATTTAGAAGGAGAATGAGCTTTTGAATGAAAGTGACGCGCCTTGCTGCTAAGAACCAAACGAAGACGCTGCCTACACGCACGAACGACACTCATCTACACTTTTTAGGGTTTTATTAGGTTAAGGGTAATTTTGGGATTTTAAAAATTAATAAAGGTAATTTTGTCTTTGCATAAGAGTGTGGGGGTGTAGGAAGAAACTGCCTAGACTTTTATATAGGATTTTTTTTTTCACATTTTTTCTTTTACACTTCCATAAATATTAAAAATTTTACTTTTTTTTTTAAGTTTTTTTTAGTTGTACCGTCTAAAATTTAAAAAAAAATATTCTGAATTAATCAATATAGAATAATAATTTGGAATTCAATTTCAACTTTTAGAAAGTTAATATCGCATTATAAATTATAGAATCTATAAACTTTTTTTTTTAATGAAAAATCGACTTTCAAAATGCATAATTTAGAATAGACTTCCAAATTTAGAAGTGACTTCTGGATTATACTATCTATAAATCATCTTTTACACATACAAAAACTTCTTGATTGTGAAATCGGAAAGGTACTTCCAGATTACATAATTTGAAGCACGTTGTTAAAGTAAAATCCAAATATTTTTTGGATAAGTTTACAACACAATAAATGAACAAAGGATGACAACGACAACAAAATAGTGATCAAAGAAATAGTGACTATATGGAATGAAAATAAGGGAAGCAACTTTATCTTTAATACATTCATAAAGATGGATGAAAAAAACATAATTGCAAAACGAAATTCCTCATTTATAATGCACACACACAAAAATATTTAAGTTTGTTTTATTAACATTCGTTAATAATTAAATGAGAGGACTTATCATTACTTTTCATTTATTCTCACCTTTCCATTTTAATTTTCAATTTTTAAAGCTTTTTTATTTATCTATTTTAAAAAATTAAGAGACTAACAATTTTTTAAATTAATAATACCCTTACTTTTTAATTAATCTTTAATTTATTTATTTATGAACTTATTTTTATGTAAAAAAGAAAAATATGAAATCTCATAACTATTAGTTTTGATATTTAATAAAGGTAATGTTATGACATCGTTTCATTCTATGCTAACCTAGGATGAAAGTTTCATTTATTGTTATGTTTTTTAATTCATGTATTACTTCATGTGACTAAGTGTGATTCATATATATTATTCTATTATTAAGTGCTTTTCTACTAGTTAAGGAATAATATAAGTTTAGAAAGAAACATTGGAATATCACATACATGCAATAATGAAAAAAATATTTATTATCCATGAAAATATATTCTAAATAAGAAGTGAAAATATGTAAAATTGTTACTATAGTAAAAGCCATGTATTCTAAAACAAGAACTAAATCACCTCTTAATAAAATACATTAAATATTGAATGAAGACCTTTACATAAAACGTTTAGATAAAATTCTAAAACACATTGATTCTTAACATTATGGAAGGCTATAAACACATATGAAAAGTTTCTTTAAAGAAATAAGAAGAGACAATGAAAAAAAAAAACAATGATTTCTTTATAAGTTAAAATTAACTATTACACTTAACTTTCATACTACATTTAATACTTATTCAAATCTACCCACAACTTTTTAATTTGACATCTTTAAGTTCTTATTTTCTCCTTCAATCTAATTTTATTATCTATAAATTAAGTTTATTAATGTTTTAGATATCAAACATAAATTTGTTTCTCAATTTCTTTGGGAAATATTATTGGGCTATTGCAATATATAAATATAATTAATGTTAATTATAATAATTACCTTTTTTCACGTAAAGATTTCACCTTATAATATTACAACAGCTTAAACACAACACACATTCTTGTAAATTCAGTATTTCATCTACAAAACACATTATTTTGGTAATTCTTAAACCCCTCTCTCCTAAATATAAATTGGCTTAATCACAAATATGTATCATCAGCCCCATAAGAATTTATAGTATTTTTAAACTTATTAAGTTTTAATTATTTTATAAATTTTAATATTTTAATTTAATATTTATTTTTTCATCAAAATTTTCTATCATTTAATTTTGTTATCAATGAGATGTTACTTTTGTCTTTTTTTTAACCTGCTAAAGAACTTATGTATTATTATTTTTTCAATTTTATTTGGTTCATAAGTCAACTTATTATTATTATTATTATTATTTATCATTATTTAATTTTATGTAATTATTATGGTATAAGATTAATAAAAGAAGAAGAATAAAATCAAATGTTAATAATTGAATTACAAACTAGCTTCTTAAAATTGTCACAAGGAAATAATAGGTAAAACATAAAAAAATCACTTTTCCGATAATTAATAACACCCTTATAGTTTTATTTTATTAAACTCATGACAAATATGTTTTTTTTAGGGCGGTTTTAGAAAAAAATAAATAGAAAAAAGGGTGAGAATTTTTTGGTCAAATGACAACTTTTATATATTGTAACTTGTTTGTTAAGATTTTCTTACACTTATTAAGACAAAAAAATATACTAAAAATCAACAAACAGATTAATGAATAAAAAATTTGTACTAAAAAGTCTTTACACTCTTATTTATTTATTCTTAATTATTGCACATTTAAATAACCAGTTATTACATTCTTTCTGCAAACACATTTGATTATACATATTTTTATGAACACATAAAATAAAATAGTTGTTCTTTTACTTGGTTTAGTGACAATACTCAAATGATAATTGAATAATATTTTCCACGTAATGGATTTGTGATCCATAATCAAATAATTTATATTAATGTAACCATTTATTGCCTTGAAAAAATAGTTAAATACAAACAATTTGAAAAATTATTAAAAAATATAAAGGAAATAAAGTGGGAATGCAAAGAAAATTAACTTTTTTTTTAAAGTACTTAAAGATATTTTTTTTAAGTAATTACCCATTTTCTCTGATCTAATTTTAGAAGTGTAGTTAAAGCTCTAGAATTTAGGAGTGTAGTTAGTACCGCTGATAAATAATTTGTATTATAGCTTAATACAAGTAATAAACAATAATAATATTCATTATTTTTTTAAGTTTTATTTAAATTTAGTTTTAAATAAATATAATAATTTTTTCTTTTAATATTTTTTTAGTTTTTAATTATTATTATTATTATTATTTTAACATAATAATAAAGGCACACATAGAAATTAGTTCTTTGATCTGTATCTTGATAATAGTCGGTTTTATTAATAAACCGTTTTTTTTATTTATATTTTTTAACTGTGAAAATGATATAATTTTTTAAATGTAAGGAGAGAGAAAATAGTCATAATAGCAGAGAGAAAAAATAATTAAAATAAAAAAAACTGAAAAAAAAATGACAATAGAGAATTCCATTAATAATGCATTAAAAATTAAATGATTTTAGTGAGAAAAAACCTTAAACAATTATTATAAAACAAATATAAAAGATGGAAGAATAAAGACAACAGCTATAAAGAGTAATTAATGTTATCTGAAAATATATTTAAAACGAGAATAAAAAACGTAAGAAAAAAAAAAGGCTCACCTTCTTCCATGATGCTGCGTCTCATTGGATCACTCCCCTCTAGGGAATTGTGTAAGAAAAGAACAAGTAGAAGTAGAACTGTTTCCGTTTTGAATGACGCCATGAATTGACTCTATTTGTCTTTTGGTGAACTCATTCTCCTCACGCGCCCCAACATAGTGTATCACTGCAACACTCACTCACTCACAAAACTCATGCTACTCCATCAACTCTCTTCAATTGCATAAATTCACTCACTCACTCACTCATTCACCATTTCAACAAAATTCTCTTCTCTTTCTCTGTAATTTCTCTCTATACATATCTTCCTCAACAATCTTCTTCTTCATGCATGCTGCGTGTTATCGATGTGGTTCGTCTTCTCTTTTCCTGCATTTCCGTGATCTAGAAGCTTCACATTAACCGTCGTCTTCTACGTTCTTCTCTCTCTTCCCTAGGTTTTCCAATTCACATGCTCATGCTCCACTCTTCATCCTCGCGCTACGCACTCCAATGCCGCTGCTGCATACACCGTAACTGCTGCACGTTAGCGACTTTTTAGGAGTTCCATTTCTGACGATGATCATGATGTCAACCTCGTGCCTCTTCATCCTTGCTCTCCTTCATTCGCTGCTTCTCTCTTTCCAAGGTATCGATCGCGTCGTTTCCTTCCTGTTCTGTTTAATCAATTCGAATTCTGCTACTGTTTTCCTCTCATGAATGATGAACAACGATTTCACTGGCCTTTTGTCTTTTTATGCCACGTGTGATTGCTCGGAGAAAGGTTCAATTGTGCAGGGTCTTTGAATGGTTATTCCAGGCAGATATATTAATTAATTAATTTGTGAAGCTAACATTTAGCACACAGGCTAAGATGTAGCAGACGATGAAATTGGTGAATTGTAACTGTACGTTACCCAGTGCATCTTCACTATAGGGCGATGGTCATTGAACTCTTGTTTGTGTGCTGATGTTGACAGTAGCTAAACTGTTGTAGAAAGTTATTCTGACTACCGATTATGTTGGGAGTTCATGATGTGTTTAACAATTAGCTGGTTTCTTCAATTTTAGTCTATTTTTTTCTGCTTGATTATTGCATCTTGAGCAGCTTTTTACTGTTTCTTACATATAGTTTTGTTAGACTGGATGTGCGGGTGTACAATTTAATTATTCCTTAGTTCTAGATAATACTTGTACTTGCTCCTCATATACGAAAACTAATTCTTTCGTGAGGCTTTGCTAGGTATATTGAATCTTCCCTATGTTTGTAAATGGAGTAGTTTGGTCTGTGTGGAACAGCTTGCATGTAGACATTATTGAGTATTTTAGTCCTATGACTGCTTCCACTACACTTGAATTTATCTATCTGGTCCTACTACTGCTCACTTTTCATCTCTCATCTACTAATCTGAGAATTTGTCACGAAGCATTTCTAGCATGGTTCTCAGAGACTATGTTAAAATGAAATCACTGTTTATGCCTACTCATTTGATTCTATTTGTTTATTAGTTATATATATTCAGTATCTGTTTTAGTAATAGTAGGACAGAGACTTGGAATTGATTTTTTCATGTTTTACTGCACAGTTATGGACTTGCAATGTTACATGGAATTGATTCTTGGGCAGTACAAATCCTACAATGTAGTAGCCATGAGATGTTAAGTTGGAAGAGTGGACATGAGATTGGATTATACATCTGTTGCTGAAAAATGGTAGCATCTCAGCTTAGGTGGTTTGGATCATTGGGTGCGTGTGCATAATACAAGTAAAGCCAAGTTAGGAGAGTATATTAGATGGAGAGTATCCCTAATTACTTATTGCTAGAGGTAGAAGAAGACCGAAAAAAATTGTAGGTTAAACCATTAAGAATGATTGGAAGGACAATGTTTTGTCCATAGGCGGGCATGATTAACAATGGAACATTATGGTTTGGGGGATAATGTAGCTGACTGCACCTAGTTGAAACCAGTTTGATGTTGCTGCATTATATATTTAGTCAAATAAATTTATTTCCAGATTCAATGCTTGCATTTGCAACTTTGGCATTCTCTCTAGAGAAAATTGATGTGAATGTATTTTTCATTACATTCTGGGGCAGGGATTCCATTTGAATTCAAATTTGGCCTAAAACATATTGAGATGGTATTTTATTATAATGAGCATGCGTTCACCTTTTTCTTTTTTTCGTTTGGGAATTTTAGGAGAAGACTTGTACATGTAAGATCTGTTGTGTACATTTGCCTTGTAAGTCTGTGTTGATGTGTCAGAATTTGCTGTACAGTTGAACATGAGATAGTGTCTGCTAGCTTTTAGTGAAGCCTAGGACACATTGTATTTCGGCTCATTTCTCTTTGTCAACATTCAGTTTCCTCCTTCTCCTGTTATGTATGTACCTATACCAACCTTTGTCAGTCAAAGAAGTATTAGTTGAACAATGCACTCGGGAACTAATGTAGGAAATCTATTGTTTTACTTAGCATTGGCATCCTTGAAATTTAAATGGGAATTAATGTAGGAAATCTATTGTTTTATATCTTGGTATTCAATAACACTACTCCTTGCAAATGTAGAGTCTTTTGTTAATCTTTTGACAATGTTTGTTTTAGTGCTTTATCTTTTGGAGTATTTAATGATTGAAGGCCCCACTACAAACAGATATTTTTCTCAGTGGCTGTTCAACATAATATATTTGAAATTATTAGATTTGCCTATGAACGAACTTTCTAATTTTCTTCTTGTATTCATATTCTTTCTCAAGTTTCTTAAAATTGGGTGGCAATTATTCTCATACTCTCATGTTTTATTCAATTTTCTTGGAGAAGACCACCTTGATCTTCCAGTTATTTATCCAATTTCCTTTCATAGGTATGTTTTGTGATCAGTTACCATCTTGTTGGGTTGTGTGACTGACAGTTGGAGATTTATACTTGATTATATTTCCATTAAAGCATTGAAAAGGATATTAGAGGATATGCCATAATGTATAGGCTCTTGATCATAAAACAATATTGGAAGCCAGATTAAATTAAATAAGATGGTTGTATAAAACCCTTCCAATATTGGATAGTTTTTCTAATTGAATCCTATGCACTACTTTTATGTTCTTGAGCTCCAGTTCATATATTTTGCCTACTAGGCAGAGTTGGCTACATGAAAAGGAGTGTGACTAATGCATATATTTTTAAATGATTTTAAGAGATTCCTTTTGAGGTTTTCTCTGCAAATTTAACTATGTTGCTAACTATAACACAGTGATAGGTTATTTTCCTGCAGTGATCTCAGTTTCTATGAATGTGCCAATTGCTTCATCTGAACGAGCTAAAACATTGTTACTTCAACCTTCTGGGCAATCTCCATCTCAAGGTATATTGTCATATTTTTCTACAAGTCATTATACTTCATGTTTACTATGAGACTAAGAATTAATGTTTTCTTATGTAGGTCCTATTGTGACTCCAAGACCAAAACTTCCTCATCATGACCGTCATCACCACAGTTGGAAACCTTATCCTGTGGCTCCTTATAAAGACCCAGGTATTTCCTGAATGTTATACACTCTTCTGCTGCTGCTACTTTTACCAGGGTCAGGACTCTTTATAAAATCTCAATGGCTTTTCTGCTCATGAAATACTGCAGTTATAGTCCTTTTTTCTTTGATACAATTCTCTACATCTGTATTTGGTAATGTATGTCGGTGAAGGGAATCAAAAATTGAGTCTTTTAATGTATGGTACTGTCAAACATGGTAAGATAGTGTAAATAGGCATGATGTCAAAACTTGGATTATTTGGAAGAATGTTTGGAATCTAATTTGTTTGATGCTTGGGTACTTTCTTTGAAAATTAATACATTCACTATATTTGACTATAAAGGTAAAAGTGTAATGTGGTAAAAGAAAAATTTGGGCTGTATTAGTTTCTCAATGTTATTTCAAGATGCCTTCGGGTTCTCATAGTCTGCTGTGTTAAGGTATGGTTGGCCTGAAAGGTTTTGTAAATATTTAATACACTGGAGTGAAACTAAATATTCTATAATGGAAAATTCGAAGTTTCAGTTGTCATTAGTGACGAGTTCTATCCTTTTCTTATTAAATTGCACAGAATTTTGTGAAATAGCATTACCCACCTCTTTGTTATCTAACATGACTATACCATAACGCCATACACCCACTTTACAAAATAATTTCTGGCAGCTTGTAGGCAAATCTGTAGTGATCCATTCACTGCAACTCCTTTTGGTTCACCTTGTGGTTGTATATTTCCCATGAAAGTCAGACTAGTACTGGGTATAGCTCCTTTGCTTGTTTTTCCAGTCATTACTGAGTTAGAGATCGAAGTTGCATCTGGAACATATTTGAAGCAGAGCCAAGTGAGGATAATAGGTGTCAGTGCTGACAATCGAAATCAGTGGAGAACCATAGTTGATATTGACTTGGTTCCACTTGGGGAAAAATTTGACAATACCACTGCACTTCTGCTGTATGAGAGGTTTTCGCACAACAAAGTTCCTCTAAATAGGAGCCTTTTTGGTCATTATGCAACTTTGTACATTGCTTATCCAGGTAGTAGTTTCATTTTTGTTAATGACATTTTACTTTATCATTATCAAGTTACTGCGTGAGACTAATGCAGTTGGTATCCAGGTATTCCATCATCACGGCCACCTGGATATATAATTGGGAGTAGTCCCCTGCCCGGTGATACCGTTGGTTTTCTCCCATTCTCTGCCTCCTTCATGAGTGAGCATGAGAAATTGACTCTTAGAACCATACTCATTATTGCTCTATGTTCTGCTGTACTCTTGTTGGTTTTGGTTGGAGCATTTTTCATTTTGCTGAAATGGTGGAAAATTAGGAGCTCATCAAGTGCTATCGGCCCTTCTCTCACATCATATCTAAACAAGAGATCTGGTATAACTTTTAACTTTACTGTGTATGTTTATATTTTTTCATAAACTGATTTTTAGATGCTTGTATAGAATCGGAAGAATTTACTGTTTGATTTCCTAGCGATTTATTGTAAATTATACTAAACTGATTTGTTGCCTAAATTATCCTTTGTTAGGTTGAGTACAGTTCCTTTTGCAACATTATTTTATCAGTTCACTAAGTTTTCCTTACTATGTGCCAAAGATTAGTCTAGTCATTTCTATTTCTTTGAAAAGTACATGTAAAATATACTTTTGTTTTACACTGGGTTTTGAAGGTTTGCCTTGCTCATTAAGTAATTAGTTTTTCACATTCAAGGCAATGAATTCCACTTTATGTTGTCGTGGACTCTTGAGTCCTCTTGATTCGTTATGTAAACTGTAACATAGTTGACGTGATAAATGGATGGATTATGCAGGCTTGGAATCTATGTTGTCAGGCAGAATTATGAGCTCAAGATCTATGTCCCTTGTGTCCACTATTGCTGCTTCTATTCTCTCTGTTAAAACATTTTCCTTTTCCGAGCTTGAGAAAGCAACAGATAGATTCAGTTCTCAGAGAGTATTAGGAGAAGGAGGATTTGGACGTGTTTATTCTGGGACATTGGATGATGGAAATGAAGTTGCAGTTAAGCTGCTAAAAAGGGATGATCAGAATGGAGACCGTGAATTTATTGCTGAAGTTGAGATGCTAAGCCGTTTGCATCATCGTAATCTTGTGAAACTCTTTGGTATATGCATAGAAGGGAGAAAGCGTTGCTTGGTGTATGAGCTTATTTACAATGGCAGTGTTGAGTCTCATTTGCATGGTAATTATTTACTTGTTTTCTTTAGTTCTGGGGGTGTGCCACTTGTTCAATTTATAATGCCTTGCTATATCAATAAAATTTAATTCTTGTTAATGATCATGCAGGTGATGACAAGAAAAGAAGCCCTCTAGATTGGGAAGCACGGAAAAAAATTGCCCTTGGATCGGCAAGAGGTTTGGCCTATCTACATGAGGATTCCAATCCTCGTGTAATTCACCGAGACTTTAAAGCTAGCAACGTGTTGTTAGAAGATGACTTTACCCCTAAGGTTTCTGATTTTGGGTTAGCAAGAGAAGCGGGTGAAGGAAATGATCATATTTCTACAAGGGTCATGGGTACTTTTGGGTAAGTTCTAAGACTTTGTCTGTGGGATTGGATATAGCATTTTTTTGTGAGTTCCACTTAAGGGCTTGGGTTTGAACCTAACTGGCATAGCATGTGCGGGTGGTCTTGCGTGTGTCTGGTACACTCATGCTGTATGGTTTTTCTATTTCTTTAACATTAGATAACATCATCAATCATCTTCATAAAGTTATGGAAAATGATAGTTTAACGAACCTTAGAATTGTATGTGATGAGTTTAGAAATAAATAGATAAATTTGGAATTAAATAATATGAAAAAATATTAAAATAATAGTATTGAGAGTTGTAATGGGATTGTATAAAAAATGTGATTTCTGATTTATTTTTTCTTGTATAATGTTTAACTCTAGATTGACGTTATATTTTTAAGACATTGTAAATTCCTAGCCTTCAACTTGCCATTTCTATCTATTCAATTTGGCAGGTATGTCGCTCCAGAATATGCTATGACAGGCCATTTACTGGTTAAAAGTGATGTCTATAGTTATGGTGTTTTCCTGCTTGAGCTCATAACAGGCAGAAAACCAGTGGACATGTCTCAACCTCATGGAGAGGAGAATCTTGTAACGTGGGCTCGACCACTGTTGAGATTCAAAGAAGGTTTAGAAAAGCTGGTGGATCCATTTTTGGCTGGAAAGTATGAGTTTGATGACATGGCAAAGGTGGCTGCTATTGCTTCCATGTGCGTACACCCGGAGGTCACTCAAAGGCCTTTTATGGGTGAAGTTGTGCAGGCTCTTAAGTTGATCTACAACGACACCAATGAGAGTGAGAAGGAGTCCTTTTGGCATGAATCGGATTTTGGAGGTGACCTTGCGTTTTCTGATAGCAGTTGGTTGGATGGTGAAGGGGTAACCCCGAGATTAACTTATGGACAAGAATCTTCCCTCATCACTATGGAGTACAGTTCTGGTCGACTTGAAATGGAAAAGGGATCATCAAGCTTGAATGCAGATGAGACATCTTTGCCCATCAGGCACGGGAACAGATCAGGCCCCTTAAGAACAGCCCGGGGTAAGCCATCCTTTAGTAAGCTCACTCGAAGTCGGAGTGATCATGTGGTATCCTTTCAAGCATGTTTGGGATGATGAATTGATGGTTACTGGCTTTAAGTTTTCATAATATTTATCAATGGTTAATGGGTTCAGCTTTGACAATTCTTGCGTTTCAGAAATGTACAGTTTCAAACAAGCGCCAAAAGGGGCTGATTTACAGTTACTGAATTCTGTAGGTTCAGCCCTCAAATTCCTACATTTTGTGTTGTTATAATCCTCAATTACAGTAGTACTGATTTATTATTATACAAGTCGGATTTTGTAAGGTGGCCTTTCAATTAGGAAACTTCAATTTCTACAGTTGAACTTTTTCCTTGGAAAAAAAACAAAAGGCACATTATTTAAACTTTATTTTAGTTTCAATTTCAACTCATAAAACAAGCATAGAATGTATATGTTTTACAACCATGTAACTATGATTGTTTTGCATATATATTTTATTTATATTTTTTAAATTATCCTTTATTATCATGTTACTTGTTACATTTCTCATTTTTTTAATCTCATTTTCTCACTTATTTTTATATTTCTTTTTTCATTCTTCACTGTACTTCATGTTGTGAAAATACTGTTATAGAAATCCATATAAACTACATAAGTGGTTATGGATGTGATATAAGGAGGGTATCTAGTCTTTTGAGGAAAAAAACCTTTCCGTCTTTTCTTTGGTTCCAAAATGGGCAAATCATTAACTCAGGTGGGACTTGCATGAATTTATTCATCCATTCCTTTGTCAGAATTGAATCTCGTGTTGTTTTTCCTTCACCCTCAACAATTTCCTTTCACTCAATCAAACCATTGCACGTATTAAGCAGCACACTCTCTAAAACAATTTACAGCTGTCTCTTTGTAAATTCTTATTGATAAAGGAAACTATGCTGGATTTTTTTTTTTTTTGAGTAATCAGTTTTTGCGTTTGTAAAGTAAATTCCTTATAGAACCTTAAAGTGGAGAAACGGGTTTGAGGTATGAGAAATTGATACTTCTCTAATCATTTAAAAATTCTTCCCATATTTATTTTAAATCATTAAATTTTCAGAATCAATCATTTAAAAAATTACTAAAAAGTTAAAATAAGATTATTTATTTTATCCCGAGACATAATCCATCTTAAATATAAGTTTTTATCCCGTAAAAAATGATTTTTTCTTTAAAAACTCATTGTAATACATTTGAGTCTAGAGACAGTGTACTACACTACTCAAACTGTAAAAATTTAAACTAAACACTAAATGAACCAATAAATTTAAAATATATTAGTCTTGTTGAGAAGTACTAGACAAGAACGAGAAGTACCAAGCAAGAACAAGAAATATCAATCTTGTTGAGAAGAATCAGGCCAGACTGAGAAATATAAGTTTTGCCGAGAGTACTTAGTATGACTTACAAGTATGTATCAGTCTTGTCGAGAAGCACCAATTAAGGGCTAAGAAATATCAATCTTGTCAAGAAGTACCAAGTAAGACGTAGAAGTATCTTCATGTACCGCATTGATCCTTTGCCTTTACACTAGTCTCCTATTTGAGTTATGCATATGTTTAATCCCGTAGTATTTAATTCCTTTGCCCTCCCAGCTGTAATACATATATGATGTTTTGTGTTGGTAAAGGCGTTTTTCCAGCAAACATGGATTCTGGTCCCTGCAGGCTGTTCTAAGGCATCTTTGATGCGAAACTCTTTGTTCTGGAGCTAAATGGTGTGGTGCTGTGGTGTTGTGGTGCTGTAAAGGGGAGTCCTGGAGACTACAGAGGGAGCTCAAGGAATGGAGTAACCACTATGGTAGACGGAGTGGTAAAGTCTCTTTAGTGATAAAAGCAACAAGTTGATTTACCTAGACCAGGGTGGTTCTTGTTATGCTGGAGTAGAGCGGATGCAGAACAAAGAAGTTCGGGTATGAAGCTGAAGCAGCCCTTGGAAGGGTGTTTGGACATCTAATCTCTTTAGTTTAGTTGGAGTCTTAGAAGGTGCTTAGGAGTTGCTGGTTTTTGGGGTTTATCTTTTTTTATGCTAGTAATAAACCATGTGCATGGCCATTTGCTCCTGGATGTGGACTCTTGTACTCCAGACTCTGTGCTGGTGATACATAGGGGAGTGTTGTTTGCTATAACTGGGATGTGGCTTGACTCCTCCTACGCCCCAGAATTATGCAAAACCGTGAAGAAGTTTGAGCCTGAAGTTGGAGCAGCTCTTAGTGGGTGGTCCGGGGTAGCAACAGTGATTTTGCAATCACGGGGTAGCATCCATTTGGTGTGCTATGCAGCTCATGCGGTACAGTTTGCTGGGATAAGTTCCCTGCTTTTAATTTCTTTTTCTGTAGCTCTCTTTGCAACTGTTTTTGGCAACCCATTCATGTAGGGGTTCTTTGTGCTGTCTTCCTTTTATCTGGTTTGGTTGGCTTAAACTACATGTGGTTTACAACATGTGTTGAATCACTCTTCTATAAGGGTTGGAACATCCCTGAAATGTCTTTCTTAATTTACTTTATTTTTTATTGATAAAAAAAAAGACTTAGAAGTACCAAGCAAGACCGAGAACTACTAGGAAAAACCGAAAACACCTCAACACAATCAAAATATTTATGTAAACAATCAAACGATAATAAGCATCTAAAATCAATTATCATGACTAAACAACGAATAAAATATTAAGAATGACATGGGTCCACCTTCAAGGTTCATTTAGATAAAAGCTCACTAAGAATAATATAAATAGACCGTTCCTCCGAAGGTATCAAACACAAATACTATTATTTATCCTATGATTGCATTAATTGTACTCGCACATACTAACTTGAGTGTCAAAGTATCTTTGCAAGTAACCCTCACCTCTGTTATCATTAAGAAGCAATTGTAAACTGAAAAACTTCTAGATATAAAGATTAATCAATAAGAAATATGTAGTCCTATAAAGATCGTATTGACTTTGTAAAAACAAGTTTAACATTGTTTTGAAAAACTTTTTTAATAAATACAACATTAATACACATATTTAATATTTTATAAGTTACATATAAAGATAACTTTAAAGAACTTATCATAAAAACTATTTTGATTTCTTAAATTACTTTTTGCAATAATTAGTCTCGTATAGCTAAAATGAGTAGTCTAATAGTTTGAAATTTCTTTTACCAAAATTAAATGTTTTCACATAACATTTATGAAAATTTAATAAGAACTTGCATGATAGAATTATTAATGTAACACTTTATGTTTTTATACTAGTACACCACAATCTAGGTTACATCTAGTTTTTCTTTATAAATTATAAAGGATTCTACTAATCAAATTGATTACAAGTATTTATATATTGTCACTTCTGACTCACTCGAAAATACAAGGTCACTTTTGGCTATTATCTTTTTATCTCCACCTGAGATAAAACATGAGTACATCACATCACTATTGGCTAAGTACACAAAGTCACTTCTAACAATACAATAAAAGTTGCTTAAAGATTACAAAGAAACTCCCACCTATGTATAAAAGACTAACATCAATGAAGGATTTACCAAAAAAGTTTTCTTTCTTAAATTCATCTAATAAACGATCTCATAATTTAATGCTTAGAAGTTTTTTTTTTTTCATGGAATGAATTTAATTCACAAAATCACACTTGGGGTATTAATATTTTATGCATTGAATAACTTCTACTTATAAATGTCTAATTAAATAGTGAAGCTTGTATGCTTATTTTTGTATCCTTTTGCTAGTGCTTTTTAGAGCATAGTTTAATTTACATTGACACATTTTATTTATAGTACTCAACATTTAAGACACAAAATAGCCTTCTCCTTGTAAGTCCCTTTGTAGTACTAACATCACCAAAAAAGAGCATGCAAACTCAAGGTTGGTATATTGTGTCAGTATCATCTTTGGGATGCGTGAGTCAACATTCATGAAGTAGCAATTCAAATTACATCTTGTGAAAATCATATGTTAACTTTGTCTACTTCACTCACTTGTTCTTGTCGTTTATGTTAAGCCATAAACAATTTTTTATGATAAGACTTAAGTCTTAACATGTATGCCATGCAAAACATATCCACGTTTTGATGATAACAAATAATAACATGTTTTAAAGTATTTAACAATTTACTTGAGTGTGGAATAGGAATTAGACAAAGTCTTACCTAGTGTAAGATGCGTGAATATATTATGAATATGATGACTTTGAAGATTGGACAAAAATAATAGAAGCATATCAAGAGTAGATGAAGTCTCCAAGCAAGACGAAGTGCATAACAAAGACTCAATTTGCTTAAACCGTTAGATGCTCATCTTTATAAAATGAAAACATATGAGATGCAAGACAAAGACAATAATAGGACGTTGTCTACATGAAGTCTTAGAAGAAGACATAAGACGCAATCAAGTTGAAGACTCAGAAGACGTAAGATGTTCTAAACCTTAGATGTATTATGCACATGTTCAACACAAGGCACATTGCAAATTGTGAGACATCTATTTTTTTCTTAAGAAGACATCCCGCAAATGTTTCAGAAATAGTGCACCTATCATTTGAGTTTGTATACTCAAATTGGTATTGTAAGAATATCAAGAAGTAACCAAAAAAATTATTGTCCTTTCTGTCATACTTTTAGTATGACAAAAAATGTCGGCTTAAAGTCAAATATATTCTAAGGAAATATTAACACAAATACAAATACTTGAATCAGGTTAAGAAAAAACGCACAAAAACTTCAACCATTGAATTTATGATGTCTATGAAGAAAAACATTTACATGTAAATACAACTCATGAAATGGGTAAATATTGCATATAAAGAGAAGTTCTACCCAGGTACTAATTGATTTAAATATTATATATTTTAAAAATTGTAAAATAAAATTTTAAAATAATTTAATGTAAACAATTTTTTTTAAAATATAAAAAAAATCATTATAAAATTTAAAAAATAAAAAATATATTTTATTTATTATTTTAATTATTTATTTAAAAATGAAATTATAATAAAACATTAAGTATTTAATTGATTTTGAGTTTACCCACAATCTAGTATATTTTAATATAAATCTATCCAACATTTGTAAGAAATATTAAAAAACAATATCACTTTTGGTCCTAATATTTTTTTTATAATTATTCAATGTAATTTTGTTAGAGTGATTCAATTTGATCTTTCTCATTAAATTGACTTAACGTAATTAAGAGATAAAAATTGACTTGGAAAATGGTGTCATTCAAATCAAAATTTTAAATAAACAATAAAAGTTGAATACCCAAAAAAGAAAGTAAGTCTATGATAAGGTGGAAAAGTAGTGTCCCCAAAGTCAGGTGTTGTGTGCTTTCTGTATTCTTTTGGGTCAGAATAAATAAACACATTCTCTTTGAAATTAAAATTAAAATTATTACTTATTTGTTGAGAATCTCTAATGAAATTAAGATGAAATATTAAAGAAGAAAGATGTAGAAATGGTGGATGGAACGTTGCAATCAATCACCACCTCATCCAAAAAATTACTGTCTCTACATGAACTCTTGTTTTATTAAATATTTCATCAAATCTTCATTTATTTTTATTTTATGTTACGTCAATTTTTAAATTTCATAACTTTTCTGTTAATACTAACTTATAATAATCATATTTTAATAATGTTATTTTATTTATTTTAATGATACAAGCTTTAATAAAAAAATTATAAAAGTCAGACTTTAAGCTTATAACATTTAAGTATGACCCTAATAAATATGTTATAATATGTGACTAATAAAAACCACAAACATCAAACAGTTTAATATATCCTAACATATAATCAATGGGAACCGTAAATATCAAATAATTTTATAATTAAATATTTTTTTAAAGTAATTTTCTTTACAGATACTTAAGTTTTTTTTTTATAGTTTAAAGTAAATTTATGTTTCGTATTTAAAAGAAAGTTTAATGAAAATACTTCCTATAAAGTCGAATGCATAAGTTTATGTGAATCATGTATAATACTTACTTTTTTTATTCTTATACAAGTATATATTTACGGTAATATATACTATATATAAGTAATAGTAAAATATATGCACTATTAATTATAAAGTTTATAATTTAATATTAAAACAATAAGACTGATACAAATATTTGGCACACTTTCAGTTAATTTTATTTCCCACTAAAAAAAGTCTCACATAACAAATTAAAAATACAAGACTTAATTATTTATTTCCTAAGTTTAGCATTTATTTAGTTTGAGCTGCATTAAGTAAGAAAAACTGAGTCAATAATATTATTAGTAGAGCCATGAATTGCAGGATTTGAAAAGAAAAATCAAAGGGATGAAATTCAGAAGATAGTAACCCATGAGAACAGCAACATTGATTTTTCAGAAGTCAAGCTTAGCAGGATCTATTACAAACCAAAACCTCTTAGTGGTGACTAAGATTTCCCACTCAAAACTTAAAACCCTTTTCCTCTTGTTTTCACTTATTGCTCTCCTAATCTTCACACACACCTTCTTCCACTTTTCTCACCACTTGCCACTTTTGTGCTACCATCATCAAAAGGTTAGTCTGATAAATTGACATACACTCATTTCTCATCTCACTTTCTTGTTCTTATAAATATAATATACAGGGTACTATGATATCTGATATGATTGCTAACTTTTCCCATGCTGAAGAACAGAAACTAAACTTTGGAACCCAAATAATGTCTTCTGATTCTGTTATTCCTCTCCTGGAAACTCCCATCATTGTGAGCATGATTACTGCCATTCTCATAATTATTCCTCTCAAGTCAGTTTATGAGTGTGTTATGTGTATTTGGCAGGTGGGTTTTGGTGGCGTTGGTGTGGATTTTCTGGCAGTAGTGCCATTTTTTCCTAGCCCTGATGCCAAGATCAGAACCACTGAATTCAAGGTTTTTCCTTCTCTAGCTTTCATTCACACTCTTTTCTTTCCTCTTTCTTCTATTATTGTTCTTATTACTATTATGGTTATTACTATTATTGATGCTATCACTGTTAGTCTGTTACTATTCTGCCTTTCCAACATCTCAGATTTGTGATAACTTTGAGCACATCAGACCGAGCATCACGATTTAAAATTGAAATGATGTGGTTTTAGTTTCTGGGTCCAGAAACTTTTTGATGTTGACTTTAACATTAAACTAAACTAATTAACCAACTCTAACCACTCACTTTCGGTAGAGTGGACCACTATTTTTTCCTTTTACAACTCAAATAGATTAAATAATTTGCCTTTGTTTATTCATAGTAATGTGATCCTGTTCTCACCTTTAATTATAAAGTGGGGCTAATTTTAATTTAATTGTTGCTGTTTACTTGAGTAGCACCCCTTCTATATATTTTTCAGAATTTTTCTGTTATAACTCAGGAAAAATCCCTGTGGATATCTTTTTTCTTTTATTTTTTAAACATGGGAAACTGTTATTTTTTATTTTTTTAAATTACTTCTCCAGAATGATCACTTCCTAACTGTAGTAATGTGATGACAAGGATGAGTAATGTTTGTTTGTGATTTTTGGTTTGGCAGGTCCAAGGTGGTGGAAACACTGGAAATACTATGACATGTGCTGCTCGTTTGGGCCTAAAGCCAAGAATAATTTCTAAGGTTTCTTGTTTGCTTGATGTTAGTTTATGACAGTGTACAGTACTTAACATCATGATTGTGGTTAATTTCTTGTGTTATGCCATTTGAAATCTCTAGATTTCAGATGATGCTCCGGGTAAGGCTATGCTGGAGGAACTAGAG
This sequence comes from Phaseolus vulgaris, assembly GCF_051622355.1. Taxonomy (NCBI): domain Eukaryota; kingdom Viridiplantae; phylum Streptophyta; class Magnoliopsida; order Fabales; family Fabaceae; genus Phaseolus; species Phaseolus vulgaris. Next base: position 45,775,499 of record NC_143504.1, read on the forward strand.
GCTGAAGGGGTGGATACCTCTTTTTTGGTGGTATGTATATATGTCAATGTTTTTTTTGTTAGTCTGAAGAGCATAGAGTTACAAGCACTTGGATATTCTTCGTCCTACAAAAGGAAAAAGGAAAAAAAAGTAACAGCTTTTTTAGTAAAAACAATTAAACCTTGTATATTATATATATATAAAGCATGTCTTGTGAGAAGTAATTTTAGTTAAATCTAGTCTTTGTCCATCGATTTTGAATGTGCAATAAAGATTGACTCTTCTAATGCTTTATATATGTAGTTGTTGAGTTATAATAAAATACTCTTATTTTTGGTTGCATAACTTGCTACTTGGTCTATAATAGAAGTATGAATAAATTCATGAAAAAAGTTTTAAATGCCACTTTATCCTTTTGTCATTTGAACTTGGCTGTGGGAAGCAAAGCAGTGCTCAACCCAATCTCTATTTTGGGGTGATCTTTGATTTTTCCATTTGTTTCCAGGTCTCGAAGGAAGGGACTTCACCATTTAGCTACATCATTGTTGACAGCCAAACGTATGTGACATGCTTAAACAATTTTTAAACAAGATTTATGCTTATCTTGGCTAAGTCTATACAATTTCTCACTTGATGGGCTTTGAAAAATGAAAGTGTTGACAATGGCATTTATGTAAGCACAAAACTTCAATGCAATTTTTTAACTATTGTACATGTTGTTCTTTATCAGAATTAAAGTTTCACTTTAATCAGCATAATATTTTTTTCCCTCCAAAACATCATACATGGATCAGGTAAAATTCAAATTTTTGAGTTAATTTTGATTGGATAACAACACTAAGAGTATTTTAAAAAATTGCCTTAAAGTTTTGTTCTTTCAACTAAATATCTTTCGAAATAATGATAAAACTAGATTGAAGTTGAGAGGTTAACAGTGACTCAACATTCTTGTTTGTTTATATGTGCAAGTTAATCTCATACTTTACAGAGGACATTTGCAAGATCATGATGGAAATACTGTAGAATGAATGCTATTCATGTGATCTATCTTCATATGAAAGTTTCTTGCCTGATATATTGTCATGGATGCGTAACTTAAATGATTTAAATGACTCCTTGTACCTGAATTGTTCAGGTGTGCAAAATGATTAATCCTAGAAATTTGAACATTCAGGAAAACAAGGACATGTATATTCACTCCAGGATATCCTCCAATGGTCCCAGATGATCTTCACCAGGCAAATTTGTTGTCAGCACTGGATGGTGCAAGAGTGGTCTATTTTGATGCAAGGATGTCTGACAGTGCTCTTGTCATTGCTCAAGAGGTAATTACATCTTAGTTGCTACCTAGTTTGGGTAATGCGAACTTCCGTATAGAATTATTCTCATCAGATTCGTGCTTCGGTCAAAGTTGTGACTGCTATCAATACTTACTCTTAGAGAGGTTACTAATTCAAATGCCAGCAGTGATTGAAAATAACAGATCCTAAGCCTCGTAATTAGGATAGAAAACTTCAAATCCCTTTTTTATATAAAGTATTGTGAAAATACACCTATTTATCTGTCTGTAAATGAATCATTCCTAGACTCACAAATGTTGTCCTTTATGTGATTGCATTTGATATTTGAAGAGAAAGCATTGTGGTGAAACATAAGCTAAATTTAATTATATTTTTCCCTTTCAGGCATTTCGCCAGAATATATCTATCTTAATTGATGCTGAAAGGCCTAGAGAAGGGTTGAACGACCTCCTTGCATTGGCTGATTATGTTGTATGTTCGGAAAATTTTCCAAAGGCAAGTAACTCATAGTATACTATCATGAAGTAGAATCCTAGAATATCATAAATACTCGGGACCTGCGAGTCCTTTTTTGGCTTGCAGATATGTTGTATGATTCTTAGATTCCAACCATCTCATCATTAGATCATGGATTTTCTTTTGCAAATTCAAAATTGAGGCTCTGTCTTTTAGTCAGAAGAATGACCTAGGAAAAGAATTTACATCTTAAAATAAAATGGAAATATGAATTTGTTCCCATCTAACATGTGAATGGACATCCTTGTAGAGTGGAACTGGGGACTTGCTTTAGGACACATCATAATTCATTGCATCATAAAGCATAAAATAAGAGGATTATGTAACATGCATAGTGTATGCATCCCCCCACCCTCTTCCTAAAGGCATCCACCAGACTGTCCCATGGTGGATCTACAATTAGGAATGTGCCTTGACATCTTTCAGAACAGGTGCATAAATTTAGTGAAAATTCCTAAAGATCAGGTCCACCTAAGATGTTCAAAAGGAGCAGGTAAAGGAAAACTGGTAAATCAGTTCAAATAAGAAATAACTAATGAATCAGGGCATGTAACTTGACAATGGTTGACCAGCTGTGTGAGTGAACAACTTGTCACTAACCATTTCCTTCCAAGTCTAACATGTGAATGTGACCATTTTAGGGGCTTGTTTGCTTTGAGAGAATGCTTTATATTTCCATTTTTCTGTTTTTACTTTTAATTACAAAACTTTCACCTTTTGTTTCCTAAGTTCAAAGATTTATACAAGAAACCGTGAAATCGGCTTTCATTATTTTCAGGAATTTTTTCCTAATTCATTCTTTTCAATTTTAAGGTTGAATGTTTGAGCATTATTTTATTTCATATATGGTTCTCTCTTCTACTTGGTTGAACTGTTTGTGTGATATTTCTTTCAACATGAATTCCATTTATGATTTGTGAGTAACAATTTGACAGGCCTGGACAGAGGCATCATCTATTCCAAGAGCACTAGTTTCAATTATTTTAAGATTGCCAAGACTTAAATTTGCAATTGTAACTTTGGGAAAAGATGGCTGCATAATGCTTGAGAAATGTGTAGATGATGGTAAAAATACTTGTTTCCTTCTTGTTTGGGCCTTATCAAGTTGAATTCATATGCAAAAATAGGAAGAAAGTGTAGCATGTGGATAAATCATCTTTTTATTTTTTACATTTAATTTCTAACATAACATAAGTTGCAATTGCAATTACTTTCTGGCAGAGAGTTCTCATATAGAAGAAATGGATGCTGACAGCTGTTTGACATCATTAACAAAGAGAAAGGATGATAGCATAGCCATGCCAACCTGCATAGCCTCGGTGATAACCTGCTATTTATTGTTATAATTCTAGAGTGGGCTCTGATTGTGCAATGTCTTATCTTATTTCTTCTAAGATATGATCTTCCATATTTATTACCCACCATTGGACCCTTTAGGGACATGGACTGAACTGCTTCTAATAATCTGTCATATGAAACACTACTAGTACTAGTACAAAGTCATCACTTACACAAGATTAGTCCCTTTTATCAAATGGCCCAGGAGCTTGTCCAACTGGTAGATATGGCTTGTAATATATACATTTTTTAGGTAAAGATTGTCCAGACAAAAAAGAGTCACATTGTAAATGCCCGACATGGGAGAAATTTAATTTAAGTTAGTATTCCTGGGACAAGATAACATTGGTTAACAGAACACTGCAAAAAAAAACTGTGAGACTTTTGCCATGGATAGATGGTATTTTTTTAATGTGATTGCGCACAACTTATCTTGATTGTGGAAAGAGAGTTGATCCTTTGCCAATCAAGACAAGTATAGATCAAAACTTCTTTACATATTGATCAAATCATGGGCAACCTAAAAGTATGAGATGGGATACTTTTTTTGCAAAGACACTTTGATTCAAATGTCATGGAACTTCAAATATTTTAGCATTCTATTAATTGAGGTTAAAAATTTCTATACTTATAAGACCATTTTTCATAATTCTGATTTAGGGTAAATGTTGGCTAAACAATGTTTGGTTGCATTATATTCATGTAAAAATCCACCTGGATTGATCTTTTTGCTTAATCCTCCCAGTCAGTTACAAAATTAAGAGCCGAAGGGATAGGATCTGTTTGTGGGAGGTTGTATTATGGGACAGCTGAAAAGATTCCACCATCAGAGCTTATTGATACAACAGGTGCCGGGGATGCATTTACAGGAGCTGTTTTATATGGTACTTGCAACCTCTTCATATTATCTTTACACATGCTAGCTTGAATTTTCTGATTTTTCCTCTGTGCAGATCCTCAACCCAATTTCACAGATAGAATTACATTGTTCACCATAATTATATTGTATCCATCACTTCAACCTTCTCTAAATTTTGATCATGTTACTATTCAATGGCTTTTCAGTTTTGCTCCTTTGATGCTACAATTTCAGAATTTACGTAGTTGTTATTTTATCTGCAGCAATCTGTGCCAACTTACCTCCAGAGAAAATGTTGCCATTTGCTTCTTATGTGGTAAGCAAGAAACAGGATGGCTTAATTTTGGATTGCAATGCAATCGATGTTAGCACATACAAAAAGTTGTTACAGAAATACACAACATTAAAGAAACACACTTCTATTGTTTCTTTATACTTTTCTATAATCAACTGAATTGGAAATTTGGAGATAATCAAGGTTGCTTTTGATGCTAATTACAGGCAGCTGCCAAATGTAGAGCCCTTGGAGCTCGAGCTGGTCTTCCATACGGCACCAATCCATACCTGACATCCTTTACTGAGTATAGAGTGCTAGAAAATCCATCTAAATCCTAGATTAATCATGTTACAACAAGGCTTCAGGATAGAAATTTTTCTGCTGCATTCCAGTTTATAATTAATCTTTTAGCTCAAATGTGTGTTTTCGTGTCTTTGGTAGCTAATTGTAACAAATTGTATAGATGTTGGTAAAAATGTGTGTCAAATTCTAATTACTCAGTTTTGTTTTTTACAATAAAGTATTTTTCTTTATCATATTTATCTGGTTTGATATAATAATTGTTTTGATAAAATCATTTGTTATAATTTAATATTTGTTATCTTATTAGAGATTATGATAATGAGAATTAAGTCTTTTATAATTATAATCTAAATTGTTCTTAATCATAAGATTATTATGAAAAAAATAATAATAATAATCCAGATAGATCATTGGATGAATATTAATCAATTTTGTTAAAATCGTGAGTAAACATTGGATCGAGGGAGGTGTGAATTGTTATGGTTGTTTCTTTCTACACTTCCATAACTTTTTTAACATCCCATACTTTTTAAAATACTAAAAATAATTTGTATTGTATTGGTGTTTTTCATTTCAGAATAGGTGATTTAGAAAAACTTCGAATTATAGAATTCAGGAGATATTTCTAGATTGGAAATATTTTATGGATTCTATAATCCAGAAGGAGTTTCTTTAAAAAAAGTACATTCCTAATTATATATAGGATCTAAAAGGTGTTTTTAGATTACAAAATCTGAAAAGTATTTTCAAATTCGGAAATACCTTATGGATTTTGTAATCAAAAATGCACTTTTTTTAAGAAAAAATATTTTGGATCATATAATCAGAAGATATTTTCGAATTTCAAATTATACAATTCAGAAGATGTAAATAGAAAAAAAAATATTTTTACATTGTAGAATTCATAATGTATTTTTTAAAGACAAAATGGTCTTTTATGGAGGTGCAGGAAGAAACAACCATTGTTACAAGATCACTCTGAAACTCATTGAATCATGGGATTGTGTGTCACTTCAATCCTTATGATCTTGTGCAACTAGGGTTAGATGACCCATTATTGACTAAGGTTGTTTATCCCTGCACCATATCATTTAAAACATGTATCCAACATAAATTTTAAAACCCAAAATTGTCCTTATCTTTTTTGAAATGCTACAAATGAGTGTTGTGTTACTGTGGTGTGCGTTTTGAAGCTCTTATCTTTTTTTAAATGCTACAGAGGAGTGTTGTGTTACTGTGGTGTGCGTTTTGAAGCCTTTATCTTTTTTGAAATACTACAGAGGAGTGTTGTGTTACTGTGGTGTGTGTTTTGAATGGAAGTGGTGGTGGTGTAGTGAGTTGCAACAGTGATAATGGTGTAGTGATTTTTTTTTGCAACAGTGGCAATGGTGCTCACTGGAACTTTTCCTCCAGCTCAGTGGTTCATACAGTGTTCTTCAATGCGTATGGGTTGGGTGCAAATGCAGTGTTGTTGGGTGCCTCAATAAAAGTAGAGTTTTATATCATTAAGGGCAAATAAGTCTTTTCAAATAATATTATTGGGTGCAGTCTTAATTGATATGGTGCAGGGAGAATCTGCCATTGACTAAATGACCTGATCCAACCTAAAAACAAGACTCAACACTCATCACCCTTTTTCTCTAGGGTTCCCATTGCATTAAAAAACGAAGAAAATCCACGAGAGTTCTTACTTCTTTTTGTTGTTTAGGGTATAAGGGTTTTTTTTCTTGTTAGAGTTCTCAATTTTATTTTGATTTAAGAAAAATGACATCAAGTGGTTTAGGTAACGTTTAATTTTTTGATATAGAGCATAACCTAAGTTGATTGTCGATGACGCGTATTTATTGTATTCAATAATTAATATTCTTTCTAAACAGATTAATTTGAAGGTGGAGGTTTTTAGAATTGAAACACAAACAAAGGTTAACAATTGAATAAAATTGAAAACAAAAGTTTGTTCACATATTCAAGATTGATACAATTATTCTTATCATAAATCTCTAAATATTTATATCCATATTTAAACAATTAACCAATTCAATTAATTAATTCAATCCTCCAAACATTAAAAATTAAAATTTAATTGAAAACAAAAGGTAAATCATAGATTCAAGATTCAAACCATTCTTCTTATCATAGTTATCTGAATATTCATATTCATATTCGAACAATTAACTAGTTAAATTAATTAATTAAGTCAAAGAAATTTCATTGAAACAAATATACAAATCAAATCAAAATATCATTCAATATAATTTGTATTTAATCATCAAATAAAAATTCAATTGATTCTTAATTTCTAAAATCATAAATGTAATGTGTTCGACTTTATCAATTCAGTCACTCGTACAAAATTTAGAAGTAGTTGTTCTTTCAAGGTCGGATGTTTCTTACACGTCTTCTTCTCGACCTTCAACTTCTCGAGTTTGCAGGTCTTTGCCTTCCAATATCTTCTCAGTGTCGACAAATGTACCTTCAATTATAACATTCAAGTAAGTAGGGGTTCGAATTAAGAATGCAAGTATTAGGATCAGAGTTACATATTACCTTTAATCTTAGACAACGATATTGTTGGATCTTTAGTTGTACGGGTAGTTAAACTGGGACCAATAGAGTCCAATTGTTTCTTAATCATGATTTGTGTGTGTTTATTGTGTGGTAATTCCTAATGATGATGTTGTTAATCACTGTGTTACCAGTGAAAATAATTATAGAAAAATGTCGATATGTGAAGTACCGATACATTTATTAAAGACTCGTGACCTATTTGGCAACTCGATAGTGCATAAATGAATGACAACTCGATAGTGCATAAATGAATGAGTTAAATTTATTTCAAATGATATTTTTTGTAAATATCAATGACATGAAAATTTTGAAAGAAATAAGCAATATAATATGTCCTTTTGCAAGATAGAAGAAACTAACAGCCACTTACTTCTCTACTGCAAAATTACTTAAAGAATCTGGGAATAAGTGCTCTTCTGTCTAAATCTAAAAACTCAACAAGAACTCTATAAATCTTGTATGAACCCTACAAAAACTCAACAAGTAATTGGTTGGTTCCTTAAGAACGCAACATGGATGTTTGTAGAAACACCTCTCTTAAGAACTTAGGTTGTTCTAACCTAGATTGGCTTCTTATGAACCTTTTATCGAGGATATAGATTATTTTACTAACAAAATTTTGTCCATAAAACTTTTAATATGAGACACACAATTAAGGATGCACTTTGAATACTTTAATAATGTGAAACACCTCCTGATTTTTGAACAATTGAAAATTATTTATATAATTGATTGTCAAAAACTAAAAAATATAATTAAAGTTTATCTTTAAAGAGATTCTTCTTATAAAATGAAAAGTGAAACTAAAACGGATAACAAAATTATTAAATAGTAACTAAATTTAAAAATAAAATATAAATAATTATTATATTAAGAAAATTAGATATTATTTTAGAAATTAAAAAATTATATGAAATTAATTATGAAAATTTTAGATACTAATATTTTATATTTAAAATTATTTTTATTTAGATACTAATTTAGAATTTACTAAAATTAGTTTATTTAGATATTAATTTAAAAAAAATATTTTATAAATTTTTATTGTAAATAAAAATTATTTTAGATATTAATAATTTTTTAATCTTTAATTTAATTAAATAATAATTAATATTTTGGTCTCTATAATTAATTTTTATTTAATATAGTGTATGTTTTAGAAAAAAAAATACACCAGAATCGATGAACAACATACCTAAGTGATAAAAAATCATATTATAAAATGAAGAAATTATACAGATTTAATTTATTTTACAAAAAACTTGTTCCAAAGAGTTTTACTTTCAAAAGATAATTTTTGAAATAAATAAAATGGCATAATAGAAATATGAAACATAAATAAAGAAATGAAATATTTATTTAAGGCAAAATATGAAGCAAAGGAAAAAGAAAATGGTAGGTTGAAATAGAAGTAAAGTTGATGAAGTTCGTTGAATCTGGCGCCACCACCACTCACTCGCTCACTCACTCGCAAACCAGAAGATGTGGAACCTCTGCACTGTTGTTTCAAATGCTTCTTCAACCTTCACATTCAGCGATCAACCTCACCCACTTCTCAACTTCTTCAATGTAACTCACTCTCTCTCTCTTCTCTAATTCTCTAACTGTTTCTTCCTAATTTCCGCTTTTTGTTTCAATTACTTTGTTTGGGCCAAAGAGAAGGAGAAGGTCTCGCTGCAGGGTCACCATGTCCTCCCATCCTCAAAACGCCGTCGTTGTGAGCTCCCTCTCTCTCTCTCTCTCTCTCTCTCTCTCTCATTCCATTTGAAGCATTGCCGTCAAAATTAGAGAGTTTATTTCTTTAATCTCTACATATGTGTTTGTGTTTGTGTTTGTGTTGTGTGTGCAGGTGGGATGTGGAGGGGTGTCTATCGATTTCTTGGCCACCGTGGCCGCTTACCCTAAGCCAGATGACAAAATCAGAACCACCAATTTGAAGGTACCTTCTTCTTTCACTTATCATGAATACTTTTGTGTTGTGCTAACATTTGGTGGTGGTTTTTCTCAGGTTCAAGGAGGTGGCAATGCTGGAAATGCCTTGACCTGCCTTGCTCGCTTGGGCCTAAACCCAAGGCTTATTTCCAAGGTTGCTTTTATTTATCGTTTATTTATTTAAATAAACTAAAATTTTAATGTTTATGCACTATTAAAATAAAATAGAAAATACACCTTTAATCAATCAGAATCATTGTGGCTATGAATTTTAAGGTAGTTTTTGTATTAGTCAACAGATTTAATATACGTTTTAGTTTGTCATTTGATGAAAGTGTAAAAGCCTTTAAATGATCAATGGGATAATGCACTATTTACTCATGACCCTCTCAGTTTTTTTTTTTTTTGTAAAGAAAGGAATCAATAATATTTAGTGGTTTCAATTTGATACTGATACACACACGGTTGGACAATCATTAGGTTGCTGATGACAGTCAAGGCAGGGGTATAATAGACGAGCTACAAGCTGATGGTGTAGATACATCCTTTATAGTGGTAATTTTTAAGACTTCTGTTTGTAATTTGTAATCCTTGTCAATGTCATTGGATATGAGCAATATTATGATTCCATGGTGATGGTTATTATCTTCTTTTAACTCTTCACCAGGTTGTGTATGTATATGTATGCATACATTTATTTAATTTCAATGCTATTGATACTCTCACTGTTCTCTTTACACTCCTCACTAACTACTTATTGTAATTTCCTCCAGTGTATATTCTGGATTTTGAAATTAAAAGCAGTTAGTGAAGGGTGAGAATAGACAATTGAGAGGGCATCTGCCCTAACTATAGTTTTTTAATACTTTTTCAGTGGATGTATTCCCTGTTATTTGCAGGTGTCTAAGGAGGGAACATCACCATTTACATATATTATTGTCGACAACCAAACGTAATCGTCATTGGCTTATGCATGTGTTACATATCTTGACTTTACTGAGTATATTCATGATCTAAATTCGAAGAGGTTGGGGGATAGACTATGATTTGGGTAGATCTAGTCAAGATCTGGGTCACTGTCATCTGAATGTTTTTAACATAAAATAGTGGACATACTGTTGTACTTCTATTTGCATTGAAGAATAAAAATAGAAGGAAATGAACAGAAGCTGCAAACTTTTCAGTTCTACATGTCTATCGACTATAACTTGCATGTCTCCATTATCTTGTGTTTATCCATATTTGGACACTTGACAATACCCTACACTTGTTTTGACGAACCTTCACTACTTGAATGAGAAAGAAATTGTCCATTAGTTGTAAGAGTACAGAAAAAACTATTTGCTATCATTATTCAATATAAATTGAGATCTTTAATCATTTCTTCTAGTGAGATTTTGATAATTTTAATTGTAATTTGACTCATTTAAAGTGTGATTTTTCAGAAAGACCCGTACTTGTATACATACCCCAGGATATCCTCCAATGATACCAGACAACCTGTCAAAATCAAGTTTGTTATCTGCATTGGATGGAGCTAAAATTGCTTATTTTGACGGCAGGTTGCCGGACACTGCTCTAGTTGTTGCCCAAGAGGTTATCATCTGTACAATTTATTTGCAACTCTGATGCAAACTATAAGGCCTAGTCACATTTCATAGTTGAAGCAACAATAAGGAAAATAGAAGCTAAAGGCTTGAAGCATGCAAAATTTCAAAGAAGCATACACTTGTTGAATCCAAAAAGGGAGAATTTAAGGGGGAGGCGGGTGGAACCAACCAACCTTAGGGAGAGCTTTTTATGTGTATAGTTTTACTAGTTTTGTGAATACTGCTCTAGTTGTTGCCCAAGAGGTTATCATCTTTACAATTTATTTGCAACTCTGATGCAAACTATAAGGCCTAGTCATATTTCATAGTTGAAGCAACAATAAGGAAAATAGAAGTTAAAGGCTTTAAGCATGCAAAATTTCAAAGAAGCATGCACTTGTTGAATCCAAAAAGGGAGAATTTAAGGGGGAGGCGGGTGGAACCAACCAACCAACCTTAGGGAGAGCTTTTTATGTGTATAGTTTTACTAGTTTCGTGAATAGTTCTCTAGTTGTTGCCCAAGAGGTTATCATCTTTACAATTTATTTGCAACTCTGATGCAAACTATAAGGCCTAGTCATATTTCATAGTTGAAGCAACAAAGAGGAAAATAGAAGTTAAAGGCTTTAAGCATGCAAAATTTCAAAGAAGCATGCACTTGTTGAATCCAAAAAGGGAGAATTTAAGGGGGAGGTGGGTGGAACCAACCAACCTTAGGGGGAGCTTTTTATGTGTATAGTTTTACTAGTTTTGTGAATACTGCAAGTAATTTTTATGTAATTTCCCATGGTATTCTTTTACACATTTCTCTCTTTTTCATTTGTTTTCCCCTGCTTGTAAAGGAAGTTGGGGATGGACAAAGAGAGCTTCATCTGAAGAGAAGCAAACAAAATTTCATATTTTTTCAGTGCAGGCAGTTAGAAAGAATATACCCATCTTAATTGATGCAGAAAGGCCAAGGGAAGGGTTGGACGATCTCCTAAAACTAGCTGATTATGTTGTATGCTCAGCGAAGTTTCCAAAAGTAAGTGTGTTTTTTTACTGACAAATGTATAATACTAGATTTTCTCTCATCAATATGTTTTCATGTTCAGAAATGTTGAATTAATGTATTATTTATTTTGTAAAATATGTGATGTCTTATCTCATAAGAAAAGAAAAAACTATTCCCTTCTTTTGTGTGTGTGGCATGCTGATATTGTAATATCGGACATTAGCACGAATGTCATTTCAGTTATCTAATCTGTAAGCTATTCTTTTTGTGATGGTAAAGGGACATTGCTTTCCTGATACCAATGGTAAATATCATTTTCCTTTTCTGGTCGCTTTAACTCTTTTTTTTCATACACATATATTTCCTTTATTTTACTGAAACCTTATTTTTACTCTATTCTGTGGTTGAATTATTAAATAAACATGTACTCTTTTCTGCTGACAGGCATGGACAGAGGCATCTACTGTTCCACAAGCACTTGTTTCTATGCTTTTAATGTTGCCCAACATAAAATTTGTGATTGTCACTTTGGGAAAAGATGGCTGCATAATGCTGGATAGAAGGGTTGATGGTACGTATAGATGATAATGGGCATATTAGTCAGCATGTTTTATTCATTTTTCATGTAAACAGAGTTTTATTTACTGGGCCTTTTCTGGCAGCAGGACCTTCTACGGAAGAAGTGAATGTGGACAGCTTATTGGAATCATTGGAGTTAAAAAGGAATAAGAGTGTATCCACTCCAACCTGCATATCATCAGTAATGTCAACAAAACCCAGAATTCTTTTTCCTCTATTTTGGTTTTAATGAAATCTAACCCCAAGCTTTGTGCCACTGTATGGCGTAGGGTAGGCTACTTGGAACAAATGATGTTGTTGGGCTATATCAAACACCCAGCTTTTAGTAAGAGAAATGTTAGCAACACACTTGTTATTGGCTGAAGTTTATTGAAAATCACAAATTTGTAGGGTTCACTCCTTTTCAATTAATTTTAACTAATACTACTGAGAGTGTTGCTAGCACTTCTCTTTTTTGTAAAAACTATTTACAGTAATGTACTAATGTATTTTGTAAGGGCTTCAAATTTCTCTTAGATGCAAAGCTTGGACAATAACACAGACTTAGGGGCAGACTAAATTCTAAAATTTGTACCATAAGGACATGGAGAATCCTTTCTATTGACATTTTCTTAAGAATTTCCTAAATGAACTTGTCAATAGTTTAACTGGCTATGAACAAGTACAATTTTTTTGTTAAAAGATTTTAAATATTGTGTCTGAGCTGTGTGTCGATGTGTCTGAGTCCAACTTGCAGACACAGCACTAAATGGTGTGTTTATACTATATGAGGTCTTTCTCTAGCTCTTATTTGGATTATCTTCCATTGAGCCAATTTCAAATCACTGAAGTGAATTGTTGTGTGCACAATTAACACCAGTTTTATAATGCTTAAACCAAGCATTGGTGCATGTTCTTTAGACATTCATTAAGGTGAATATGTTGTCTGACATGAGCTAGACATTTTTTGCAAACCGTTCTGATGATAGCCTCTAAAACTCATTTTTTTATTTCTAGAAATATTAATAAAGCATAGGGGGGTGCCAGAAAACCTTCGCATAGATGACCAAATTTAATAACCCTACATTCATTTGCCAATCTTTGACATGCAAGACTCTGAAACAAGTTTGAGCAACTTGCGTTTAGCCCTGTCACTCTTTGTTTTAGTCTTGGAATTGCGGTGTTCTACTTAACCTCTTCTACATTCTTATTTCTTTATTTTCAGAGTTAATTGTAAATTGATAACTTGAGTGTTACAGATAAATAAAAGTATACTACAGTCATTCAAAGTAAAACCAAGTGACTTGGATCGTTGAGGTTCTAGGAACAGGGATTGTAACTTTAAAAACTCACGTGCTTATTGGGATTTTGTTCAACTTTTTAGTCATACTTTTTTCCCTTTAATTCACCCAGTCAGTGGCAAAATTGAAGGCAGAGGGGATAGGAACAGTTAGTGGGAAGTTATATGTTGGAACAGCCGAAAGTATTCCACCATCAGAGCTCGTTGATACCACTGGTGCTGGGGATGCTTTTATTGGGGCTGTAATCTATGGTAAGTTCTACAGCTTTGCTGAATCTTTTCCTTATAGTCTTTGGCAAGGCCATTATATCAGAATGTGCGACTTGCGTATAAACTTCCACGTCTTATATGTTTATACTTCCTCACAACCGTATTTAACTTCTCTGAATACACCATGAGATCTGTTCTGTGCTTATTATTTTCAGCTATCTGTGCCAAGTTTACACCAGAGACAATGCTATCCTTTGCTGCTAATGTGGTATGTGGTCTTATACAAATACAATGTGTTATATGCATGGCTTATTTTGTACTTTAATTAGGAAAATGCAAATGGATTGAATCTATTGAACTAAAGCATTTTTTTTATAACTCGATTGGATAATTTTTTGCTCACAAATCACTCGAAACTGAATCCTTAGCATTGAGGGAATGGGTTAGGTACAAGAGCTTATTCATTTTATTGCCACTTCAGGCAGGTGCCAAGTGCAGGGATCTAGGAGCACGGAGTGGTCTTCCTTACCGTGCAGATCCACGCTTGGAATCCTTTATATTGGAGAAATTGGGTAGTTCATCTTAACATGTTATAATAGAGACCTTATTCTGTTTCCAAAGCTAGGTTTTCCCTTAGTTATGCAATAGTTTCAAGTATAAATAGCTTGTAATCTTTCATTTCAGATGAGATGTCCTCGTTGGGATATTCGTTGCATAGCCCTAATTTTGTTATCTAAGGAATTTTCTAAGTGAAGATATTTTGTTTACTTCATTCAAATAAGAATTTTACTGAAAAAAAAACAATTGAAAATGTATTCCACTCTATCATATACATTAGAGTTAAAATGCCAAACAAAATGTATTCCACTTCAGGTCTAAGCGAACATAATAATCAACCGTTGGAACACTTGTTGTACCGTTGACAAATATACTAGTAAAAATATTGTTTGCAGGAATTGAAATGGTTAAATATTAGTTTGCCATAAACATTAAATTTGAGATATCCAAAAATTATAATAACAACGAGTAATTGATTTTGTATTATTTCTTATATGTTTTTATTCTTTTCGATTGATGGAAACATTGTAAGCATTTTGAGCTAATTAAGAGTTGTAGAGTTATTTATTCGTAATTTTTTAGGAGTATATTGAACCTAAATCCTCGATTCATTAAGTAATATAATTCGATAAAATTATTAAGAAAAATAATTATCTCAAATGAAAACTAATTAATTGCATTCAATTTTTTAATTATGATAATTTAATTTGTTCTATCTCTAATTGTAAACAGTCTCTAATTTCGGAGTATGAGATTGTTTATAGATAAATAAACAAGTATAAGAGAGATAAAACATCAGGATAATTATAATAAATTAACACACAAAAGATATAAAACTTATAATTCAGGAAACTACGTCAATTCTCTAACTAGAGAATGTTACGCATAATGTAAAACATAAAATTCAATATTAGTTAAACAATTGGATGTATAAAATTAACTTCCAGTCTTTCTATTATGTACAATTATTCACAACCAAAAATCTCTTCTCTCCCGTGTTATTTTGGTTTCTTATAACTCTAATGTTTGTACTTCATATTTCTTCCAAACCATAATTTCTGGTTCTAAACATGAAACAACAAAAATAACAAGGACTGCTTCTTCCTGCACCTACATAACTGCTTGTACCACAACATACTAAATATAAAAAACGTTTTAGATTTATAAAATTCATAAGTTTTTTTAAATTTGAAATAAGTCTATAATTATATAATTCGAATATATTCTGAATTTCATAATTCGAAAATTAATCTCATATCTAAAAAAGACTTATGAATTTCATAATTTGGAAGATCTTATATTAATAAAGACTTTAAATCGGAAGCTAATCCCGTATCTGAAAAAATGACTTTCAAATTACATAATTCTTAATTCAAAAGTTAATCTTATGTATAGAGAAGACTTCTTGATTATCTGATCAAAGCGCTAATCACAAAATACTTCCGGATTACATAATCCAAAAACTAATTACGAATATAGAAAAAAACTTTCAGAAATCCAAAATATTAAAAAAATGATATTTTGGAATATAAAAACTTATGAAGGGGGCAGAAAAAGGTATGGAGTTGCAGGAAAATGCATTAAAAAAACAAGAGTGTTCTATAAAATAAATACAATTTATGATGAAATAAACTAAATAATGCATATAGTAAATAACGGGCATAAAAATCAAAGAATTGGAACATTTGATTATTCGCATAAAATTTCCCCATTACAACGCAAAAAGGCTCATTCTTCTTTTGAAATGGTTCAGAACAAAATACACAACATAGTATATTTTTTTAATATGATATCAATATTGAGCATGAAAATGCCCATTTGAATAAGCAAATGTTCCACGCTTGTTCAGCCAAGAATGCAGTCATATACACATTGCGCACAATTAATTAGCCAGGAACATGTTCATCCTCAATCATGTATAAGGATAACCTTTATTTGAACCACCGAATATGCCCCCTAAAGATTTTGTTTCTCACCAAACGAAGTTCACAATGGAATTAGAAAGACTAATAATAGATCAAAATCCAACAACCAGCAATAAGTAGCATCAACTTTCTCTTACAATAATTTAATTAAAAACATTCTCAAACAACTAGCAAGGTAACATTCCATATAAGAAAACACAACTAAAAACCATCCTCGAAGTGTATAGAGAAAACCTAGTTTGTGATATGTTGGATGATCCCACAAGAGCATCATAATCATAAAGAAATACATTGAGTTTAAAAATAATAATCTCAACAAATCAAAGGTTTTGCATCAAAGGCCTCTCTTACTTCCAATAAATCGGGGCAAAATCTTTTTGTAAGAAGTTCAACCTGCTCAGCAAATGACTTCCCTCCATGCTCTCCAACATATCGCACAATTTCGCTCCACCGTTTTCTACATAGATCACCAGACCTATGCTCAAGAAGATTGTCCCAATCCACCTCCTCCATGCAGCACGCATCCAAATTAAATAAAGCATCGACCAGGCGATAGTCATCAGTATCACTCCATCCACCACTAGCAACCATAGGTGATGTTAAATTTTTATACCACTTTGTGCAGCAGCTAACGACGGTTCTAGAGGTCAACTTCCTAGAAATTGCCTCCCAACCAATATTCTCTCGCAACATACCATGTTTTGATTTTCTATAACCCTGTGAAGCCCTCACACGTAGGTCCAGGTTCACTAAATCGAATAAACTTTGATACTCTTCTTGGGTCCAGTGTCCTTTAGTTAATTTCCTTTGTCTCACTCTACGCCATGCATCCTTTACATGAATTCGGTTTTTGCCCAATGCGTCAGCTACTTGTCTCCAGTTAGCCCCATGTTGTTCCTGGACTTTCAATAAAAATTCAAACTCTTCAGGTTTCCACTTTCGCTGCTCAGCCCTTTCAAACAAAATATGAGCACGAGTATACACACTAGCAAGTGGCCTGTGAGGTAAGGCTGCTGCAATTTCCTTCCAACAACCTCTAACTTCCGGATGAATGCCACAATGGAGAACCATATCTAGGCCTTCATCTCCCAGATCATGAGACTCTATATAATTAAAAACAGACTGTTTAATCATCTCATCTTCTTCGAGTGTAAACCGTTTCCCACGGACTAAACCATCACAACAAACCTCCACTTCATCAGAAAAAGTTACCCGTTTGCGTTTGGATAATCCACTGGGTGAAGGATTAAGAGAGCCATCATTACCTGCCTTGGCTTTCTTCCTTGCCATCATCTTTTTGTCCTTGCTTTTGCTGTCGTCACTCTTTTTTTTCTTCTTACTCTTCTTACCTTCAACTTCATTCCTTTCAAAGACATTATACTTCTCACTTGTGCTTTCTTTACTCAATTTTTTCTTCTTACCTTGGGCATCATCTTCAACTTCATTCTTTTCAAATTCATTATACTCCTTGCTTTTGCCTTCTTCACCTGGTTTTTTTTTCTTCGTTTTCTTACCTTTGGCATCATCTTCACCTTCGTTGTTTTGAAACTCATTATACTCCATACTTTTGCCTTCTTCACTCGGTTTTTTCTTCTTCCTCTTCTTACCTTCGATATAATCTTCACCTCCATTCCTTTCAAAGACATTATACTCCTCACTTGTGCTTTCTTTACTCAATTTTTTCTTCTTACCTTGGGCATCATCTTCAACTTCATTGTTTTCAAATTCATTATACTCCTTACTTTTGCCTTCTTCACTTAGTTTTTTTTTCTTCGTCTTCTTACCTTTGACATCACCTTCCCCTTCGTTTCTTTCAAAGACATTATACTCCTCACTTTTGCTTTCTTTAAATTTTTTCTTCTTCCTCTTCCTACCCTGGGCATCATCTTCACCATCATTGTTTTCAAACTCGTTACACTCCTTACTTTTGCCTTCTTCACTCAGTTTTTCCAACTTCCTCTTCTTACCTTCTACATCACCTTCACCTTCACCTTCACCTTCATTCCTTTCAAGGACTTTAAACTCCTTACTTTTGCTTTCAGTACTCAGATTTTTCTTCTTCCTCTTCTTACCTAGGGCATCATCTTCACCTTCATTGCTTTCAAATTCATTATACTTCTTACTTTTGCCTTCTTCACTCAGTTTTTTCAACTTCCCCTTCTTACCTTCTACATCACCTTCACCTTCATTCCTTTCAAGGACTTTATACTCCTTACTTTTGCTTTCTGTACTCAGTTTTTTCTTCTTCCTCTTCTTACTTTGGGCATCATCTTCACCTTCATTGCTTTCAAATTCATTATACTCCTTACTTTTGCCTTCTTCACTCATTTTTTTCTTCCTCCTCTCCTTCTTCTCCTTTTTGTATTGAGTATCATCTTTATCTTCATCGCTCTTAAATTCATTGTAGTCGTCATGCTGGCTTTCCGCGTCTGATTTCTTCTTCTTCATCACCTTCATATCAAGCACCTGCCTGGACCATAAATTGGATATTAGAGTACCCAATGGTGGTATAAAAAACACTGCATAATACATATAAATAAAACAATTCACGAATCATGACAGAGAAGAACCACAATCTTCTTAATCCAGATTAAATGATTTAATGTTTATCACATCCAGTATACCACAAAACTTATGTAAATCAATGTTCAACGACTTCTGGAAAATAGTTGTCAACCACAGATTTGCAGAAGGTTGCAGATTATTCCAAGTAAAAAGATAAAGATAAGCAGAAACTAAAAAAATGCAAATTCCTTTCAAACTATCACCTCACTCACAAACTTCAATAAACCATAGTCTCAGATCCATTATAACATCACTCAATCAAAACAACTTACACATCCTCTCAAATCCCCGCACATCCACTCCCTCAAATCCCCTCCCCAATCCAAACACACCCTTAAAGTTTAAAAAGAGAGAGAACGAACAACGAAACCCCAAACATAAACTTATTTAGGAATTGAAAACCATAATTTTGTTAGGATTGGAGCGGAAACTGCAAACAAGTTAACACAAGAAAACCGTACCTGCGCCTGGAGGTTTCAGGCGGAGCGCGGCGGCAAGGAGGTGGTCGTCGGGGGAGTGGAGAGTGCGATGAGGGTTTGGAAGGGAAGAAGCAAGGGGCAGCTAGGGTATGCTTTGTGCATTAATCTACATTGCATTTACACATATAAAAGAAAGACACATCAATATTTTTAAATATTTTAATTATTTATAAATAAGCTTTTATTAATATTTTTTAAATATTTATATAACAATAAACAAGTTTTTGTTGTCCAGAAAAATTGCTTGCTTTTAATTTTTTTAATTTAATAATTACTATTTATAATATTTTGTCCATCACATCAAAGTGATGATTTTTAATAGTGTTGTAGAAATTAACAAATATACTAGGTACAATAATAATTAACTCTCTAACATTATCTTTTTAAATGTATGAATATGTTTTTGCGATCAAGAAAATAAATAATATTTTTAAATTACTCTTAAAAGTGTTTGGTTTTTAAATTTTCTAAATCCATAGTGATCATGTATTATTTATATTATTTTGTCAAGTGGTTAAATATCATATGAACATCAAGATATTTTATTCTAACTTTTAATTCGTAAAAATAATATATATTTTAATATATTACTTAATTAAAATTGAATATATTTAAAATTACAATTTTAATATGAATACTAAACAGTTCTACATTTAATATAAAATGTTTCAATTTTAAAAAATCTTATATCATAATATGTAAATTATTTGTTATAAAAAATAAATATAATTCATGTATACAAATATTTATTTATTGTGAATTTAAAAAATATATTATCATGAATTTTTTCTTATAAATTAACATTCAAAAAATATTTGCAGTTATTACTTTATTATTTTAATAGGTTGATTTTATTTTTTAAAATATTATTTTCATGTTTTTTCTATCTGTGTTGCAAAGGTTCGGCATATATTCTTTACTCCTTTATCATAAACAATAGATAATAAATACGTTTTTCCAATAGTTTAAAAATAAATAAGTTTTTCGTTTTCAAGAAATTAAAATCATTCTTCAAACCGTTGGTTTTTAAATTTTAATTTAATAATGATTCAATATTTATAATATTTGAAAGGTTTATTCTAATTTTTTATTTATAGAAACATATAAATATAGTTTTTAAAAAAATATTTTGCAAAGTTGTTTTTTGATAATTTAATAACACTATTAAGGAATATAAATCATTAAGAAGATTGTGCCATGGAAGGTTGGTACAAACATGAGTAAAAAATCATGTCTAAAAACATAATTGGAAACATTATCTATATTCTTAAAATGTCTATGTCTCCATCTTAATATCTATAACAATTTAAACTTAATTGAAGATAATTTTCTATGATTGTTTCATTTGTCATAACAATCAATAAATCATATGGTCAACTATTTACACCAATATATATAACCATGATCAAATATATGTAATAGTCTCACAAATCAAAAGAAAATGTGATTTGAAGATATTAATTCACTAAGAGACAATAAAAAAACTAAAAATAACTAGCCATAAAAAAAATTTAAGATCTATGATAACTAGGTCTCCTTATAATATATTATGAAATGCAGATTCATTTTAAAATTAATTCATAGTATTGTAGAAATCTCTTTAAAATATCTTGTATGTGGATTAAATATGGTAGAAATTAACATACATAGTTAAAGAATATATTATTTTTGTTTTCTTCTCATTGCACTTGTTTTATATTTATTCTTCTTAGATAACGTCGAGTAAAATCAAAGGTTTTGATATCACACTCTTTTAACATTATGTGTATGTGTTAGTTAATTAAAATATTTTTAATGAATTATAATGTACACAAATATGTGATTTAAAAAAAATCATACTTTACTTGAAATTTCATGCTTGAATTAAGTAATTTTAGGAATAATGATTCACTATTGTTTCACTATTTTCTTTTTTATTGATAATTTTTTTAACAATATAATGGGTGTTATCAAAATAAACGTTCAGGTCTCATTTTAAAAAAATAATTTTGGCAATCAAATCTTAAAATTAAATAAGTTAAAGAAATAGAATTAAAAAGTTACATATCTTATCTTGATTTATAATTTTTATTCGTAGGAGTAAAATACTACCAGAAATCTATTTATATACAAATATAGTGTATGAAAATTATAAAGTGAATTATTTTTAATTTAGTATCAGAGTTTGAATTTTCTTTTTCTTTTTCTCTAAATTATTGGAGAACTTAGTTGTCAATTTCAATGTTAGTTTAGTGTGAAGGTGTGTTTAAGGTATACATTGTCCTAAAATAATCTAACTATAATGTATAATGTATGATCACAACTAATGGAGATACATATCATATATCATAGAAAGGAACAAAAATGTCCTACATAGGTGGAAAGGTGAAGCTTCTAATAAAAGAAGACAAGGGATATAAAAAATAGTACGTTGAAAACCAAAAAGTGAAAAATTGTTGCTAATGTACATGAAGTCAAAAATTATTAAAATGTATACCTATTTAATAACTGTGCTTGATATTTGGAATGCTTTGTCAAAAATATGTTTACGATGGAAGTGATGAACTATGGGTTTCGGCGTGAATCAAAGGACATTCACCACAAAACAAAAGAATAGAAACTTAACTGAATGTTATGGAGTGTTGGTTGATATTTGTAGTGAATTGGATCATCATGATAAAGTAGCCAAAAAAAAATTTCATTGTAGATCTTATTCAAATACTTGTTCCACGAAGTTGATACTGAGTTCAAATTTGAGAAAGAAAGCAATAAATTTATATTAGGAGACAATGAGGGTGTGCAATAATCTAATTATCAACAACCACATAATGAGGAAGATTTGATCACGTCAAGATCGAAGATTTGCCCATTAATGCTAATGATGTATCACATCAGTTGTCTCCTCAAGAACATAATACAAAAAACAATCATCCCCTCAAGAACCTAATTTAGAAAAAAAATTTACATGATCGTGACCAGAGATATCCCTAAGTCTACCTATGATTATGACTTCACCAAAATTTGTCAAACTCAAATATATCATTATAAGTCAATTGTCTATTGTATCTATTTTTAACAGTGTGTAGGAAGATTAGATGACTCTAAGTGAAATGATGTCATGAATAGGGAGATAAGATTTTGAAAAGGAATGAATTAAAAGTGGGAATTGGTTGATTGTTCAATTATGAAGAAACCAATAGGATTTTGTTGGGTGTATATTGTGGAATTTAATGTATATGGTACAATTGAAAGATTCAAAGCTAGATTAGTGGAAAATGGATGCATGCAAGCATATGGAATAAATTATAGTGGAACATTTAATCATGTAGCCAAAGTTAGCATAGTTTGAGTATTGTTATCTCTAGTCGTAAATCTTGATTGGTCCTAACAAAAAATTTACATGAAAAATGTCTTCTTACACGTGGAATTGTCTAAAAAGTTTATATGGAGCTATCGAAAGAATGTGGAATCTTGGATACACATAACAAAAATGTATGCAAGTTAAAAAAATCATTGTATAAACTAAAGCGATTGTCAAAAGCATGGTTTGTAGATTCACCAAGTCAATGCTTGCTTTTGGATATCAACACAGCAACCAAGGTCATACTTTGTTTTTAAAGAAAAATAAATAAAATATTATAATTCTTATTATCTATGTTGATGACATGATACTTACGAGAGATGATTTAGATAGATGTAAGGAATTGAAAATAGTACTTGGCAAATGAATTTTAGAGGAAGGAACCTGGTCCTTTGAAGTACTTTCTTGGAAGTGAGGTTTCAATATCAAAATCAGGTATTTATCTTTTTCAACAAAAGTATGCATTCAATTTATTGAGAAAAAAAAATTGGGATGACAACATGCAAACCAACAAATTATCCAATTGAAGGGGGATTGAAGTTGTTTATTTAAGAACATCAAACTCCAACTAACAAGGAGAAATATCATAGACTTGTATGAAGATTGATGTATCTCTCTCACACATCAGACCAAATTAGCTTATGTTCTTAGTGTGATTATTTAGTTCATGCATAATCCACCTAAGAAACATATGGATGTGGTGGTTTATATTGATGCAGATTAGGCAGGTGATATCAACCTATGGATACTTCATATTTGTAGGAGATAATCTTGTCACATGAAAAAGCAAGAAGCAGAAACTTGTAACTAGATTCAGTGCAGAAGTTGAATGTAGAGGAATAGTTCTTGGACTTTTTGCATGTTTGTGACTCAAACTTTTTCTCTGGGATTTAGGGTATGCACATATACATCATATTCAATTGTATTGTAATAATAAAGTTACACATGACATTGTTTACAACCCGTTCAACATGATCGTATGAAGCAAGTTTGGGTTAATAGTTTTTTCATAAAGGAAAAGTTTGATAAAAATATTCTAGAATTGTCAAATATCAAGTGACAAATATTCTTACCAATTATTAGACAAATTGAAATATATCAAGATATTTGATTGACTAAATTACATGTTTGTATAAAATATTGTATGACCACAACTTTTTTAATTTAGTCATGATTTATAGACTTACTTATTAACATAATATTTGAAAATTATAGAGTGAATTATTTTTCAATTCCACACTATTTAAAAGCCCTTTTGTTTTTCATTTAATAAATAGTAAATTTATTCTTAAGTTTAAATAAGAAAATTGTTTTTGAAATTTATTTTTAAAAATAGTAAATTTGCTTTTAAAATTAAAAAATAACGATATTATATACTATCAATTAATTTAGCCTTTTAAATTTTTGATGGATCACTAATACAAAAGATACATTTAATGACGACTTATTATGACGGTTATATTTTACATGTCATAATAAGTGAAGCGGTGGCACAATGGTAATTATAAAAGAATTTATTATATCATTTATCAAAAAATATTATAATAAATATATTTTATATCTTTTAATAAGGAACCATCATAATAAATATATTTTATATCTTTTACTATGACACCTGTCATAGTAAATTTTTTAGAGTTTTACCTTTTTACTAGCTCATCTCTACATTCCTCCACTAACATTGTCTCCGTATTCAGCAAATATTCATGCTTATGCTTTTTTGCTCACATCTTCCTACTCTTTTTGCCTCTCTACGTAAGTTCAGGTTCTAGAATCTCTCTCTTTTCCTAATTTCAATTTCACCCTAATTTCTCATAATTTCTCATGTGTGCTTTGTTTGTGGATGTCTCAAATAGATTTCTAAAGTGTTAGAGACATTGAAGGTCTACACATCTCTCTGAAATTTGCGAGTTTGTGTCGTCAAAATTTTTCTGCTTGTGCTTCCATTGCGTTCAACAAGTATCTTTTCATTTCTTCACTGCAAATCTCGTTCCATTTCTTCTTTTTGTGTTTTCCATTGTGCTCAACATGTATTTTTAGTTGAAAAATATTATTCTATTAGAAACTTTTAGTATGTAATAAATTTGAAGTTGGGGAAAAGGATAATGGAATGGAAGATTTAGGAGAAGGAGTGAATGAGAGCAATGTGCAGTAGCATGAGTGCGCATAGATGAGAATAGGAGAGCGCGGAGGTTCAATAGGCATGGTTCGTAGAGATGATTTTTTTTTTCAAAGATGTATGGATTCACGCATTTACTTTTCTACTTATTCACTTTTTACAATTTTTCATTTTTTTCACTTTTTCTTTTGTCTATTCCAAACAACTTTGAGACAAAATAATTTTTTCACAATTTTTTTTTAATGTATCAATAGTAATAACTTAAACAACCTAAATGATGAGATTTTGAAAATTTGAAAATTTTCTAGAATTTAAAATGAGTTTATATAAATAAGAAATGCATATTTTTTATTTAATTATTTCATTGACCACACATAGGATTTTTTTAATAATAATATTACTACCTTTTATTTAATCAATTACAATATAATCTTTAAATATTATACTATATATATATGAATAACTTGAAAGTCTAATATCTAAATATTATATTATATTTAATTTGGGTATATTTTGTATTGGTTTTAATTTTTGAACAAACCAAGTTTAAAGGAAATTAGAATTTGTCCTATAAAGTGGTTTGAGATCATAAAATTATCATTGATATTTGGCATTAAGAAAAACAAAGGGTGGATGAGAGATCAAAGAAACGAAGGAAAGTGATAAAAAGAAACAAAAACGAAGGAGTTAGAACAATAAAATATGATATGCATTTGATATAGGTTACAAATTTTGTGAATAGTGTAGGTTGTTTAAGACAAGAACACATGGGAAGCTTGGAGTATTGAGACACTTATTTTGTAATAGCAAACATTGAAATAGTGATATGTAGGTTGGGAAATTGACAAGCAAGAAATAACTTTAAATACCACATTTGCTATAGTTTTATAGTTTGATCTTATCCCTTTTTGTTATCCTTTGAGCAATTAATATGAGTGTCTTCCCAAGAAAAGAACCATCACGGCAACCAACCACCTTGAGCATGACCTCTCAATATTCATCTTCATATTCAACCATGTTGCCATTCAAAGTGTTGGGAATAAAGCTAGTGAGGTGCAGATGTATTTCATAGAGACATTTCAAAATGGGAACAAAGAGGTGTACTTAGCACCTTACTTGCATCAATAAGTATACATTTATAAATTAATGCACATCTATGTAAAATTCAATTGTTACTTATATTATTTCATCTTGTAGGGGCCATTGGCAATTGTTAGTAATTATTCATCGACAATCTCTTGTTGTTCTCTTGTGTTCATTGCACAAGAAAATTAATAGTCTGACAATTATAAGTTTTCAATTATTTTGTTATGTTATATGATTTTATAAATAATATAAAATTTAATGTATGTAACTATTTGTAGAGCTATGAAAGCTCATTTAAGGTTGCAAGGACTTCCACATATTGCTAAAAAGAAGCTACAATACATTGCACCAAATGTAAGTCATTCATCTTACTAGTATGAAATTGCAATGTATAAATTATTATATTATTTTATTTGTATTAAACTTGTAGTGCTCATATCAATCAGGAAACTATGAGTGTGGGTATTATTTAATGAGACATATGATGGCTCTTTTAAATATGACATAAAAAATAAAGACTTTCTATGTTACCTGCATCTATAACAGGTCTAAAATCGTCATAAAAAAGTATGTTTTAACCGTCATAAAATGTCATTTTTCTATTAGTGGATAATCTAATCGATATGTGAAGTAAATAAAATGTAAAATTATAATTAAATTATAAACTATCAATTTAAAATTGCAATATGAGAAATTGGTTTATAATTATAAAGATTTAACTGCACTTAATCCATTTTAGTTCTTTAATAAAAATATAAATTTAGGGATAAAAAGAGTAAATAAACCTTTACCATTAGAATTTGTCTTTGTGTTGTAATTTAATTTGATAATTTACAACTTTAAAGGCTTTTTTTTCATTTCCTTTATTTTAATGATCAGTTTGATTCTCCAACATAATTTGAAAGAGTAAATTAATTTAGAATTTTTAATTTAAGAAATACTTTCCTATTTTACTGATTTCAAATACTATTTTATTATATTACTAAAATTTTAAGAATTGTACTGGGATGACCGACCGGTCTATGGACTCGGTCAACCCACGTATCAAGACCCTACTTTAAGGTACGAGGTCGACCGCGTGTCATATGTGGCCGACCGATATAAGGTGCTCAAGTCAAAGGTTGACCCGATTAGCAAAGGCTAACCCATGGTTAGGAAACGACCTAATCCAACCCTAATCGCTAAACAACCCCCTAATCCGGCCCAACAGCAAGGGCCCATCAAGGTAATATAAATATCACACATTCCAAGGAAGAAGGTACGTCATTATCTACAGTATTCTAACCAGTCGAATACGATACCCCACTGACTTGAGCGTTGGAGTGTCATCTACAGGTACCCCACCAGTCTGAGGAGCCGTTTGGCGAGGAAGATAGAAGGAGGAACGTGAGACACGACCGACCGAGTGAATAGTTCTCCCGATCCCCAAACTAGTTCGAGAACAAGAACTAAACGGGTGATTTACCTTATTATGGAGAAATGTAAGATGAAATCCGAGTGATAAAGCTGAATTTAATAAAACAGCTTCTTCATGCACCTCCATTATGGTTTTTTCTAGAACCCATACTAAATACACATTTACTATTATATCCTATAGTAAAAAAAAATTAAAAAAATATATATTTTAATCTGATTTAATTTAACCTACTTTCACTTTCTCTCCCTTTCTCCTTCACTCTCAACGTAACTCACCCCCATTCATCTCCCACCTCCTTCAACCTTTCTCCTTCTCTCAAAGCTTTCATTCCTTCTAAAGCTTTCCTTTTTCCATTGTCATCTTCATTTACAGCTTTTACAGATAAGTAATTTCATTGGTTTTAATTTTGAAGTGAAATGTGGCGGAAGATAAGTGTAGTCTGATAACCATTTGCACAAATAGGTATTGGATTACGTAATCTGGTAGGTTTTAAGTTAGGTTTTGGATTATATATTCCGGTTGGTTTTTAGTTAGGTTCCAGATTACGTAATCTGGTAAGTTTTTAGTTAGGTTGCAGATTACCTAATCCGGTAGGTATTAGGTTTTCAACCAGTTATGAATTACGTAATTCGGTAAAGTTTAGTGTTTAATAAGTTCTGGGTTACGTAATTTGGTATTACCATTATTTTAGTTAAGGTTCTGAATTACGTAATCCGGTAAGTTTATCCAATTAAGTTTTGCATTGCATAATCCAAAAGTTGCATTTATTGTGCTCTAGATTGAATAATTCGTAGTGTTAGTTTTGATTTTTATGTTTTTAATATTTTATATTATGTACGATAGTTACCACCATCACTACAACACACAGCTACCACCTCAAGCACCACAACCGTGACACTGCACCCGATCACCACAACAAGCACATTCTTTTTCACTTGTGGACAAAATGTAAAACAAAACTTTCATTTTTATCTTTTTTACCCAATGACAATTTTGGTATTTTAAAGTTTATGAAGGTGCCGAAGAAATTATGGAGATGCAGGAAGAAGCTGTCTATAGTCCCGAGTCATAGTGATTTGACCCATCTCATTCTGGATTTTTTCTTCCTTCACGTCCATTATTACTAACAGCACCCTAAACTAATAGAAAAAGATTAAAATATTTTCCTTCAACGCATCATGTTATTGTTGTGTCACTGTTCATTTCCGTTCTCCATTCCAATGAGAGAAAGAAGAAGAACAGAGAGAGCTCATTCTAAAAATAAGTTCCTAAAAAAAATTCATTTTAGAAGCTATTATTTATGTACTCAAAAATTCGTTTTGAAAATTTTGTTCTAAAAACACATTTTATGTGTTACGAAAAACATGTTTTAGAAAAATCATTTTAGAACGTATCATACTATAAAACTTAATTCAGAAATTCTGTTCTGAAAAACATTTTCCAAAAATATATATGAATTCTATAAATTATGTTGTGGAAACATTTCGAAAAAGATAATCCAGTCTTTTTCAAAAATTTATGGGGTGCAGAAAATAATTTGTTGGGGTGCAGGAAGAAACACCCTAAATCTAATCCTAAGCCCATCTTGTTTCTGCAGATTATGCATGAAAGAAAAAAAAAATGAAATTTGCAAATTGGTGACAAGAAATTGATATTACTTGCACGTCAATGTTGACTCAGAATCGAAGTGATGCAAATCTAAATGGACAATAAAAGTGAAGTTAAGTGTATTTTATGAGCAAGTAGAACTGAAATGAAGTAAAAGTCCAAAGACTGAGTCCAATGTGTCTCTAATATTGGTGTGAAATTTTTTCTTTGTGTTTATTGAACACTTCAAAAGCAATTCCTTTTGATTGATTTGTTATATTCACATTTGGTAGAGCATGTCAAATGATGTTAGGTGTTAAAAATAATAGTATTTTGTTCAAGTTCACACTTCACTTAAGAACTAGTTGCACTAATTTTCAATTTGTGTGTAAGATTTAACAAAATCACTAGTTGGAATGAGAATGAGTTTATTACTATCCTTCTTTTCACCTACTTTAATTTCAAGGATAAATTTAACACTCACTATCCTCATCATGGAATATAAAATTATATTTAACAAATTCTTATTTTTATATTTATTTATTTAACTTTTCATGATGGGTTAATAAAATAGTTATTTTTAAATTAACATCATTCGTTTTATTTTTATATTTTATTTGTTTCTTTTGGGAATTGACCCCGTCATATTTATAATATATTATCATGAAACAACATGTTTTAAAAATATATACAAAGTAAAAAGAAGTCTTGATCACACATTATCACATTAAAATTAAATAACAATCATAATTATAACCTTTTAGTAATAAATAACATTCTAAACTACTAAGTTTTTTCTCCACATATTCAAAATAAATATCCCACAGTGATCCTTTTCAAACATACCTACATCTTAGCCAATTAATAGCAAATTATTGGAACTTGTGTTTCTAACATTAATGAGTTATTAAATACATTTAACTATTCTACCTACACTTTCATCAATAGTACTATTGGAAACACATGTGTTCCCGTAATTATGTTTTCTTATTTTTTAATCAAAATAATATAATTTTAAAATATATAATATTAAAAATGTTTCAAGTTAATATATTATTTTCAGTAGTCAAATTAGACAATCATATTTATGCACAACTAAAGTAATTGAAAAAAATATGTTTTTACTAAAAGATAAAATAAAAATAACAGTAAAAATGGTTTAAAATATATAAAGTATAGATGAAAAAAATTACTAAGTTTACAACTAAATTTGGACATAAGTATTCTCACAGGTAGCATAGCACTGAGAAATCATAGTGTTTTAAAACCAGATAATTTAGCTTTTTCTCTGATACCATTAAATGCACACTTATTTAAAGACATTAGAATATTATACCCGACATATTCTAAGAAAAACATCTTATTGTTGGAATAAAATTTTGATAATGTTAGTAAAGTTAAAACCTTATTGATCATACCTATTTCCTACATTGTTTGTACTAAAATTATAAAACGGATAACTAATCAATTTGATTTTTAAATATATAAAGCGTTATTAATATTTTTTTTTAAATGAAAAACATGCCTACGATTTTGTCTTGCTATTTAGTTTTATGTGACCATTTTTATCATCTAAATTTAACTCTAATAAATAATTTTGTATTAAATTAAGAATTGCTTTAATATTTTTTCTTATAAAGAATTATTTTAGAGACGGAATGTTCATTTGCTATTGTTTTTACTCTTTAACTTTTCGTTTTCAATCTTCAATTTCATTGTCTTCACGATTTTTAAGGCAAGAATATTTGCAAGAAACTTTTATGCTTAAGTCAATTTTAAGAATAAAAGTTTCAAAGCTTTTATAATAAAAATTTTATTATTTTATTTTTTATGAGTGATTCTTTATTTATTGGTATAATTTTGAACGAGTCTATTGCCAATCATGAATGAGATTATCGTATAATTTATGTTTAATGATAATATTAATCTATGAGATATGAGATGTGAGATATTGCGATGCCGATTGATTATGTGCTTGTGTGCATGCAAATCTTAATTATAATATTAAAAAGTATTTTTTATATTTTTGTAAGAATTAAAAAAAAAATTGGATCTTTTAAAAAATAAATTATCCATTGAAAGACATTAGAAATCCAAAGGGAACATATAAGAACATTTGTTGCAAACTGCATATTCTCTGGTACCATAGTGATGCAAACTCTTGCATACCAAAAATGAAACATGTGTTATGTCTCTTTCCATAAGGCACCCCACATTGATGTGGGAAGGGACCTTTCAGCTTTTACGTTTTGTAGGGTAGGGTGAGGACCGTTATGGCCCCAAATTAGAATTACAAAATGACCTAATTAGGGTTCCGTCTATCAAGGCGGTGCACCTTCCGCCGTCGTTTTGGCAAACTCTCCCAAAAAGCCACACTTCAGTCCGATAATCACTCCCTTTGTAGGGCAAAAGTGCATTTCCATTATTTTTTCCATGCCCTACTATGCAACTTTCATTTTTTTTTATAATACACACTCATTTATGACTTTAATTTTTACATTTTTCTAATAATATTATTTACTTTTGTTTATTTCAATTTATTCTCTGACATTATATACTAAGTAATACAAGAATCTCACCAGAAGATACTTTCAAGTCCTGCATTAAGCAAAGTTGAAATTAAAACAATTTAAAAAAAAAAAAAAAAAAAAAAAATCTATTATGTGTTTCGTTTGGAGGCAGCTTGCGAAACCGTGTTTAAGGAGCTGTCCAGTGTTCTGTGGGTCCCAGATAATGAGTGTGGGTCCCATTAAAACACCAAAACAGTTTAGGATGATCTATGAAACATACTCTTTACACGTGGCGCATTTTGGTTGGGTTGTCTCTTTGTCTTTTCATTTCATGAGGTTTGATTATCGTTCTTTTTACAATAATCCTTACGTTAAGTAATTGATCAATTGCTTAAGTTAGTTACATGTGGTCTTCCTCCATGCCCTCCCAGTTCATACTAATTACAAATTATACCAAGCTCACATAACCCACGTGAAGTGAGCCTCCTAATGCGAAAAATTAAATAAATAAAAAAATATATTTTTTAAATTTTATTTATTTATTTATTTTTAGTTAGATAAATTTATTTTTCAACATTAAAGTAATTTTTATTTTAAAAAATAACTATTATATATATATATATATATTATTTTTTTTTATAATTATTTTTTCAAAATTATTGATTTTTCTGAAAAATTATTCTTTTAATATAATAGTGATTACGTAAAGTTATGAATATAAAGTTATAATTATAGTGATTACGTTCACGTATATTAAAATAATTACTCGTGGCAGACACGTTCAAAACAACTCTACCCTACATAGATACTTGGTTATAAAAAAGTATTTTTGGAGTGTAAGCTCAATCGACGTATCTGGTAAATTTTTATTGTTAAATTACAACAGATCGAATAAAAATATTTATTACTTATTTTGATTTATTAAAAATTCAGTAATAAAATATTATCTCGCAAAAAAAAATCTAATTTGTCTCGATATTTTTATGGCATAAATATCCATAAAAGTAATATTTAAAAAAATTTAAAAGCAAATTTATATTTGTTTAAAAAAATTTCGAAATAAATTAAAAATATTTTTGAACATTTACTATTTAAAATTGTTTAACTATGGGAATTTTGATTGAATTAATTTTGATATGTTGAATATTTATATTTTTGAATATATGCATTGTTTGTATGTTGAGAAATAATAAATATAGTTATTTGTATAATTAAATGGATTTGAGGGGACTCTTTTTAAGGTATATGTTTTGATTGTGTGTTGTGTATGAGTAACCTTGTTTTTCATATGTGGGAGAAAATTTACTTACCTAACTTTTTTCAATTCCAGTGTGTTCATTAGTCGTCCTTCCATTATGCAATAGCCTCAAATTATTTATAATATTATAGTTAAATATTAACATAATTAACTTAATTAATTGAGATATAGAAATAGTAAAATAATGTGTATTTAATTAAATTAAATATATTGAGATGTTTTCATGTTAATTTTTTTAATTTTGCATACTTGGTATACTCTTCAAAATGTTATAAACAGAGTAGATACTTATAAAAATAAAAGTAATTGGATAAGATATAATCATATAAGCTTAATGTAATAAACGTAAAAAAAAAATAAAAAATCCAACCAATGTACTATTTATTTTAAGTATGTGGGGGACTAATTATATTTTTTTTACAATGAACTAAGCAAGTAAGTAATGATGTGATCCCGTAAATACATAATAAATAGTTCTCAATGCATGAATTAAAAAAATATTATTTAAAAAAATTAAGTAATTAAATATAACTTGTTTATCATGCACTTATTCATGAATATATAAAGAAGAATAAATATTTGTCACATATCATAAAATAATTACTGATATAGGTTGTGTTTTTAACTTTCTTATTATTCAGTTAGTGAATGAGATGAAGATCCGAGAATCCATAGATCTCATTTTTTTTATAGGCATAATCGGTACACATATCTAAAAATATCACATAATAATTTAAAATATAATTAACCTTTTAAATGACTTACATCATCCATAATTACACAATGTTCAACTCTTAGTTAATTCGTGTAATTTTTAATAAATCAAACATATGTGTATACAATAAAACTTCATTATCCCTACCAAAAGCAATCCATCCCATGACACCTCCATAAGATTTGTACTATGATCAGAACAACATCCAACAATGCAACCATATGATATTTGATATATAAAAGTTTATTCCCTTGGGTTTGAATCCGTCTCTAACATTTTGTTGCACATAAGTTATAATTTTTATTTATTTATTTATTTTTATTTTTTACATAGTGAGTATAAATTATGTTACATTTAATTTAAATTCTCATTATAATACATTTGCTTATGCTTCTATTTGTGTTTTCATTGTACAATATACAACATAATTAACAAGATACAAAGTACATTTGCGTATCACCAAACCAATACACTATCATGGGTTTATGCTTTTCTTACCTGCAATTTTCAATAATAATTTGTGTTTTTGTATGCATATAAGTTATAATTTGATATTAACGAATATATAAATATGTATGTGTGTGTCAAATGTAATACCATAAATAAAAATATTCATATAGGTATGATATTTGCCCGACTAGATGCCTAAACCAAGTAACATAAATGTTAAAGGCATGTGTCAAAGTAACAACTAGAGTTATTAAATGTGTTCGCTCGACTTGACCCAAGATAATGATCACTTAGAAAAAATTGTATCGGTGTGATTCACTCTATTTTCTAAACAGGCTACAATTTTTTTGGTCTGATTCGATCCTATGTTAGCCATAAGACTATTTAAGCCCATTTTATATAAAAAAAATCCAAATTAAATAAAAAAATAGATGTATTTCAAAATATTGAAGTCATAGTAATGAAATTTTAATTTCAATTTTAGATATAATGGTTTTATATATAAATCAATATAAATTATGATAAATACATGCCTTTTTAAAAAAAAAATACTTTTTTTTAATGAAAGTATTATTTTATAAATTAGGTTGAGGCCACAGGCTAGAAGCCTTTTAACATGGTGATTTGACAGACAAAATATATAAAACAATTACCTAGGTTTGTTCCTATTGTGAGTTTTTTCAACTTGGTATATAGTTTTCACAAATCTTTGTATGATCTTAAACAATATCACAGGTCATGATTTGGTAGTTTCAATAGAGTGATTTGGTATGACTTAAATTGAACTTGATCATGATGTGTTTCATCATTATTCATTTAGAGGGTGTATCCATCTAATAATGTATGTTGACAACATTATTTTTACAAGTAGTGATCACAATTGCATGTTCAATGATTGATTACATATATGTAACATGTTTGATACATATGATTTACATGCTCAAACTCAAGAAAGAGTGTTAGATATATTTTGTAGTGTTAAATATACTATAAATATATTTTATATAAGAGCCTTGATCCATCTCATGAATGATTTGTATGATATATACTTCTTGTGCTAATATAAATAAGGATATATCGGAGCCTATATCATTTCTATTCACAACTAAAAAACTAAAATAACTTTTAAATTTTTAAAGTTATTATTAGTTTAAAATTAAATGAACTTTTTATGAATGTTGATTAGTGTAAAAAATATCAATTAACCATCAACAAAGCTTGCATATGCTTGTACAACCTATTACACCAACTAGTTAGTTTGTAATTTGTAATGAATGATGATCTATATTATGTATGCATATTTGATTTATGCTAATGAAAGAATTTAAATTAGTGTATTGAAAAAAAAAAGTAGACGATAATTAATTTTTAAAAATGATGTGAAAGCGTAAACGATATATAAAGTGAAATTGAAGGAGTAATTTTTATTTTATTTACAACTTTGGTTTTATGTAATTATAATTGTTTATAAAAATAGGCAAAAAAAGGTACTTTAATGATTTCAATAAACGGAGTTCATCACTTCTATTCACGTTGTTGTTTATATCCTCATCACTATTTTACATGTATTTAATTATTTATCACCTAAATTTTTAATTTTGTGCAAAAATATTTTTGAATTTTTCTTTTATTTTAAGATGAACTTAATGATTTTTTCTTAATTAATATGAACTAAGTTATTCATAATTAAATTCATAAACATTCACATACATGCAATATACAATAATATTTGTTTGATATCATTTTTGCGTTATATCTTTTAAATTTCTCGTAAAATGTTAAATCATCTGAGAAGAGTACAAAAGGAAAAAAAAGAAATATATATTTTATAGCTGCTGTAAAATAAATGTGATGAAAACTCATGTAAAAAGAAAAATCAACACATGCTATCAATTCTAGATGATCTCTTTTTTTTGTTGTTAAAATATATAAATTTTTTAATAATTTAATAATTTAATCAGTTTAATTTTCAATTTTTAATATACTATGTCAACAAAGATGTTGCATCCTGATTTTTTTTATTGTTTATATAATTTATTTTTATTTAACAGAATTGAGTATTTATTATCATTAATGAAAACATTTTTTTTTCATATCTAGAAACCACGTGGTAATCACAAATCTTGAAAATAATGATTTAGAATGACTAAAATCATAGTAATTGGTAAACAAATATTTTTGTGAAAATATTTTATAATTTTCATTGAAAATTTAAAAAAGTAATGTATTATTTGTAGTAGATTTTTTAATTATTTATTATATTAAATGATACAATATAAGTAATATTTTATGTCTTACAACTTTTCTTTCAATTAAGAAACGTTAGAAACATTTTGTGATGGTTTTTGCAAAATTATTATTTTCAGAAAAAGTTATTTAGAAAAAAAGCCAAACATAACAATTATATATTTTTAATTTTCAAAAAACAAATTCTTTTCTTATATTAAACGTTCTACGGTGTATTAAAAACGTTCTAAGATGTGTTATATAACCGACTAAATAATAAAAAAACGAAGATTTTGGTTTGCTACGAAACAGCACTAGACAAGTAATAGGAAAAAAAAAGAATTGTATTTTTCTTTAAAAAATGTTATGAAATTCGCATATTTTTTTTCTTAATTTTATATCTAATTAAATAATTTAATATATAATATTTTCAATTTTTTTAAAATTCGAAATTCTTTCTCAAAAAAATTCCCAGTCTCAACTACACTAAATACTTCGTGCTGCTGCAATATTTTGTTTACAATTTTCTTACATACTTCCCTTTGTCTTTTTTATTTTGTTTTTTTATAATTTCTTCAGCAATATATTTAATTATTTATAAGTATATTTATCATTAAAAATATCAAATAATGTGAAAAACTATAAATAAATAATAATAGATAATGATAGTGAAGGCTACCTAATTAATTTAGCCGACAAAGACTTCTAAACAAAGAATCTCATTCCTAACAGTGTCTTAAATCCAGTATTACAAAAACAAAACCCCAATGGCATACCAGTAATTACCGGCAATTCATAGAGGCAAAAGGGGATTTCATAGTGTAATAAAAATATACCTGTTATTCAGTATATTTGACAAATTTATTTTTACATAAGTTAAATAAGTTTATAATGGGATAAATTACCTTAATCTAACAGTAATAATCATATTAATAATTTATATTCACAACAATAATAATAATAAGGAAATAAACTTATAGCAGAAGAAAAAGATGGTGGAAGAAAGAGAGAGAAGAAAAGAAGAAGAAAAGAGAGGAAGAACACAGAGGGCTTAACCTCTTCTTCAAAAGTTTTGGTGTTGTTGAAGGGTTTAAGCTTTCAAATTCAATTCAATTCCATTCCATTCAATTCAATTTCATCAGTATATATTATGTATTATATATACTTATAATAATAAAACATCATCATAGTTTTTTCACTCGGTACATAGACCGTCTCAATTCCTACCTTCGTTTCATCGTTCTCAAATTCGAAGATCTTTCGAGTTTTATACTGGAGCAGTAGCGCAGCGAGCTAGATCCAGAACGGCCGCAAGATTATCGATCCGATCAATCTACAGCAAATGGTATCAATTTCTCGCTCTTCTGATTGTTTTTGGTCACCGTCGAGTCAATTCGAAGTCATGTGTTGTGTTCCATTATTGAAATATCTCTGTGTGGAGATAATTTACCTTTTTTTAGATTTTTTTTATTGTTTTGGGAGCTGATCTGTTATTACATGGAAGCAGAATTGAGATTTTTTTTTTTCTGTTTATGCGATTTTTTTTATATCTCTGTTTCTATAATGTACACCTGTTTTTTATTTTAATTTCCTAGCGACATTGTAGGGGTCCTATTATAGTGGATGGTGTTTTTTGCTATTAGACTAAGCTGTTAGAAAAAACAGGGGGTTCCAATTTTCGCCACATCGTTTCAGAAGATTACTACTATCAATTTACCTTTTTTTTTTTTGGATAATCTTTAAGGGTGCATGTGATTGAGCTAGATACAAATCTATAAGTCTGTTTTTTTGAAACGGGAGCCTTAGGCTCTGGACCGCTAATTTCCATTTCATAAATTTTTTGCGGCTGTGTTGTTGTATCACTGATTTTTTAGATGAATTTTCAAAGCAAAGAACATTTTATTTGGCATTTGAATTTGATTTCGAATTATAAAGGAACAATATGTGATCCCGGCCCCCGACCTCTAAAAGAAAAGCTCAATTAAAATGGTCAGACGACTTGTGTCACATTCTTGAAAATGCAAGTGATTAACTCCAACTAACTTAATGGGTGTGTGTGATTTTTTTATGGTTGAGGAGAACAGACGTAATCCTTCTTTCCTATGCTTGTGACTATATGGCACTTAATTGCTCAGTTATATCTTCATGGTCGGGTTTATCTAAGAGATCTATCTTTTTTAAAATAATAACTGATGATAGTAGTCTTTGCTTATTTCCATTGGTTATATGTTTAGGGTTTTTCTATGCTGTTGTCTTGTTCTATTTACTATAATGTAGAGTAAAAGTCTCTTCATTTATAAATACATCAAATTGGTCCTTAAAGGGGCATCAAATTGTTTTTGAAAGACACAACCAATGGCATTCAATACCAATTTGATGTTTTCGGTTGTCATCTATATCTTTGGAGACTCAAATAGAGTATTGGACAATTGCCCTCTCTCTCTCTCTATATATATATATATATATTTTTTTTATTTTTTTATTTTTTTTTATTTTCGATGTTGCCTCCATTATATTCTGTGAAGCTTAACTAGTCTATGAATTGTTAACTTGTGTGGATTCTATTTTACTTATTTCTTCTCTTACATTATAGTTACCAAAGTGGACTTAGGTACTAGATGTTCTCATATGTTGTCTTCTAATTCTTTTTGTCAACAGCTTTTCATTCCATACCTGTAAGCTAAGAAAAATTAAATTGGGGGACTTTGAGTTTATCCTTCATGGAATTGATTATTTTATGTGAAAAAGATTTGTAATTATTATTTTCAACAAATGCCATTTTTCAATAGGAAATGTATAACGTCCAAATGAGTGAAGATCTATGTTGCACTGACATGGATATGTCATCGGGTACAAACACAGGGGTATGGGATACAGGAAATTGAAAAATCTAGGAAATTGATACATTAATATGAATAAATTATAATCATATAAAGACAAATAGAATTTTATAAAAATCTAGGATACATATACATTAATGTAACATAAAAAGTATACAAAATAAAAAAATAGGATTTTATATAAGCAATGGTAAATTGAATAAATGATAAAAGAACACAAATAAGCATAACATATAGCATAAAAGGAGATTCAATTCTTGAACAAGAAGAGGAGGATGAAGCTGAATGGAGTTTCAATGCAATGGATTGAAGATTGGGAATTGCAGCACCATACATAACCCACCATTTCTTTGATTTTTAGTTCCATCTATCTATCTTGTAAGGAATCAAGTTGTCCAAACTCTTCTTAGGCACTTGACTTTAGTTGTCGCCATGAGTGCCTAATGCATATTCGGTATTGGTACGTACTCAATATATGTTGATTTTAGGAGTACTTGAACTTTGGAAGTTAAGGTAAAAGAACTAGAATTCCAATTGTCTTTTCGAGTTTTGACAGCAATGAACCATTTCCATAGCAATGCATACTCAGTATGAGTACGAAATATGTGTTGATTTTAGGAGTGCTTGAGCTATGGAAATTAAGATAGAAGAAAGAGAATTCAAACTGTCTTTTTAAATTTCCGTCAGAATGAACCATTTCCTGATTATGGGCTGGCTGTTGATGCTTCAAGCATGTGTAAATTGTGGGACTTGCTTTGCTATCTGAACAAATCTTGTTAGGTTATTTAAAGTAAAGTACTTTTCATCTGCCAAAAATAAGCATTTATAATTCATTGCTTTATAGTGTGCTTATGTGAGGAGGTAAACTTACTCTTAGCACTAAAATACCTTTTTCTGTACAACCAACTATAGGAGACATTTCAATTTCGTTTGTGGGACTCAGAACTTTATTTTACCATTTTCTTTTTGTTTATTATTTTCTCTTTTGTTGCTTGATTATGCATGCATTTTATTAGAGAGGGAATGAATTCTGTGGGCTCCACCACCAAGCCTGTTTATTTAAGTTGACACTCTTTGTTTTGTAGGCTGCCACCGCCAATCCTGTTGTAGGTTCCCATGTTTGGGTGGAGGATTCTGAAGTAGCCTGGATAGATGGTGAGGTCTTGGAGGTTAAAGGGGGAGAAATCAAAGTCCTTTGCACTTCAGGGAAGACGGTAAGAATGCTTTAATATTTATTAAATTCAATCCTATTCTTCACCATTTTCTTGTCCTGTAAATTTATTAGCATTGCTTTAAGTGCTTTAAACATAAATGACTAGTGGGAATATTTAAGAGAAGCAGAAAAAAGATAAGGTAGCTTAGTTCTTGCAGTATCCTGTAGGTCATTGGGTGTATACTAGGCATAAGTTTTTGAAGTCAGAAGTTAAAACTTGGAACATTCTGATGTTCTAACATTGTGAATCATGCCTCTGTCTTGAAATTGGCAGGTTGTTGTTAAACCTTCTAGTGTTTACCACAAAGATACTGAAGCCCCACCATGTGGAGTGGATGATATGACAAAACTTGCTTATCTACATGAACCTGGTGTCCTGGATAATCTGAGATCAAGATATGATATCAATGAAATTTATGTGTGTAATTCAGATTCCAACCCTCCAAATAGTCTCCCTTGTATCTTAATGTTTTTATATTTACTTGACATTAACGCATTTGAAATTTTGCTTCCAGACTTACACTGGGAATATATTGATTGCTGTGAATCCTTTCATAAGGCTTCCTCATTTATATGATAGCCATATGATGGCACAATATAAAGGAGCAGGTTTTGGTGAGCTAAGTCCACATCCTTTTGCGGTTGCAGATGCAGCTTATAGGTAATTTCACTCTTTTTGTGCCCACAGTTTATTAAATTGCAAGTCTGACCATATAAATTATTATGGATTTAGACTTATGATTAATGAGGGGATCAGCCAGTCAATATTGGTTAGTGGTGAAAGTGGGGCTGGGAAAACAGAAAGCACTAAGTTACTCATGCGCTATCTTGCTTACATGGGAGGGAGAACCAATAGTGCTGCCGAAGGTAGAACAGTTGAGCAGAAAGTTCTGGAGGTAAGGGATCAATCCCTTTGTAGATTTGTTTTCTGGCTATTTGGTTGGGTACCGTAAGTTTTTTATGTGGTTTCTTACCTTTGACAGTGTTTAAATTTGCTAAAACCTTATCTTTATATTCACTTAGCTGGCCTATTTACCCCCTTTTCTCTTGACAGTCCAATCCTGTTCTAGAAGCCTTTGGCAATGCAAAGACTGTTAGAAACAATAATTCAAGGTAGAATTACAGTAAATTTTCTTCCCTCCATTAGTTGTGTTGCAAAATTTTGCTCATGTCTTATTTGTGCTATTTTTTTACTTGTGACTTCTACAGTCGTTTTGGTAAGTTTGTGGAGATTCAATTTGATCAGAGGGGAAGAATTTCTGGGGCCGCAATCAGAACTTATCTGCTGGAAAGATCACGTGTTTGCCAGCTGTCAGATCCAGAGAGGAACTACCACTGTTTCTATATGCTCTGTGCTGCACCTCCGGAGGTAATTAGATGCCTGTTGTGTAGAGTCAAGATTAGATTGACTGAAAGATTTGAAAAATCAATTTATACTACATTTATAATATATAGACCTTATGCCTACAATAAATTTGTTTTCAGGATTTAATTATAAATGAGCAACCTTCCTTTTTGTCTTCTGTTGTATATTTTTTAAGCTCTTTTGTATGATGTGTCCTTTTTGGTTTAGTTATGAAATGATGTTGGTGTTGCCTGTTAATATTAAGTCTGTGCTTGGCTTCTTTGGGTTATATTTTCTTGACCTTCTTTATTTACTTCTGCAGGATATTGAGAAGTTCAAATTAGGAAATCCTAGAGAATTTCATTATCTGAATCAAACAAATTGCATAAAGTTGGAAGGGCTTGATGAGTTAAAAGAATATCGGGATACGAGAAGAGCAATGGACGTTGTTGGAATAAGTTCTGAGGAGCAGGTATTTCATTGGGAGTTTCTGCAAGTTTGTGAATAGATTCTTAAAATATAACGTGTTTCATTGCTTGATTTTTTTGTTTTCCTCTCCATTGCTGTGCAGGATGCAATATTTCAAGTGGTTGCTGCAATTTTGCATCTTGGCAACATTGAATTTACAAAAGGGAAAGAAATGGACTCAAGTGTGCCCAAAGATGAAAAATCTTGGTTCCATCTACATACTGCTGCTGAACTCTTCATGTGAGCCATCTTTGCAAGCTTGCATTTGTTAAAATATAATCTCTTAGTAGACTTTCATTTTGTATCCTTTCCATGTGACATCCTTGGCTTATAACTTTTTTCAGGTGTGATGCAAAGGCACTTGAAGATTCTCTTTGCAAGCGTGTAATTGTTACTCGTGATGAAACTATTACAAAATGGCTAGATCCAGAATCTGCTGCACTCAGCCGAGACGCTTTGGCTAAGATTGTGTACACGAGGCTGTTTGATTGGTAGGTCTGAGTGGATTGCTTGAAGATGATGTTTGAGCCCTAAGATAGGTCTGAGTGGTTAGTCAATTTGCTTGTACTTCCCACTTCAGTAAATTTCTGTCATCTTTTGCAGGCTGGTGGATAAAATTAATAGTTCAATTGGACAAGACCCTGATTCGACATCCTTAATTGGCGTGCTGGATATTTATGGTTTTGAGAGTTTCAAGACTAACAGGTGCATTACTGGTACTCCTTTTGCTCTGTAATTAACTTGGGTTGATCTTGAGTAAACATCAAAGAAAGGGTATACTAATCCATTTTATGCCATTATTTACCGTTGTGAATGGATAGGGCATTCTTTTATCATATTGCTTCACTCCATTTCAAAGCACTATATTATGAATTAGTCCAGTTTGTCACCTTAAGATATCCTAAGAATATTGCTAATTAAACTCAATTCTGATGAAATTTTGTTACCTGGTCAATAGTGGTGGTAGCTTACAGATATTTCAATAATTCCTGGTTGTTCTTTGTACATTGCAGTTTTGAGCAATTTTGCATCAATTTGACCAATGAAAAACTTCAGCAACATTTTAATCAGGTTTGTTTTGTAAATAAAGATTATGTTCTTGATGATTGCTCTGCATCTCTCGCTTGTATATTTGATGAGGATACTTGTTATTTTTACTCATTTTATACATGCTCTTGCAATGATCAAAATACTTGATCTGCAGCATGTTTTCAAAATGGAGCAAGAAGAATACAAAAAAGAGGAGATTGATTGGAGTTACATTGAATTTGTTGATAATCAAGATATTCTAGATCTCATTGAAAAGGTTTTTCCTTCTCACTCCACTATCATTCTGTTGATTGGCTTTATGTATTATACAAATCTTTTATGTAAGTTGTTCCTTTCTTTTAAAAATGTTACTGATCTCATATCGACTAGAGATATAACCAAATTAGGATATATAAGTGTGTGCAAAATCATTTTACAAGTCGATAAACCCTAAATCCTAAACCTTAAAATCTATGTTTTAAGATGGAATTAAAACTTATCCTATCAAGGTTTGTTGGACTTATTGTACTAGCTGCTATCGGACCACACACAAATATTTAGTCTTACGCTTTAGATGTTCAGTTCTCATTGTGAGGGGGTTGTGTTAGAGATCCCATATCGAGTAAAAAGATGGCCAAATTATAATATATAAGTGGGTGTAAATCTCATCTTACAATTCTATTTTGTGAGGTTGAATTAGGCGTAAAGTTCCCCTTTTAAGAAAAAAATATGGATTAAATGTGAAGGGTGAAGGTTATATTTGGTAGGTTCTAAAGCCCACTGTAATATGTGTGGCTGTACGTGAAAGTGACTAGCTTGCATGCTGGTTTATGCTAGAGAGATGTTGTAGCATGAAATACATTTTCCTTGATTGCTTGATGGTAACTATATTCTGGAGCTTCATTTTCACTATAAGCTATGTCTTGGCATGCACTAGTGTGCCAATATTTCTTTTCAATTATTAAAAATAGAGGGCTAATTAGATTTTTTTTAAGAAAATGGGGAAACATGAATATTAAAATTCCACATGCACATTGACAATAACAACTTAATTTTTGATGAAGTTATAAAATTTTAATTGCTACTCACTATAATTATAGTTTCCTTTCAGAATTCAACTGTTATTTTTAAGGCAGACATTTTGCCAGAAGATAGGGGATAAAAAGTATCTTGAGATTCATTTTACTGGAAAACTAAATGTAGATACTTTCCAGAAAGTATGCTTAATGTCAACTGTTAGGATGGGTGGGGATCAAGGGATTTGGAATAACGACAAAGTTACAGTAATTCAGTGTTTCCTCCATACCTTTTATGGGTGTTGCAAAAATTAGTTTCACAAGGAAACTTAAGCTAGATTTTGAATTTCTCTTCTTCTCATATGTCTTCAAAATGGAGGGAATAATTTGAATAGCTGTTGATATGATTTATGTGATCAATTCATACTCAAGCTGCTGATATCTACCTGAAGTCAAATGGTCAACATAAAAGGATCAGATTCATTTCTCTTTGATGGTTAAAAGTAAAAATATTGAAGTTGTCAGTTTACATCTATTAAGGTGTAGGTTTTAATAACAAGTTTGATGTAAAAGGGGAAAGGAAAATATGAATACCTTGGAAGTTGAAAATATATTTTCTATTTTTGGTGTAGGCAAATCGATATTAGTACTTTGTCAATGTAATATTAATGATTTTGACATATTATTTACTGGCTGATAACA
This sequence comes from Phaseolus vulgaris, assembly GCF_051622355.1. Lineage (NCBI taxonomy): Eukaryota > Viridiplantae > Streptophyta > Magnoliopsida > Fabales > Fabaceae > Phaseolus > Phaseolus vulgaris. Next base: position 45,820,071 of record NC_143504.1, read on the forward strand.
AAATTGTGTTTGTGCCATATTTTGTCATTATTTGTTTTGTATAATTTCAGAAACCTGGAGGCATTATTGCTCTTCTTGATGAGGCTTGGTAAGTATACTTTGTACTGTACCTTTGAATTGGTATTGTCGGTCTTAATATCTCAATACTGCTGGTTGAATTTATTCTGCCATAATTCATAACTTTTATATATGTATTCGTTTTGCAGTATGTTTCCAAGATCAACACATGAAACTTTTGCCCAAAAGCTGTATCAGACTTTCAAAAATCATAAAAGGTTCAGCAAGCCCAAATTGTCACGTAGTGACTTCACAATTTGCCATTATGCGGGTGATGTAAGTTGGAATATTGTACTTCTGCTTCTGCAAATGTAGTAACCAGAATGCTTGATGTGATCTGTGTCAATTTTAGGTCACTTATCAAACTGAACTGTTCCTGGACAAGAACAAAGATTATGTTGTTGCAGAACACCAGGCACTTCTTTATGCTTCCAAATGCCCCTTTGTGTCTGGGTTGTTCCCCCCTTCACCTGAGGAATCATCCAAACAATCAAAGTTTTCTTCAATAGGTTCCCGGTTTAAGGTTGTTTTTTTATTCCCCATCGTTTAAAGATGCATTGTTAATCTCTTCCTTAACCTCTGTAGTTTTGAAATCTTTCGTATTTCATGCAGCAACAATTGCAAGCACTACTTGAAACTCTCAGTGCCACTGAGCCGCACTACATTCGTTGTGTTAAACCAAATAATCTTCTTAAGCCAGCAATTTTTGAGCATAAAAATGTTTTGCAGCAATTGCGATGTGGGGTAAGACTTGCTTGCTTGTTTTTGGACTGTGTAGTTGGTATTGTTATTGAAGTTATAATATGTCCCTATGTGAGTATATATTGATTACATAGTAAATCCATCTGTAGGGAGTTATGGAGGCAATTAGGATAAGTTGTGCCGGTTATCCGACTAGGAAAACATTTGATGAATTTGCAGATCGATTTGGACTTCTTGCACCTGAAGCTATGGATGGGAGGTATCTATGTTTTTAATCTTCATTGTTAGTCCCATTAGTTTTGATATTTCGAAAACCTGATTTATTTCATGTTATACTTGTTAGTTCTGATGAGGTCACTGTTTGCAAGAGGATTCTGGAGAAGGTTGGACTTAAGGGCTATCAGGTAACTATTTACATGTATTCAGACCTTTAATTCATTTAGAGACTTAGTCTCCAATTGGAGTTTAGTATATATTTGTTTTTGAAGTGGAAAATAACAATTTTTACTTGGATAAAAAAATTGCTATGTACTGAGAAATCATCATTGACCTGAGTATCGGCGAAACTGTCTAATCTATATCCTCCCAATCTCTAATATTTTTTTACACTTATTGGAAACTAATGATCTATATCCTCCCAATTTTTGTCTATTTTGTTACTGCTTTGGAGTTTTTGCTGGGAACCAGCAATATCCTTTCCTTTTCTTCCTTTTTCACCCTTTCACTGCCATTCTGTGGACAATATCCTTGGAAATGTGGTTTTGGTTTGGGAATTATAACTATTTTATATCTTTGACAAGTGTGTAATGAACTCAAATTGCTATTTATGTTCATCTGTGCTCGCTACAAAGAATTTTTATTGTTCAACAAGGTAACCGCAGATTATCTTTATGAGATTATATTAAGCTCTTGTGGTTTATTTTGCTGTTTCTTGCTGCAGATTGGTAAAACAAAAGTGTTTCTTCGAGCTGGTCAAATGGCAGATCTAGATACTCGTAGAAGTGAGGTCTTAGGAAAGGCAGCAAGCATTATTCAGAGGAAAGTGCGCACCTTTTTGGCCTGCCGAAGTTTTGTCTTGATACGATTGTCTGCAATAAAGATTCAAGCTGCATGCAGAGGTATCTACCTGTTTCCTAGAAACATTAGCTCACCAGTTGAATTCTGAGAAAAACCTATATTTGGAAAGTTTCATGAGTTTCTCGATGCTAATTACAGGACAACTTGCTCGGCAAGTTTATGAAGGATTGCGGCGGGAGGCTTCCAGTCTGATGATTCAGACATTTTTCCGCATGCATGTTGCCAGGAAGGCATATAAAGAATCGTATAGCTCGGCTGTTTCTCTTCAGACTGGTATGCGAGGGATGGCTGCTCGTAGTGAGCTGCGCTTCAGGAAGCAAACTAGGGCTGCTATTGTCATTCAGGTAGAGAATTTTTAAAATACATCGGTGTAGTATGTTTTAAATTAATCTTAGCGATGTTATTGTCCAATTCCAAAGCCCATGTATCCTCTACAAAAATCATTGTTGATGAGCTTGGTTTTTTATTGTGTAATATATTTTTGTTTCTTGGTGATTTATGCTTGCAACTGTGATTATTTTGTGTATTGCAGAGCCACTGCAGGAAATACCTGGCACTCCATCATTTTACAAACCTAAAGAAGGCAGCAATTACAACACAATGTTCATGGAGAGGAAAAGTTGCTCGACAAGAATTACGGAAGCTCAAGATGGTAACACTTCCCCTCCTCCCCACTTATGAAAGAACACTTGAATCAATCAATTAAATGTTTTAATCTTAATGTGGTAAGTTGATAGATAAGATTAAATATCAGAAGTAAAAACTACCCATATGCATTGTACCACTGCATGAATATCTGCACTTTAAACTTAATTAGCTGCATTAAATCTTGGCTGCCATTGGCAACATTTTGTCTGGGAACAAGTACTATGATTATACTTTTCTAGCTTTGCTGTGATATTTCTTTATCTCCATTATTTAAAATAGATACCTCAGAAAAGTTTTCCTACAACAAACAATAATGTGGGGAACAAAATGCTGTCAAATTTGTCACCTAATAGAGACAACTCAAAGCTCTATATATCCAAAAACCTTACGGGAATTTGTATTTTATGCATTTTTCTGTTTTGGGTTTCTAAAATATAAAACCATGACTTTATTAAATCATTTCCATGGAGATCCAAGAATGGTTTGTATAGATGAGGAAAAGAGCTTAAATGATCTTAAATTAGATCTCCCTACTGATTCAGACTCATTTATATATAAAGGATCAATGACCTACAACATAGATACATCACAACAACTTCTGCTTAGAAGATAATATAAACCATTCTAACACTCCCCCTCAAGTTGGAGAATACGGATTGTATATTCAAAGTTTGGAACACATAAATTGAATCCGAGCTCCTCTAAAAGATTTCGTCAAAATGTTTGCAAGTTGATTATTAGAGCCAACAAACTCAGTGCAAATTTCCTTAAACAACAACTTTTCTTTAACAAGATGACAGTAAATATCTGTGTTTTATCCTCTCATGGAACATAGGGTTGGAAGCAATATGGAAAATTGCTTGATTATCATACATCCTCATTTGTTGAATTTCACAAAGTCTTAGTTCTTAGAGTTGTTTTATCCACACAAATTCACAAGTGAATGATGTCGTTTCCTTATATTCTACTTCAACACTTGATCGAGCAACTACATTTTTTTTCTTGCTTTTCCAAGAAATAATATTCCCTCCAATGAAAACACAATGTCCAATAGTGGAATGTTTGTCTATAGGAGACGTTGCCCAATCAGCATTACAATATCCAGATACTTGGGTACTTTCTTTGTCTTCATATTGTAGATCTTGTCTTGGAGCCTTTTTGAGGTATCTGAGAATGTGAAGGAAAACTTTGCACTGATCAATGCGAAGAACCTGCATAAACTGACTAACCACACCAACTATAAAAGATAGGTTAGACATAATAATAGTGAGACAAAAATTTACCCACAATTCTTCTTTATCTTTCTAGATTTGAGAATGACTCACTTTGTTATATAGTTTGGTCAGAATCAAGGGATATGCTAGTATTTTGATCAGGAAGGGAGTTCTTATATAGTTCTTATTGTCTTACATGTTACCATTTCTAGCTATGTTTTTTTTGTAATGTTATTCATCAATTGAATTTTGTTTTATTAATTTCAGGCTGCTAGAGAAACTGGAGCTCTCCAAGCTGCCAAAAATAAGCTTGAAAAGCAAGTTGAAGACCTCACATTGAGGTTGCAGCTAGAAAAACGCTTGAGGGTAAATGATTATTATTTTGTCAGTTCTAACTTGCAATATGACAAGCACTCCAATTAATTTAGGATAAATATTGCGGTACAATCTATTAATTTTATAACAATTCTTATTTTAGATATTTTAAATGGTGGTATGAATCTAATTTGTATAATTGATGGAAGGATATTTTTGTATACACACGCACATACTATTTAGTATCTTTCCTTTCTATGCTTGTTAAATCTCTATTAACAAATGTAGGTTGACATTGAAGAATCAAAAGCACAAGAAAATGAAAAATTACAATCTGCTTTGCAAGAGATGCAACTCCAGTTTAAAGAAACCAAGTTATTACTTCAAAAGGAGCGAGAGGCTGCAAAAAGAGAAGCTGAGAGAGCACCTGTCATACAGGAGGTTCCTGTTGTTGACCATGCTCTGTTGGAGAAGCTAACTAGTGAAAATGAGAAACTCAAGGTGAGCTGATTATGGGCATAAATATCTCCTCTTCACTGAAATAAATTCTTTGTATCTGGGTCTACTGTGAATTTTGGAAAGATAGGTGGCCATTTCTTTCTATTAATTTTGAGCTTCATGGAATTCGTTACAGTCCCTGGTGAGTTCATTGGAAGAGAAAATTGATGAAACTGAAAAAAGATATGAAGAGGCAAACAAGATTAGTGAAGAAAGGTTGAAGCAGACTTTGGATGCTGAATCAAAAATAATCCAGTTGAAGACAGCTATGCAAAGGTATTCTTTGGGATCAAAGCTTCTTTGGTATCTTTATTTGAACTATTACTATTTCTAGTCTTTGAATAGCAGTCATCCATAGCCTGTATTTGCAATTACAAGATTCTGCATTAGCATAACCATTTTTTTGTTTTGATTGATATTGATAGGCTCGAAGAGAAATTCTCAGATATGGAATCCGAAAACCAAGTTTTACGGCAACAGTCTCTGCTAAACTCTTCGACAAAAACAATGTTAGAACACCTTTCTACCAACATATCTGAGGTAAATTTTACTTTCTAATGTATGTATGTCTTCATGCTTTGTATATAAGTCTAAATTTTTTGGAATTTGTATTTTTTTCTGCAGAAATTGGAAAATGGTCACCATGTGGGTGAAGATCATAAAACTTCTGTGAGTACATTGCTTTCTACCCTTTATGTACATTTCCACTACTAGGCATCTGTTGTGTTTAGTGAAATTTAAAGAGTCGTGTATGCAGGAAGCACAGAGTGTCACACCTGTAAAGAAGTTTGGTACAGAATCTGATGGCAAATTGAGGAGATCCTTCATTGAACGTCAACATGTGTGTGCTTAAAATTTTGACGTTTAATTTATCTTTCTTCATGTGAGTAAGTTCAATTTTTTTACACCTTTTTCACTGTAGGAGAATGTTGATGCACTTGTGAACTGTGTTACGAAAAATATTGGTTTCCATCACGGAAAGCCTGTTGCTGCATTTACCATTTATAAATGTCTCCTCCACTGGAAATCATTTGAGGCTGAAAGAACAAGTGTATTTGATCGCCTTATCCAGATGATTGGTTCTGCAATTGAGGTGACATTTTTCTCTTCAAAATAATTGGATTGAACTTTCACCTAATAGCTTAAGCTTTTGATATAGAACGTCTACCTATCCTTGCCATGTTCAATGCCATAATTACACTGGCCGTTCTAATTTTAGTCTAATGTATTGTAATGTTCACTATCTGTCTATAGCAGTGCATTTTAGTGGAAGTGAATTACACTGTTCATTACACTAGTTATTCTAGCTTTTGATATAATAGCTTAAGTTTTGATACTATTTTAGACTATTAGAGCCTCTACCTATCCTTGCCATGTTGCATGCCATAATTACGCTGGTTATTCTAATTTTCTACATTCTAAATTATTGAATAGTTAATCTAATGTTCACTATCTGTTTATAGCAGTGTATCATAGTTGGGAGTGAGTTACACTGTTCATTACACTAGTTTTTAGACTTGAGTAAAGTTTAGCTCAAATTCAAGACGAATCCAAAGCCTATCATAAATTTGATGTTGGGCCACCCTCAGCTGTCCCAAAATCTACAAGGATGTGCAGCTTTCCCTGTGCAATCTACTTGGCTTCCCAACTTTTCTAGTGCAATAAATAATAATAATAAATTCCTGCAATCATCAATTATAGGTATAGCACAAGTATAACTAAAGGCTTGGGTAATCCTCACCTCTTGAGATAACTTTTGGGGTTAAGCTAGACTTAGCTTGAATTCAAAAGCGTGAATATGTTTTCCATTTGAGATACGTTAGCAGTAATATGAATGCATTTTCAGTTTTTTTTTCTTTTGCCCTGGGCTAGTTCATGGTTTAATTGTTATAGTTATCCCTCCAGCCATTTTTCTTTGAGAGCTTATGAGCCAATTTGCATAAACATTTGTTGAACAATCAATTTTTTAACTTTCAGTGGTCTTAAATGATGTGATTCTAACTTTCATGTTTTATATATATATATATATATATATATCTTATTTTTTATGGTATTTCAAAGAAAAGTATGGGAGCATTTGTAACTTTTTTGTATTTCTTCTTCTTTACTCCTTGCAGAATCAAGATGACAATGATCTTATGGCCTATTGGCTGTCAAATATGTCTGCACTATTGTTTTTGCTCCAGCAAAGTCTGAAATCTGGTGGTTCAGCTGATGCAACTCCTGTAAAAAAACCACCAAATCCAACGTCCCTCTTTGGGAGAATGACTATGGTATTGAATATTCCATGCATATCTTTTATTCTGATCCCTTTTCCACAAAAAGTCACCGTAATTTGTTTGATTGCCTAATTGCAGGGTTTTCGGTCATCTCCTTCTTCTGCCAGCATTTCTTCCCCTCCATCAGAGGTTGTTCGCAAGGTAGAAGCTAAATATCCTGCTTTGCTTTTCAAGCAACAGCTCACAGCCTATGTGGAGAAAATATATGGTATCCTTAGGGATAACTTGAAGAAAGAATTGGCATCATTGATATCTTTATGTATCCAGGTTTGTTGTAATGCGGTTGGCTATTGTTGAATTGTTTTATCATTACTGAATGGATGAAGTTGGATACAATGTCTTAAATCCTGAATAGGTTCCCATAGCTAGTCCCTGATCTAGATAGTATGTACTATCTCCCTTCTGGAGATATTCTCTAGAAATTTCTAAAGGAATTCTGAGGTTCTATTCTCATTTTAGTCACTCGTGTTTTTGGTTCTGATCCTCATGCTAATCTTATTGCTTATATACAGGCCCCAAGAACATCTAAGGGAGTGTTACGATCTGGCCGATCCTTTGGTAAAGATTCTCCAATGGGTCACTGGCAGAGTATTATAGAATCGCTGAATACTCTCCTCTGTACCATGAAAGAAAACTTTGTAAGAAACAAAATTTCATATTAACTTGTTAGTGTTAGACAATTACTTCCCTGTTGGCCAAATTCATACTATTTTTTAAAATTTGGTAAGGCATGATGTAGGGTGCTTCAAGAAACCCTAAATAATCAATAGATCTAATGATCTAATGAAACATCGTATGATATGATGTTTTGGATTTCAGGTACCCCCAGTCCTTATCCAAAAGATCTTCACTCAAACATTCTCATATATTAATGTTCAACTCTTCAATAGGTAAGTGGTTTTTTGTACATGCTACAATAACATAATCGAATTTTTTTACATCATTGTATTTTTGAGAGGAACAAGAATAAGAGCTCATGTGATGTGAATGTATCCGTGTGTCTTGACTAAACACCACAGGCTCTTGTTTATAGTTAGAGCCACAAATACAATGGATAATAGTTACATAATTATGCAGCTCATAAAATGCCTAATTACAATATTTCCCTACACAATATGTTCATAATTGCATGATTCCTAACAATCTTAAAGGCTAACATTATTTTTTGAATAAATTATTTCTAGTCTTCTTCTGCGTCGTGATTGTTGCACGTTTACCAATGGGGAATATGTGAAAGCTGGTTTAGCAGAATTGGAGTTGTGGTGCTGTCAAGCAAAAGATGAGGTAATTTGTTATGTTGATGGTATTAGGGTGTTAGATTTTCAGTTAGTACATTTATTGCTTTGGCTGTAACAAAATACAGTGATGACTTATGCTTGATCTTTGGCTTTTTGAACGTGTGTACTGATCTCCAAAGTCTAACCTAATTCCTTGGGTTTGCAGTATGCAGGTTCATCTTGGGATGAGCTTAAGCACATTAGACAAGCTGTTGGGTTCTTGGTAAGCGTCTTATTTGATAATATAGCACTATTTATCCTTGCTTTTTTCTTAAGTTTTGTAATCCATGTTGGCTTTCTATGAACTATGTTAGTTATGGTAGCTACCTTTTGTGAATGTTGGAAGTACACCTTAATTGTGGCCATTTGCTGCCTTAATTGCAATCTTGTGAGGGTGTGGTTAGTTTCAAGTATATAACTAACTTGAGCAATCATCGGCTAATAATTGCACATCAATTAGATTTTAAGGCTTGCTTTTGTGAGGTTGCATGTACTCTACCTGATTTTAAGACTGAAAATTTTAATTTAGAATAATTATAATGGTGAATAAGTGAATAAAAATAATCTATTTTTCCTAATATTGGTTTAATTATTGTCTTCTTTTATATACAGGTTATTCATCAGAAGTATAGGATTTCTTATGATGAAATCATTAATGATTTATGCCCAGTAAGTATCTATCTATCTATCTATCCCGATCTTTCTGTGTGTATATGGGGTACGCAACTTATTGCCATTAATTTGTTAATATTTAAAATGTCATATCTTTGATAAGATAATTAATTGTTGTAGAGCAGATTTTTTATGATGAGTTCTTGAAATGATCACGTGTTCAGATTTGGTTTCTTTGTATTTGCGTCATGAAAATGTTTCTGCAAGTAGCAGTTGAGGAAATTGCCTCGTTTTATCACCTTAACTTAAACTTGGAAAGTGTTCGAGGCTACTTCTACGACTGGAATTCATATTAATTTAAGTTTGTATTCCATACTAAGGATGGATTGAAAAGAGATTAAGGAAATTTAGGGCCTGTTTGGTTTGAGAAAAGTAATTGTTTTCATTTCTCGATTTCAATCTCAATTAAGTGTTACCTTATTTTGTTTTGAAACATATCTATGAAATAATGAAAATAGTTAAAAATGCAAGCAAAACATTTTTTCAGATCCAATAGGCCCTTCTCTATGAATGATCACATCTGCATAATCTCTTACGTTTGCAGTCACTCTCTACCTAAGAATATTTTTCAGAATCTATTAGTCTCTCTCATACTTTTTCTCTTGTGTCCGCAACCCACTCCTGCATCAGATCATGAGTGTCCAGCAGCTTTACAGAATATGTACACTTTATTGGGATGCTAACTACAATACTCGAAGTGTATCTCCAGATGTAAGCCTTTTCCCCTTTCCCTTCCCTATTTTCTCTGATAGCGGGGAAAATGCTTGATAACATGCTCAAATCTTCCTTCAGGTTCTTTCAAGCATGAGAGTGCTTATGGCTGAGGACTCTAATAATGCTCAGAGTGATTCTTTCTTGTTGGATGACAGTTCCAGGTGAGTTTGCTTGTATAAGGAAAGCTTTCAAATGGTGCTTCGATAGCCTATTATCTGCCATCATAAGCGATAGAAGAAAGTTAATACATAATTTCTTTATTTAACATCGGGTGGAGGCAGTTTAATTTGTGATCTATCAATTCTTGGTCAACTTTCAGTACAATTCTACGTTGAAGATTTTTATTTCATATTTTGATCAATGACAACATGTTTACGGATCTTTACTTCGTTTTTACAGCATCCCCTTCTCAGTAGAGGACTTCTCTACATCACTGCAAGAGAAGGATTTCTCAGACATGAAAGCAGCTGATGAGCTGCTTGAGAATCCCGCCTTCCAATTTTTAAATGAGTAGGCAAGGGAAGCTTAGTAGGTGTTTATCAGCTGTTGGTCTAAGGTTGTAAATCCATTTTTTATTTTTATTCTTTTTCTTTCTATATTTTTTATTTGTTTTTAGTTTACCATCCTACAGCTTGTTTGTCATATCCCTGCATCGCCATGGCCATGATGTAAAATTATTTTTTCATTCTTTTGTTGGCATTCAATTGTAAAGTCGTCACATTAAAAAGGGGGTAGGGATATTTTTTAGAATTAGCCAGCTTGCCTTGTATGTCCATTTTTGTTGTCCTGGTCAGAAAAATCTTAGAAAGTGAAGCTGAGCTGCTATGATTTTGTTTTGGAGTTGAAGCTCACTTTCCACTCATTTTTTTAGAATGTAAATAGTGGAAAATTAACATTGATACATAATCAATAGATTTTTCACATTCTCGAGTCTGAACTCCAGTATTTCTTTTCGCCACTTGTATATGCAACATGAGTCATGACCAAACAATGTTCTTATCACCATAAAATTGTAGAGCTGCAAAAGGTTGCTAAGTTTCAGTAGTGGGTAATACAAGCTAAAGAGGTATTTGAAGAGTATTGTAATTTGACCCATACGAATCATTGTTGCATTTTGAATTACCCGGCTCAGATGGTGAAGGGGTTTGTTCCTCTTCATTTTGTTGTCTTGAGTTTGAATATGCTTAAAAGTCTAATGAAGTTTATGGTGAGTTTGGAGACTACTGTGCCTGTATCTTAAACCTCTAAACTCTACTCAAAACATTTATTAAGAGTAAAACTAAGATTAGGATTAGGTTACAACTACCAGTATTGGTTTACCAAGAATCAAGTTATAAGATGTTCATTTAAATTTTAAAAATAATAAAAGTATCATTTAAAATGAAGTTATTTTAGATTTAATTGATTTATGTGAAAAATAGGATTACTTGCCAGCACGAAACTTTTAACCTTTCCCCTTATAATTGATGCCATTATGAATCAATTGTTTTCTTATGGAAATTTGATTGTATCTAGGCAACTACTCAACGATGTGAAACCTGAGTTTTTAACTACTAAAAGAATAAATTAATATAAAGAATGAATATAAATCTAGATGATACTCTTTGTGACAAAGATGCTATCATATAAACTTAAAAAAAATAAAATAATATATATTTCTTGAAAGAGTTACGATTAATATTATTGAAAATAGATAAGAAAATAAAAGAAATTTGAGTTATATACATTTTCCAAGCTTGAAATATGAGTAAAATATATATGTAAGCTGGTGGATAAATTTTGTTAAGTTCAAACTTCCCTTATTTATTTTTTTCAAAGATGAATGAGTTTTGATGAGCTTTAAATTTTTTTCTAGATATAAATCGGTGGGAATATCGAACTTTTAGTTAAGTTTCATACACATTAGATATAACTTGACACAGCTCAAGTCTTTTAGTAACTGATATCAGGACTCTTACATTTAACTCAATGAAGAGCATAAACTTTTAATAATTGAGCTTAAGGATAATTATATATAATTTGGTGAAAAACTCAAGCTTTTGGTAACTGATATCAAGACTTGTCAGATATAACTCATTGGGGAGCTTAAACTTTTTGTTGCTGAGGTAAGTGATCATTAAATATAACTTGGTGGAGAGTTTGAGCTTTTAGTAAGTGAGTTTAAGGCTCATTAGATATAATTCCAGATATAGCTAATCACTTATGCTTCTTCGAAGTAAATTTTATATCGTGTTTATATAATTTGGTGCATAGCTAGTTAGTTGCTTATGCTATTTCTAGATGTAATTTTGACATACTTTTTTTACATAATTCATTTTCAAGTACATGAATCATATAATTCATTTTTGAGTTACAACTCATTTTCTAGAAGTCTCATCATGTGACTCATTTTTTATTAGTTGCATTATATAGTTCATTTTTTTAGTAGTTACCTCATAAAGTTTATTATTATGAGTAATTTTTTATATAATATTTTTGAGTTATGAGTAATTTTTTAGTGTAGTTGCGTTATATAACTCGTTATAATTCATTTTCAAATAGTTATATTATATAACATATTTAAATAACCGTATTATATAACTCATATTTGACTTATGACTTATTCTTGAGTAGTTTTATTATATATTATACAACTTATTTTGAGTTATGCTACAATTTTTTTAGTAGTTGTGCTATATAAGTCATTTTTTAGTTATATTAATTTTGAGTAATTGTATTATGTAGTTCATTGTCGAGTTATTATGATCCATTTTTGAGTTATGATTCATTTCAAGTTAGGACTCATTTTGGAGTAGTTACATGATATATCTCATTTTTTAGTTATGACTAATTTTCAAGTAATTGTTACTCGTTTTGAATGGTTACATCATATAATTTATTTTTGACTTATGTCTCATTTTTAGTGACAATGTTGGTTGTGTTTTTTATATAACCTTTTTAAGGCATGAGGGTGAACTAAAAATGTTTAAGGTGAGAGCTCAAACTAGTGACCTCTAAAGCTGAGTTAGAGGTGTTTTAGACCTAAAGTCGAGCTAACCATACTTTCATGCTTGCCAATAAAAAAGTACTCAATATGCGAGAACAAGTTAACAAGTTAGAGATGTTGAAGAGTATGACAAGTTGTTAAAGACAAGTCAATTCCATGTAATGCTTAATAATGAGGTGATTCATGACTCAACTTCTTTTAACTTTTATCTAGCTTTGGTTCCTCTTAAAATAATTTGGGTGTGGTTGTACTATGATACACTTGTATAGAAAATTACATCAAATATTTGATTAATAAGGTGTAGTTTAGTCAATGTGAGTGTGAGAGGCACTAATATAAAAAATTGCATAGATGTGGTTGTTATCATAGCAGTGTGGAAGTTTGTGTGAGAGATGTATTGATATAGAAAATTGAATTAAAGGTTATCTTACAAATGTATGATTGTTACAATATGGGTGTGAGAGACATGTTAGTATAGAAATTGCATGAGGTCCATCCACATAGATACAATTGTGTTCTCATGGCCGTGGGAGATGCATTTATAGAAAAAATACTCTTATAATTAATAAATTGTGGTGAAATATTTAATGAAATGAAATATTTAAACTTTATAGACTAAAGTTTAGATTTTATTGAAGGAAAAAACTTTCTCAATAATAAGATATAAGTAAAAAATATAAGAGATTCACTATTAATGTTAAAGAAAAAATATAAGTTAATATAATATACATATTTAAAGCAAACATTATATTATAAACTTTTACAAGTCTTTCTTTTTAGTATAAAAGATATAAACTACCATAAAATAATTATAACTCAAAAAAGTTATAATTGATATATTAGATAAATAAACAATAACCAATTACTTAAGTTTTATCTTTAGTCAAATAATAAAACTATTTATAAAACTCATTCTTTGACTCTAACTCAACTTTCTTTCATTTCTTTTGACTGGTGGAGAGTTGAACTTGTAATCTTCACCCTGCCCACAATGTTTGACCTTACCAACCTCATAAAAACAAATGTAGCTCACACTATTTTTCTTTCTGCACTTCAATGTCTACACTATGTTTTGTCCAATTGCCACAATTCTTCAGATTGAAACTTTTCTTGTCCCATGTTTCATGAAGCATGTGCCAATGAAAGCACATTCCAAGTCTACGCCAATTACAATGTATATTTAATTTTAATACGTTTTCAATGCCAAAGAAAATACACACGTTGAGTAAATAGTTAATGAGTTTGACCCTTATCAAATTCTTCAAACAATGTCGGAGTATATCATTGAATGTAGAGTAAGACTAGACAAAACTCTTACAATATTAATGTAGTCTTAGAAATTTCTTAAAGTGAAATGTTTCTTATATACCATTGAAAATAAAAGTCAAAGTAAATCATTTTCGAATGACACAATTTTCAACTACACAATGAGGATTTTCTCATAATATTATTTTGATAGAAACTTAGGTTGGAGATAAGAGATATGGACATTTTGTAGTATATAAGTGGTGTAAACCTTATCGCATGAGTTAATTTTATCAGATTAAAGTTTACTTCTTAATATTGTTTGAGTCGTTTAAAGTCTATCTTAATGAGAGTTTATTTATAAATATATCGATACCACATCCATTTTAATGAAAAACTAGTAAGTCAAATACTTAAAATTTGAAAAAAATATTATTTTTTAAGGTTTTTTAGTATTTTTTTATATTTTCAATATCTAATTCATATAGAATGAATTTTGATTTCATCTCTATTGTGATTTAATAAAATAATAATTTTAGAAAGATTATCATGTCCATACTCCATTCATATCTTATCATTTCATCGTTTTTGTTTTATAATTAATTTAAAAGAATTTTTGAATTATTTTAGTTGAGAAGAATATATATTTGGAAATGTCTCACTCTAGACATAGTTTAATTGGTGGTCCCTTCCCTAATGATGGAGGTACCATTCACAATTTCATATTCATCATATTTGCATTTATTGGACTGGGCCTCTTGGACTTTGACCCATTTTAATTGGAATCAACAGCAAATAAATAAGAGAAATGCTAGTTGTACTTCCTTTTTCACTTTTTGTACTAAAGGGGGAAAAGGACACACGCTTAGGTAAAAAAAGGAAGAAGTAGGGAACAAATAAATAAATAAATAAGAAGGTATATAGTAGAAAAGATTAAAAAAAATGAAAACAAGTGAATAAATTTCTCCTTATTTGTTTGAATAAGTAAAAGAGAGAGTGGAAATAAATAAATAGTTTATATATACATTTTTGTAAAGTTTATGTAACTTTTAAGACTCCACTTCTTCCAAATTAATGGTAAAAACTTAGTGTTTTATCTTATTTATCCCCTTTATTTCTTTCAATCAATACAACAATATTTTTCTTATATATATATAATAATAATAATGTGTTTAAAAAAATTAAAAGTTTAAAGTTGACTTGTTATTTGTGATAGACTTGGCCTATATCCTATTGAAGTTTTGACATGGACTTAATATATATTTAAATTTAAATAGGACACAAATGAGGATCTATATGCTAAAAAATTATAAGCGATAAAATTTAAAATAATTGTTAGCTAAAATGTATAAGCGATAAAATTAAAAATAATTGTTAGCTAAAGAAAATAGATCATTACAAGAAAATATTAAATAAAAATTAATTTTAAAAATAAAAAATAATTAGTTGCTATAATGATTAAATTAGAGACTATTTTAAAGACTAACAAAAAATATTGTAAATTAGTTTCTATTATTGATAAATAGTTTTTAAATTGGTATATAATTAACTATCAAGATTTTAACTACCAATTATTTAATAGTGACTAAATTAGAAACCATTTTAAAGACTAAAACAAATTATTGGTTTATAAGTTAGTTTCTATTATTGATAAATAATTTCTAAATTTGGTAGCAAAAAACTTGATAGCTAATAGTTAGTACCTAAAACCTTGGTAGCTAATAGTTAGATACCAATTTAGAAACTACTTTATAAATTTTTATTAATAATAAAAAATATTTTAGATACTAATAATTTTTTAGTTTATAAAATGACCTCTAATTTAGTTAAGATAGTAACTAATTATTTTGATCTCTAAATTTTGTTAGTTTCTATTTAATGATTTTCTTGTATAATTATGTTGATAAAATCATATTACGTAATTTACTAAAAATGAAGAAGTTTAAATCACCACTTTCTGACCATTTCATTTAATAGGCTTTCATCTAGCCCGTTGTTAGAATTTTTTATGAATAAGTATAGTCTATTTATGTATCATTTTTATTAGTATATGAGTTTTGGTTTAATCCTCCTATATTTTTGTATTTTCTTTATTTTTTCTTTTTTTAATAATATTTTTTTCATGTGATGTTAGATAATTTTTGTTATTTGAGGTGTCAGCCAGTCAAACTGAGATGTCAAGTTGAATAATGATACCTAACATGAAAACTTTTATAAAAAAAAATCATCAATCTCCTAAAAAAAACCTGAAGAGTTTAAACCTTTTTATAAATTTGGATATTATCCTAGAAAGTTTTATCCTTTAAAAAGTTGAAATTATAGAATTTTATGAAATAATTAGATTATTAAAATTAGAGTATTTTAAATTTCAACTAAATAAAAGTAAGAATTTATAATTTTTTATATGTTTAAATTTGTGTCTTTTTTTTAATTCTCTTTTCAATTCGATCTTAATTTGAGGATTATCTTTTTATTAAAAAAATATTAAAATGAATACTTTTCAGTAAATATAGTTAGAGTTTTATTATTATTTATTGATGTTGATATGAATTATATTTTATTAAAATTATTTTGTGGTGGTTGTAAATCACTTTTATCATCAATATGAATATCATTATTTGTTAATAGTTCAAATTATAGAATTTTATGAAATAATTAGATTACTAAAATTAGAGTATTTTAAATTTCAACTAAATAAAAGTAAGAATTTAGAATTTTTTTATATATTTAAATTCATGTTTTTTTAATTCTCCTTTTAATTTGATCTTAATCCGATGATCTTCTCTTTTACTAAGATTCGGAAATTATTAGAATTAATATTTTTCGATTAATATCAGTTAGGATTTTTTTATTGATGTTGATAAGAACTATTTTTATTTAAATTGTTAGAATTATTTTTGTTGTGATTGCAAATCACTTTTATTTTCTGCTTATATTAGATAAAGTTTAATGTTGATGAGACTATACTTTTTTAACATGTGAACTATATTTTTTTATTAATGTATTGATTATTTTTGTTGTTGTTTATGTTTGTAATGTTTTCTTTATCATCGACATGAATGTTATTTTTTTTAATAGTTTGTTACATAATTATTTTTTAATGTTAATAAAAAAACTTTCAACTAACTTTAAATATAATTTTTTAAGAAAAAATCAAAATTCTAGTAAAAATAATTTCAACCAATAAGGTCACAAAATAATTCTTATAGTCTAAATAATTATTTTCTGACATTAATTAATTGAAAACATTACCAGTCAACATTAATTGAGAAAAACTTTGTTAATATCAATTAAACAAAAAAATGAATTTTTTTTACTGAAAAATAACATCAACCAAGTTCCTAAAAAATATATAAAAATATTAATATTAATATTTTTTGAATTATTAAAAATTATTTAATATTTAAATATATTTTTCCTTTAGTAGTAATTCAAATACTTTATTAAATTAGAAAAATATAATTTAATAAATTTGAATTGCATTATCCAAATAAAAATATTTAAAAAAACAATTTAAAATAAAATAATTCAATTTTAATATATTTAAATGTCTAAAAAATTATAAATATTTTTATTATATTAAAGACTATTTACTATTTCATTATATTTCACTTACAATATATTTATAATCATTAAAATGTTTCTAACAATAACAATGTATCTTATCCGATAAGTCTGTCTCAGTTTAGGTGATCAACCGTCTGAGTCAAAGAATATTGACGTACAATAAATGACAATAATGACAATTACAATGATAATGAGCCATACCTTTTCCCAAAATATGTGTAAAATATCTTTGATAAATCAGCCAAATATTGATTAACTGATATTTTCTAATATGTTTATAGTTTCCTATAAGTCAGGGATTGTGCTACAAATAAGCTTGATAATCGTTACTTGATTGGTCAAATCCATTATGAGAAGGGTCCATGATAAACATTATAAATAAACTTCTCCATGGAGGTGTAAGGTACGTTTTTACCAATTACTAATATGCAATCTTTACGCAGAGTACTTACTTGAGCGTCAGAGTACCTTTTCTAGGTCACCCCCGACCGACCGAGCATCAACATTTGTGGAAAGAGACTTGAAGGAAGGAAGTAGAGGATCATCGACACGTCAACAATCGCACGCCCAGTCTCAGGTACTATCTAGGTCCTATTTGCCTATACAGGTACAATTGGCGCCCACCATGAGATTGCGATAGTAGTCAATTACAACAATGAGTATAGACCATCAATAATGGTGTCAACAAGGAACAACACCAATAAATGGAGGAAATACGACAAAAAGGCATTTAAGATCAACTGCGGAATGAAGAGGATTGATGTCGGAATGAGGAGGTAGTACTCCTTCTTAAGGAGCAAAATAAAGAACTAAAGCAACAACTTGATGGGTGCGAACGAGAAGAACACTCTCGAACACAGACTCATCAAAGTTCCAAACACACTCTTCTGCTTGACGACGATGAAGACCCGAGAGGATACCCTTTTACAGATGAGATAATCAAAACACAACTCCTCTCCAAGTGGAAGGGACTGACCATTAAACTCTATGACGACTCAAATGATCAAGACGAGCACCTAAATGTCTTCAAGACACATATGACCCTTTACACAACCAACAAAGTAGTATGGTGTAAGGTTTTCCCCACCTCTATTCCAGGGCCACCCCGGCTAGTTCACCATCTCCCTATTAACTTTGTGGAAAGCTTTAAAGTCTTAACAACTAAGTTCACCACTTAATATGCAACAAGCCGACCGCATCACACCTCATCCATGTCTCTCCTCAATGTAAAGCAAGAAAAACGAGAATCTTTGCAGGCGTTCAAGGATAGATTTAGTAAATTCTGCATAGGTATTAGAAACCTCTTGCCATAAATAACCATGCATCACTTAGTCTCAGCAATCCGACCAGGTCGGTTCACCGAAAGTTTGATCAAGAGACCGACTCAAATCTCGATGAATTGATGAACCGTGCAACCAAGTTCATGCAGATGGAAGAGCACACCGACTATAACAAAAACATTTGGTCTGAAAGTGGAGATAAAGGGAAGGAGAAAGACAAAGGGAATCGACCTACATCGGTTGGTTCGACCATTTCAGAGAAAATTAGGGACCTTGGTTTCTTAGTTACACCCTATTGAATGCTCCAAGGGGTGGGTTCTAGACAAAGCACTACAAGTCTAATTAATCTCAACCCTAAGGCAGTCACAAAGTCCAAAAAGTACTGATACGTCTAAACACTTTCAGTACCATTACAATTACGACCATATGACCGAGGGATGTCAAGCATTGAAGGACAGGATAAAAGAACTCATCCAAGTTGGCCACTTGCACAAAATTTTCAAGACCAACACTAGCTCGTACCGATCTTTACAAAGGGAGAAATACCCACCCAGGAGTCA
Source organism: Phaseolus vulgaris (assembly GCF_051622355.1). Lineage (NCBI taxonomy): Eukaryota > Viridiplantae > Streptophyta > Magnoliopsida > Fabales > Fabaceae > Phaseolus > Phaseolus vulgaris. The sequence continues at coordinate 45,839,162 of NC_143504.1, forward strand.
TAAAGAGCAATACGATAAGCGTGGGCGAGATGACACACGTCGTTTTGATGAAAACCAGTGTCTAACCAAGAGAACAAGGAGTGAGAGCTTAGTACGAAGAAATCGACTGCGAAGTGAGAGTCCTAGGAGGAACGATTGGACAAAACGCGGTGCCTGAGAGGTTATGAATACTATAGCCGGTCCAATCCCATTCGAAACACCGAACACAAAGTTGTTGAAGATGGTTGCTGCCCCTTCAAGACATGTGTTTGATGAAGTCATTTGAGTAAATTTCATGTGTATTTACTTTTGCTTTAAGAATGTCTTAGGTATAGGTTAGAGGTTGTTTAGAGTAGGCTTTTTGCTAGGTAACTCACCTCTTAATCCCTGACCATGTGATAAGAGCAAACACAAATTTTCTGAAACTGTTTTTCACATGTGTTGCAAAAAAACACCCTTACTGCATAAAAAATAAATATGTTCTTTTCTAAATGAATGGATTCTTTTTTAAACTGATGCATTGACTAAGTCTTTTGAAAATCAGGTTTTGTGTATCAAGTATTTTGACTAAGTCTTTACTCTTTCAAAAACGACTGTGTTTCAATAGTTAAGTCTTTTCTGTTATCGTTTTGAAAAATAAATTTGTTCATCTGTAAATGAATAAATTCTTTTTAGTCTGGTGCAATGTTTATCTTAAAAGTTTTTTCGTTTTATCCTTGCACCAGAGTGGTTGACTGAGTCTCCTTCACATAACAGATTCTCTAACTGCCTTTGAAAATAAATCTGTTTATTTTATTTTCAATCTGTTCTTTTTATAACAGCTTTAACTGTTTTTTGAAAATCTGTTATAAGTTGTTTGACTATAAAAAGAAAACTTGTTCCTACGTTTAAAGTTGAATCATACAATTGAGAAACAAGTTTTACAACAGACAATTAAGGATTTACAGAGAACTAGCATGTGTTCTTGAAAGATTTTAAAAATCAAAAGTGTGCTTGTTCTTGGTTGGTTCTAAGGCTTGGTGAGAGGTGTTGCTACTGTGTGAGCAATCTGTTCTACTGGTCTAAGGCAGATTTTTGCATCCTCTATCAGGTGTATTCGTTTCATATTTCTTTTCTTGTAAAAGTGTGATTGTAAACTGTTCTTGATAGGATTTCTTGAAGAGTGTGTGTTTTGAAATAGTGTTTTTCAACAAGTGTGCCAAGTTTCTTGTAGGGTTCAAGAACAGTGGTTGTGTAAGTGTGTTTGGTACATTTTGTTTAGTGGATTTCACCTTGGATTAGGTGAGACTGGATGTAGCTCATTTAAGTGAACCAGTATAACTGTTGTGTGTTCATTTCTCTTCATCCCTGCACTCGAATTCTTGCTTATCTGTTAATCTGCCAGAAATTGAATTTGTTCAATTAAAAATGAATCTGTTCTTTCTGGGCTTGTTCATACAGTTCTTATTTTCTGAAAAATCAGTTTGGTTCTGTTAAGAAGATATATGATCTATTAAATACAACTGGAACAGGTTGATTGTGATAGGTTACCCAATTGATTGTCAAGCTAATAATTGAACCTTAATCACTTGCTTGAAAATTAAAGGTCACTGTTTTAGCTGTTCATAGTTTTCTCTTTAAAATCAGTGTGTGTGGCTTGCAAATTAATCTGCATAACCTTAAGAATTACCTGGCTGATATAAACGGTTTTTAAACATACACAGTGTCAAAATAAATATGTTCATTGCCAAATAAATCGATTTATTCTCTTTGTACTATGATAAAACTTGAATCTGCGCGAAAGTTTTAAAAGGTCAATTCACCCCCCCTCTTGAACTTTGACACTATTGAACCCAACAGAAGCAAATACAATCATTGGAGGCTTCGCTGGAGGCGAATGCTCTAATTCTACCAGAAATAAGCACATTCGGGTCGTCCAGCTGGGCCATTCTGTAGCCACCAGGAGCTGACTGAGGATGTCCCTGATTACATTCACAAACAACAATTTCACCACCACCGACTCGGCCCAGGAAGACCCTATGGTAATATGTAGAAATAGATAAGTTCGCCATCACCAAGGTTTTGGCGGACCAAGGCAGCTCAATCGATATTCTGTATTGCAAGATCTTTAAGAACATGAGGATTCCCAAGTTGGAAATTCAACCCTACGATGAGCAGATTGTCGAATTTTCAGGGGAGCGGGTGGACACAAGGGGATTCATCGACCTGTATACCACGTTCGGGGAAGAAGGATACATTAGTAAAACGATAAAAATCAGGTATTTATTGGTACATGCAAATACCTCTTATAATATACTACTCAGACGATCGTCCATAAATCGTCTGCAAGCAATATTGTCTACTCTCTAGCTAGCGATGAAGTTTCCATTGGAGTTGGTGACATTGTAACAGTCCATGTGGATCAAAAGACAACTCGTGAATGTTACGTTGCCAATTTGAAGGTTGAGCCGACCAATCAGTTGTACAAAGCCTCACTGCGCGGACGGTCTCGAGAAAGGAGAGGACAATCGTATGCGTATAGGGAGACAACCAAGGATCGGTACCGAGAAGGAAGAACGAAAGAACACATGGTCACTCTTGTCAATCTTGATCCTTGGCTCGATGAAGACCACATTGAGCCGGGTGAGGACCTTCGTTGTTTACCCCTTCAAGACGATGAACACAAGACGTACATTGGACGTCCTTAAAACCGGACGACAACAAATTGATAAGCCAAACCTTGGTTAATAACACTGATTTGTTTGCTTGGACAGTTACTGACAAGCCCAGGATGAGTTCAGATATTATTACACATCACCTCTCCATTTACAAAGAAGGCAAGCTATTAGCCCATAAAAAATGAAAAATGGGCTAAGTAAAGTGTGTGGCCGCACGACAAGAGGCCGAGAAGTTGGTAAAAATTGGCTTCATAAAAAAACGCACTACACTACGTGGTTGGCCAACGTGGTCATAGTAAAAAAATCAAATCGTAAGTGGAAGATGTGTACTAATTTACTGACCTCAATAAAGCATGTCCGAAGGATTCTTTTCCTTTATCGAGCATTGACCGACTTGTCGATGAAGCAGCAGGCCACACCATCTTAAGTTTTTTAGATGCATATTCTGGATACAACCAAATTCGGATGCATATGAGAGACAAAGAAAAGACAACATTCATGACCGACTACAACAACTATTACGAAGTCATGTCGCTTGGTCTCAAAAATGCAGGTGCCACCTATTAATAACTGATGGACTACATTTTCAAGGGAATGCTCATCGAGAGTGTTGAAATTGATGTGGATGACATTATCGTCAAGTCCGATTCGTGCCAACAACATGTCAAGGATGCCATCAATGCAACATTGGTTCAAGAGATTGAAAAGGAAGAATAACCAGTTTACTGCATCAGTCGAGTGCTACACGACGCCGACGTTCGATATCAGATGATTGAGAAGGTCGTCTTGGCCTTGGTGATAACTACACGACAAATGCGCATGTACTTCCAGAATCATTGCATCATCGTCAAAACTGATTATCCTATAATGAATATACTAGCAAAACCAAACTTGGTTGTAGTCCATCAGTTATGGAGTTGTGGAGTTGTGGAGTTATCGAAATTTCAGATTTAGTACCAACCTAGGGGGGCAATTAAATTGCAAGCTTTAGATGATTTTGCAGCTGAGCTCAGTCCTCCTCTAACCGAGTAGGATGGTTGTCAATGGACTCTACTTGTAGATGGTTCCTTTAACAGTAGATCGTCCTATGTAGGGGTAGTGCTTGAAGGACCCAGTGATGTTCTTTTTGAGCAAGCATTAAAATTTGAGTTTAAAACTTCAACCTAGCCCTCAATTTGGAGGTAGAAAAACTTGTTTGCATAAGTGACTCTCAACTTTTCGTCAGACAGCTAAAAGGAGAATTCAAGGTCAAAGAATCATTGCTACGATGGTACTACCACTTCGTTCAGAATCTGATGGCCATATTTACTGAGGTAACAATCCAGCACATTCGCCGAGTGCCCTAGTTGATATGATCTCACGCCTCACCACAATAAAAAAGAAAGAGCTCCATTAGTCGGTCATCTACATTACCCTTAGCTATCCCAGTATCAGCTCAGACGAGTGCATGACGACAGACTTGGAGCCAAATTGGATGACACCGATCAAACAGTTTTTAACAGATGGGAACTACAGGGCACATTCTGAAAGAATAATGCGTCAGCAGGCCGCCCGGTTTCTTCTTATCGACGAAGATCTCTACCATCGGGGATATACTTGACCTCTCTTAAAATGTATCACCCCTGATCAACCTGACTATGTCATGCGGGAAATACACGACGTGGTATGCGGTATGCACTCGGGAGCAAGAACAGTGGCAACTAAGGTATTACAGACAAGTTATTATTGGCCGACCCTACACAACGATTGTACAAAATTTGTGCGGAAATGCTTTAAATGTCAGGAGTAAGGTAGCTTATCTCACCAAAGGCCTGCGAACCTTCATTAGACCCTTCACTCCAGGGAAGGGGTAGTGCAATTGGGAATAAACTATTTTACTAAGTGGATAGAGGTTGAACCCTTGGAGGCTATCACAACACGGAGTGTCCAAAATTTTGTTTGGAAAAATATTGTGTATCATTTTGGAATACTACATGTCATTATTGTTGGGTTTAATAGTGCCAAAGTTCAAGACGGGGGGTGAATTGACCTTTTAAAACGTTCTCGCAGAAACAGTGTTTAACCCAGTTTTACAGAAAATAAATCGATTTATGTGAAAATGAACAGATTTATTTCAGCACTGTTTTTCTGTTTGTAACGCTTTTAATACAGCAAGGTTAATCACAAGACTGTGCAGTGAGAATTTCCAGCAGCACACACACAGATATCAGATTTGAAAAACAGTGAAACACAAAAACAGCAAGCTTCAATTTCAAGCAAGTGATTAAGGTTCAATTGATAGCATGCTAGTTAATTGAGTGACCTTTGCAAACAAGCTGTTCCAGTGGCTTTTAACAGACTATGAGTGTTCTTCTTGATGTCAAGAAATTTTCTAGAAATTAAGAACAATGAATCACAGAACAGCAAGCTTCAACTTTAAGCAGTTTGTTTAAGGTTCAATTAATAACATTTACAGTTTCTTGAGCATCCTATCACAGTCAATCTGTTCCAATGGCTTTTAGCAGATTTTATATGTTCTTATCAGATTAAAACAACTTTTTCAGAAATCAAGAACAGTATGCACAGTGCCCAAAAAGAACAGATTTATTTTTAATTGAACCGATTTATTTCTTTGCTGTTTTATCAATTATGCAGAAACGAAATTGCAGAGAGAGAGAGAGAATGAACACAAGCAATTATACTGGTTCACTCAACCTGAGCTACATCCAGTCTTCACCAACAACAGGTGGAATTCACTAACACACAGTACAACCAAGTACAATTCCCACTGTTCTTGAAACCTACAAGAACTTAGGTACTCTTGCTAAAAAAACCTATTTCAGCATACACACACCCACTCTTCAAGAACACCTATCAAGAAGAGTGTTCAACCAAACTATTACAAGATAGAGATGTGAAACGACTACACCTGATTGAGGATACCCAGATCTGCCTTAAACCAGTAGGCAAGATTGCTAGAACAGTAGCTGCACCTCACACCAAGCTTTTGGAACCAAACTAAGAACAAGCACTTTGTGATTTTGAAATCTTTGAAGAACAAATGCTAATCCTTTGAAAACACTTAACTCTCTGCTGTCAAAACTTGTTTTTGCACATGTATGAACTGTTTGAATCGTTGTTAAACTCAGAAAACAAGTTTGCATTTTATAGAAAGCCAGCTTATAACAGAATTTTGAAAAACAGTTAAAGCTGTTATAAAATGAACAGATTGAAAATAAAATAAACTGATTTATTTTCAAAAGCAGTTAGAGAATCTGTTAAGTGAGGAGACTTAGTCAACTATTCTGGTGCTGAGATAAAACTGAAAAAACGTTTAAGCTTGACATGGCACCAGAGGCAAAAAGAATCTATTCATTTACAGATGAACAAATTTATTTTTCAAAACGAAAACAGAGAAAGTTTAACAATTTAAAACTCAGTCGTTTTGAAAAGAAAAAAACTTAGTCAAAATACCTGATGCACAAAATCTAATTTTTACAAGACTTTAGCCAAGGCATCAGAGAAAAAATGAATCTGTTTATTTAGAAAAGAACAGATTTATTTTTATGCAGTAAACGTGTTTTTGTGTAAAACATGTGAAAAACAGTTTAAGAAAACTTATGCTTGTTCTTATCACAAGGCCAGTGGTTATGAGGTGAGTTACCCAGCAAAAAGCTACTCTTAGACAACCTCTAAGCACTAACTAAGACACACTTAAAGCAAAGCAAAATTACATGAAAAGTACATACAAGTCTTCATCAAACACTACATATAAGTCTTCATCAAACACAATCTTGAAGGGGCAACAACCATCTTCAACAATTATCATCGACAACGATAGACAATTTACCGACCGAAGATTGATTGAATTTTATGAGAAGCTTGATATTAAACATATCACGAGTTCAGTGGAACCCCCGCAAACCAACGACCAAGCCGAGACTGACAATAAACTCATTCTTAATGAAATAAAAAAGAGACTCGACCCAGTTAAAGGTAAGTGGACCGAAGAGCTTCTCAAAGTCTTGTGGGCTTATCGATGTACACCACAGTCTACTACACAGGAAATCCCATACAACCTGACTTTTGGGACGAAAGCTATGGTCCTAGTTGAAGTCGGAGAGCCCTCTCTACGACAACAAATTTTTTATTTCAATTTTAATAAGGAAATTTTGTTGATAAGCCCCAACCTGATCAACAAATTCATGGACAAAAGCAAAATAAGGAAATAAACATGCAAGGCTCAGGCGACAAGAAAATATAATTCGAAGGTAAAACGAAGAAGCTTTCAAAAGGAAGATTTAGTCTGGCGAATGCATAGTGATGCTCAAAAGAATGAGGGCAAGTTCTCGAGCAATTGGGAAGGACCTTTTCGCATTTCTGACACGACGGTCAGTGAAGCCTATTAATTAAAATTTTTATCATGCAAAACTGTACTGAGAACATGGAATGCCACGATCTCAAATTCTATTATAGTTCAAACAATTCAATAACAATAGTGTATTCTTTCCTCACTTGGTTAACTGAGACACTTTAAAATTATATTCTTGCCTATTTAAGCTATTGAATCGGGATTACTTGGTATCGACCCTTGTAACTGACCAAATCATTATCACATAATCGCCTAAAGCGATAAGAATAAAAGGAGTTGTTACTCCAATTGAATTCATTGAGGACAACCCCTCAACCGGCTTAAATAACTATCGCCTCGAGTGATCAGAATAATATGAGTTGTTACTCCAACTAAACTCATTGAGGATAACCCCTCAACTGGCTTAAATAACTATTGCCTTGAGCAATCTGAGTAATTAGAGTCTTTACTCCAGTTGAATTCATTGAGGATAACCCCTCAACTAGCTTGAATGTATCGAGAATAATGACTCGATCAGACCACCTTATCCTACCTCATCTTTGGTTACTACAAGTAACTCGACAAATACAAACTACGATCGCCGAGCGCAATAAGATTAAAATAACTATTACCGAACGCGATTCGAATAAGGTAAACAAATTTCAACTAAATTCATTGAGCGCACCTTGATAGTTGTCGTTTTGCTGTCAAATTAATATAGTTCTAGCATAGACTTGTCTAACACTAGAGAGATGATAGTATAATTGTGGTCAGATGACCTCAAGTCGTCTCCTAACGATTTCAATAGTTAAAATCAATAAATCAGTGTTTAGAATATATCTGCAAAGCAATAAAAGATAGCAATAACAATAATAATAAAAAAGGGGTTTAGATAGATGTGCAAAAAATAAAAATAAAAGATTAAAACAACAAAGAAAAAGCGGTTGATCCCCAAGTTCCTCCACCATTGAATTCTTCATAGGTTCTCCAAAGATTAATAATTTATCAATCCTCTAACAGAGGTAAACTAGATTGAACATGCGTCAATCTAATTCAATTGAAACTCACCAGTAAAGCATGTGTCTACTGGTTTAATCAATACCCACTTTGTTCCATGCATATACTTCATGGGAATGCTTATCTCCTCTCTATTGAATCATGTGTCCGAGAAATTAATTAGAACAATTCGAACTAACTAAGAAACCAAATTTTAAGATAAGGAAGACTCTCAATCATGCATTCAAGTACAACCTCTCACAAAAACCAATTTCCAGTTTTCTCAGCTTCGACCTTCCGTACGACCGCCTCTTTCTTCGCCTCGTTGGCCTCCTTGGTGACTTAGCGCAACTTTTCATCTAGTGCTCCCATGGCATCTAAGGTAGTCTTTAGGGAGTTGGACGATTCATTTAAGTCTGCCTTCATCTTCGCCACCACGGTGGCTGAGTTCTTCTCCAGCTCTTCTCACAACATCCGACCAATAATCAGGGCATGACTATGAATGTCGACCAGCTCCACCACTAGGTCATTTTTAAGGACAGCTGCCAAAATGTTCTCTACTTTCGAAGTTAGAGCAACTTGGACACCTTGGGCCAATCGTAAATTTGGGCCGAGCAAGGTTGGCTGGCGAGAAGACGACCCCACCTCTACCTTTTATTGTGTGGTTTTCGTCGACCAACCCTGTTTTTTGGGATTCACTAGAGGTACAATTGTCTTCGGTGGCACCACGTCGACTGTGGGGTTAGGTTCGTTGTGCCAAGTAATTCAAAGCTACTCAGTTTTCTTGTGTCCGCCTGCCTTTGCAATTGCTTCAGATAATTCGTCAAATCTGGATCTGCACGCGACATGGTAATTGCAAAACACGAACGAATTAAACACCTCGTCAAAATAATGAATGCAATCATGCACATAAAGAGTCTACATACCAGTGAAATCTATCCACCTCTTGGACGACTCATACAAAGCTACCAATTCCCGAGTGGATAACTTATTCAGGAGCTAGTAAAGAATAGAAAAAATTTCTTTATCCAAAGGAGTCATTGAAGACCTCGACGATGAGACATATCTTTGTGGATTTTGGGTCCAATGAAAAGGAAATTTTGTTCTCCCTTCTGCATCATAGAAGTAGGGTTTGTCGTCCGGCTTTACAAAATTTTTGAAGTATTTTTCTTTGAAATTCTTATATGACAAGGTATAGGGTGCAAATCGAATACTCACTAGTCGACTTGTTAAAGACAACAAACTCATTGGATTACTCAGACGAGAATCATAATAAAATAAAAAAATTGAGGCGTGGGTAGTAACTTGAAAATATCGCAAATAATTCTAAAAGCTTGAAGGGTCGCCCACGAGTTGGGATGCATTTGGATCGACGCCACATTAAGGATCTGAAGGACCCCCATGGTAAATTCATCAAAGGGGAGGGTAATGTGTAAATCGTTGAAAAATTTGTTGTATACAAAAAGGAAGTCTCGAGGTGTGCTTTCCCAACCGTGGCACACTCGGTCGGTGTGGCCACAACTGTTGGCAACCACTACGTTCGAGGGCGAATCAGGTTTTAAGATGGATACTTTGGATAAAAACTTATCCAAATCATTGAGACCCCTGAAGCAAGTAGAGACATCCAAGACGCATGGATCGATCCACCGGGTAGTTTGGACAGTCTAACCTAGGGTCGACCGTGTGGTTCGAGTCACTCATGTCTCTCACACCACCGGATGCGGTACAGGTAAGTTTAGAAGACTCAACATTTAAAATACTATTAGAAAGATCAGTAGAGGAAGACATTACTAACCTTAGTGCAAGGAAAGTGAAAGAGTTAATAAACTCGCCACTCAGATCAAGCTAAGCAAACTCTATAGCACAATGATGAAGACGTAAACCTTACTACATTCAAATGAGGTCCTATTTATACGAACCTGTAGAGGAAAGAGATTATCGTGTAAATCATTTTGCACCATTAGATCACTAGTCATCCAGTGGCTCGTATCACTCGACATACGAAACAACACAAAATCGCACCTGTTAGATCGCTCCGATTGAACAATACTCATCAAACGACGACTTTTTTCAACAAAGCAAGCGTCACATCTCTGGCAAGCATTTAATGCACACATCAATCACATCCTGTCTCGGGAACTCCAACAGTTATTTCACGACTCTTCAGAAATTATCTTCTTCGAGCCTGGGGGCAAGTGTACCGGACGAGCCCATCTCGGTTTAGGTGACCGATTGTTCGAGTCAAAGAACATCTCAGGACGTGCAATAAATGACAATAATGACAGTTACAATAACCCTTAATGAGCCATAACTTATCCTGAAATATGCAAATATCTCCAATAAATCAGCCAAGTATTGATTAACAAATATTCTCTAATATGTTTATACTTTCCTATAAGCTTGATTGGTCAAACCCATTACCAAAAGGACCCATGATCAACACTATAAATAAACTTCACCACGAATGTGTAAGGTACGCTTTTACCAATTATGAATATACATTATTTACGCAAAGTACTTACTTGAGCGTCAGAGTGCCTTTTTCAGGTCACCCCATGCGACCGAGCATCAACATTTGTGGAAGGAAACTTGAAGGAAGAAAGCACAAAATCACCGACACATTAATAATCACACGCCTAGTCTCAGGTACTATCTAAACCCTATTTGCCTATACAAATACAAACAATAAGATTATCTAAACCCTATTTGCCTATACAAATACAAACAGGAAGATCGTGTAGATTATTTATGGGTATGAGAGCGAGCTAAAATTATAAATTAAAAAAATTTAAAATAACCAAAAATTGTAAACATTAATTCAAACTGAATGGTAAAATGTTAATATAATTTGGTTTATTTTTTTAAAATTAAAATCAAACTAAAATCACATTTAACTTTTATATTTAATTTAGATGACCTTTTAATAAAATAAAAGCCTAATCAAACGAACATTTTAAAGAGATGGGTATGTAGAGTTTTAAATATAGAGGAAATGCGTCATGCATCATTAGTTTCAATTATATAAATGCACTTTGGAGCGGTTTTCCCTTTAACAATTCTACAAAAGGAACTCATATATATAATTATTTTTCCAATTTTATATATGCTTCCGTTTCAATGTACCCGTACATCCCAATCATACTTATATAGGGGTTCATGCATATTATAATAATTGTTATTTATTTTTTAGTTAAATATATATTTTTTCTATATTTTTATACAAAATTGATTTATAGTATAACTTTAGATTTATGGGACACTTATAATAAGCATAGTATGAATCTAGTTTTTTTTTACATAATAAATACATTTTTAATATAAATGATATTATAATTATAAATTTAATAAATCAATACAAAATATTTTAACACTATAATCGACATTCGAAATTTGTTTGTTACATTCAAAAAATAATCATTCATTCTAATAGGTTTTTATTATAAATATCTAAAAGAATTAAAATTTATACTGAGTTAAAAATTAATTTCAAAATTATACTTTAAAAAAGAAAATTATATTTAATTCTTTATTTATTATTCTATTTATTCTATTAAATTGTTAATTTGTCATGGTTCTAAGTTTGTGATCATCACATAAGAAAAAATAAGTCTTATTTGATGGTATATATTATTATATTATCAAGATATTAATAACGGTTACCACATGTCTATTTTATAATTAACATACTATTAGTTTAGTATTGAACCTATGAAATTACACACAAATGAGTATCTTAATTTCTAATGTAAAAAAATTAACATTTAATAATTAAATTGGATAGTTAATATAATTAATATAATTAATTTTTTTCGAGGGAAGTATTATTGTTATATTATTTGCTAGCATTCAGTAATGGTGTGATGCGGTTTGATTCGATTTTAGGATAAAAATTTATCCTAACAAATTAAAAGAAAACATGGGGGATCTGATTTGGTTAATTAATATATGAACCAAACCAAACTTTTACTTTTTATGGTTTTAAAACAATTTTGCTACGTGTTAGTTGTTAAACAATCATTCAGATTAAGAACATTAGTGATAAATGAATTTATAAGGCAAATATATATATATATATATATATATATATATATAATTTGTTGTGAAACATTATATTATTACACTCACAAATTCACAATAAAATAGTTAATTCTATACTACAGTAACTAAAATGTCTACAGATTTCCACAGAAGTAACACAAAAAATACTTCGAATTAATAAATACAAAGATCTACATCCTATATAAATTAAAGCATAATAAATTTAATCGACAGTTTAATTGCAATAACTGAAATTCACTTGTATTTAAAAATAATTCGACCTTCAAAATAATAAAATAAACCAAATTTTCAAATTTTGGTTTGGTTTTCAGTTTTCAATTTTAAATTTTAAATACTCTTAACATTAAGGACGTAAATAACTGTAAATGTTTGGGGAAAGGATTCCAAGTATTGGATTTAAAGGGCTAGAAATGATTTCCTATTCACTGTTAACATGCCTTTTTTTTTTAATATAAATTTAGTTAATGTTACAGGAAAAATATTAATTATGTAATATATAGCTTTACAAAAATATATTTGGGTTGAATTTTAATAAAAATGTGCATAATTTAAAACTGAGAAATGATTAATTTTGAAGTACTTAATTTATGAAATGAAAATAATATTGAGAAATTATTTTATTTTTTAAATTTTATATATATATATATATATATATATATATATATATATATATATATATATATGATCCTGCCTGTTGACCAAGACGCAGGAGCCTTGCCTCGTCAAATCTGGATCGACTTCTGCGCCGTGTTAGCTTCGGTCATTCGCCTTGATTCACCTCAAGAACCTGCAAAAGACAGAACGGTGCCGCTGCGGCCGATCACGCTCCGACGCCCAAGTCAGCGACTGAACCACCAAATACTAAGAGAAAACTTAAGAACTCTCAGGAACCGTGCAAAATTCTCTCTCAGCGTACTCAAGCTCTCGCAAGCGTAAAGAAGTAATCTAAACGTGCGTACCTCTGGAGTTCGTTAGAATCTCTTATATACCTGTGCACTTTCTCTCTCCTGACAATTACACATCTGGACACGTGGCTCGCATCCAGCTGTACACGTGTCACCATCTGGAGCATCCTTGACTTGGGCGCCACTTCTTATTCTTCAGGCTTTTGGCTAAGTTACTTACGCATGAAACAACTCAGCGCATAGCTGCCTTGGAGCGTGATCTCTTCTGCGTGGCGAGTACGGGTGCCTTCATACACACCTTCCCTGTGGTCTCGCTGGCCGCCTTCATGATCTACTTCACTTGCTTCCCCGTGCATGGTAAGCTGTTCCCCGACCTCAACCTCTGGCTAGCTAGGAAATGACTACCTGACGACTTTATCCTCTGCTTCGAAAGTCTGGAACAAGCTTCCCTGATCCTTCGGCGATGTCCTTCTTTCGGCGATCTCTAACCACTAGGTCGTTTGGGTTCGCATCCGGCGACTTCATCTCAAACCCGGTGACCGCCGGTTTAGGTATGCTAGAGATCGGAGCACGCCAACTTAATAACTGGCGACTACACGAGCCCTCTGACTTCCTTCCCTTCTGCCAGCCATGAGCCCTACTTAACACGCCCAGATAATAGCTTGCTGCCACGTCATCACTTCCGACTACCAGGGCGGTACAATATATAACTAATTGCAAATGCTATTAAATTTTTTTTTCACACACGAAATTAAAGAGGTAAAAGTGCAAAAAAAAATTGTAACATAAAAAAATGAGATTTGCAAATTAAAATATATTTTAAAAAATAAAACAATAATATGTCAATGGACTTAATATATCAGCAAAAAATTTAATAAGGCATCAACATTAATTATGTGTATTATAGTGAAAAAGATAAAAAAAAAAGTACATCAAATTAAAAAAACAATAATATAATTAAATAAAATACACACATATTCTTAATAGAAATTTATATAATTATAAACATATTAAACAATCAAAGCGTCTAACAAATTATTAATATATCTGAAAATAATAATCCCTCACTCAATCTAGAGTTTAATAAACATAGATAGAAGGTTAGTATTAACCTTAGGTTAAATTTACAAAGATATATATCAAATATTAACTTGAACCAACATATATCATGCATCAGTTTGGAAGATTTACAAAAGATACAATTTCTAAATTCTTTTTCCTTTAGCAAAAAGTAGATAACAAATATTAATTTCGATGTAAATACCCAAAATTTTTAGAAAATTGAAAAATAAATATTAAAATTTGTATATCACAATTCATATATTATACTTCTAGTTGACGGGATCTCCAACGTAACCTCTCACATCATGCCCTATTAGAATAAATTCTAAATGAGTCTGATACAAGTTTCAGTTTAAATCTAACTCAATTTTATACATTACAAGAAAATCATGAAATAGAAACCAATTTTTAGAGACCAAAATAATTAGTTGCAATAGTAACTAAATTAGAAACCATTTTAAAAACTAAAAAAAAATGGTTTCTAAATTAGTTTATATTATTGTTAAATAGTTTTTAAATTGGTATCTAATTAGACCAATTATTTAGTTTCTAAATCTGGTCTCTAAAACCTTGGTTGCTAATTAGATACCAATTTAGAAACTATTTAACAATAATATAAACTAATTTAGAAATCAATTTTTTTTAGTTTCTAAAATGGTCTTTAAATTATTTTGGTCTCTACAAATTAGTTTCTATTTGATGATTTTCTTGTAGTGATAAAACCGACTTTATTAGATGAGATTTGTACTTACTCATATATTTTTAATATATTTTAGACATAAAATACATAATTTATCATCCACCCAAAATGTTGTGAGAATTTTTTGCCTTAAATTACAAGTTGCAAGCTAATATATATTTAAGTTTTCAAATTAAACATATTTTTTCAGGTTTTACAAGAAAATGATATCGACACCTCATTATTTCTAGTTTCCCCATTATCTTGAGTGATAAATAACAACATTTTTATTATTATTAGCCTTTGAAGGTAGTCGGCAATGGCAATTGAATTGAGAGTGTAGGTGCACACCACAACCTTTTCACTTTCATTTCAAACAACTTCCTCACTATATATGGACCATCAAAATGGGAAACTTTCAAGTCTCCACTGTCCACACGCATTAAACACCAACTATTGACGTGTGAGAAAATAAATTTGATCATACATAGTTTTAATTTTTTTATATAGAAGATTATTTATTAAAAATAAAATTTTTATAATATATAAGTGATACAAATTATATTTTATAAACTAATTTAATAAAGTTGAGTTAAATTTAAAATTCGTATAATAATTTATAATTTAAATGTAAATATTGAGAAAGTAATTAATCTAACTTATGCTCAAGTAATTAATCAATCTTTAAGCTTGGTGTGCATGCCCAGTGTGATAAACACTGAGTTAATGAAAATATAATGAAAAAGTTATTTGATATTTGAATGATGGCATTGGCAGGCATAGGTATGGGGAGCTTGGTTACTAGGCAATGGAAGTAATGAGTTTGATGAAATTCCTTGTCACAATTATGTGATATTAATTCAATCTATACCCTTGGCTTTGTCTTGTTTGTGATATGAATTGGAGGAGGATCCAAAAGGAAAATCAAAAGTTGTTGCTTTCAATTGCACATGCTTCCAAATAAATGTCCTCAATCCACAAGAGTTCCCACCATGGATATGTATCATCCATCCCTATCTAATCCATACATATAACTTCCTCTATCTAATTCTATTTAATCAAATTTTCAAGAGTTCAGAAATCAATTGGGAGAGTCTACATGCACAATGTTTCCATTTTAAGTTTTAGTGGAAATGCAACTTTCACGAAAAATTAAGGTTACTTGACACTATTATTTCATATAAAAAGATATTCAAAATATTTCGGATCACTAAGACAGTCTATTCATGTGAACGGTGTAAAACATTAAACACATCCATCAAACTTTTGGAATATAAAATGCATTATCTCATAATGATTAGCCAAAGCCTAATTAATAAAGTATTACACTTAAATGAGTGTCAAAAAAGTATGATTAGAAAATATTTGGGTGTGCCTTGATTATTTGTACATGTATAAGTCTATCTAGAGTAATATAAATATGGGATGTTCCAGAATAAGGAGAAATAGATTTTATGTAATTATTAGTGGCTGAATTTATTTTAAAATTCTTCGTTTAACAAAAACTAACTTGAATATCAAAATATATTTTCAAGTATTGTGATCTTTAGGGTTTAGAGTTTAGAATTTAAGAACCAAGATATAACCTAAAAAAACTTCTTTAAGTTTTTTTTAAGTTTTGATACAATGATATAAGGTTAATACAATGATATAAGGATAGAAATATAACATTTGCATGTGCTATTACAAAGGTAGTCTTAACATAATAACAACAAACAAAACAGAAACTCAAACTCAAAACCTTTGTTAAACCTTTGTTGAGCTGGTAAACATTGTTATCAAATTTATTTGGTTGATTTTAATTTGGTTTTTCCTTTATGAACAAAGTCATGGATCTTAACTTGGAGCAATGATTTTGAAGGGTCCATTGCATTTTAAACAAAAAGCAATTTACATTATTGCAATTTCTCTGAGGATCTGCCAATAAATATCTGCCAGCGTGTGTGATCATAAAGGAGTTTATTTCAGCCTCATACCCTAAGAAAACTATTAAGTGAAAATATGGAATGGAAAACTTTCTTTTCAGTTTCTCATCTTTTTTATGTAACTTTCTTCATATTCTATTATTTTCCTTTATATAAAGTGACCTCCCTACAATAGTTTTAGTACAACTCACTTTTTCTCTAAAACTACTTTTAAGAAAGAAAAAATAAATAAAACAAACTTTTTTTCTGTGGGTTAAAATTAGTTTATTCATAAATGAATTTTAATTTATGAAAAAATGTTCATTTCATTTTATTTTATTTTTAAAAAGTGTTTATGAAGAATGTTTTTTAAGCATATATTTATATTTTAGAGAAATTGATTTTGTTATATTAGGAAAAAAAATATCATATCACTTCCTATAAACAACTTTGAAATATCTCTTTTTAGAAGAGTCGTACAACTTTTTTGACGTATACACTCTCTTAACCTTTATTAAAAATTAAGGGAGATTCATTAGATAAAAAGTTGAGACCAATATTTCTAAAAATTTCAATAGGTTATATCATATTAGTGCAAATGCTTTTGTGCAATAAATCAATAAGAAATGGTAATTGTTATTATTTTTCAAAGTAATTATTATAAAATTAGTTATTTGTGATGAAGTGATATTAAATGAGAAGTAAGTTCATAATATACAATATATTTTGTATAAGTTTGACATGAATGTATAAATAAAATTTGAACTATATATAACCATTTAATAAACATACACAGAGGTTATATCTATGCATCTAGTATATAATATAAGAGCATATTTGAGTATTGTTTTTTATTTAAATGATTGGAAGTTATATATGTACATATAGAGACATGTTGTTGGTGAAACTAAATAATTGAGGCAGATCTACAATCAAATCAAAGAATTAATTGTTTTATGGGAAATTGCATTATTTAGTTGCATTTGGGCACGATGGATAGGGTTTTGAAATGTTGCATGAGAGATGTGTAGACCCTTCACTCATGCTCATCACTAACAAATTAATCCCTTCTCATCCCACCACATGTACATGTGTTCTCACAACAAACCAACCAACCCTTATATTATTACTATTAGATGGATCAAGAAATTCCTCAAGCATCAAATTAGGTGTTGATGAACTTGCACATCATGCACTGCATCTGTTCATATTCCCATTTCCTTCTCTTCTGCTCTGCCATTCATTTCCTTACTTCTTTACCTTGTACCATTGCACCCATTATTCACTCCAAAATTCCCAAATTCTCACATTCTACATTATTGCTCTGATCACTCTATTATAGTATTTTTTTTATAGGTTTGTCAATGATTCTTTCATATATAAATATTTGATGTATTTTAAAAAAAATTAAGAATAACTCAATTTCACAAAAAAATTAATGTATAAGATGAGGTTTGCACTTTATTTAAATAATGTAATTTAACTTTATATCTAATTGATGTGTGATCTCCACTTGTTTCTTCACGTTGAGCATTAGATAATTTGAATGTAAAACTAGATATTTATGAATTGTCCGACAATACTGATACGATAAGTGTTGGATACCTCACCAGAGATAAGAATATTTCATAGTATATAAATATAACCCTCACCTTATGAGTTGATTTTGTAAGGTTAGATTAGGCATAAAGTTTACTCTTAATATAATAGCATAATCATTTAGGGTCTATTGTAATGATAGTTTGTTAACCTTATTAGACCACATGCTAATATATAGTCTCGTGCACAGATCTTGACGTGAAGAGATGTGTTAGAAATAAAAGTCATCTTATGTACCGATTTTATAAATCTGACTATTAAAAACTTAATTAATGATTATATTAATTAAATTAAATAATATTTTTAGAGACTAAAAATATTGATAACTAAAATTAAATTAGTATCTAATTAGGTATTAGTAATTTTTTTAATCTCTAAAATAATATATAATTTAGTTAATATAATAATTAATTATTATTTTTTAAATTACTTTTTATTTAATAATTAATTTTAGTGTCAATTATAGTAAGATAAAGTTTGCAATTTATAATTTATAATTGATAATTGATAATTGTTGTTGGTATGAAATTTGGTAGTCCTTGAAAAGAACAATTATGAATTTGCCATTTTTTTAAAAGCTGAAAAAGAGGGATTGAAGGGTGTAGCCACCCCTTTTATAATAGTTCCCAAAAGTCAAACATGTATTTAAATAGTGGCTTCCCCACCAACAAGGACAAAATACAGTGAATTAGAAGTCGTTTTAACTCAACCGTGTTATGATTGAACAACTACTACCTTCTTTTTTAATACTAATTTCGTATCTAATCATGTTCTTTCTCCTTTTTCAATTTATTTAATACACTTCTCTAATAGTCAAAATATAAAATGGAAGATAACTATAAATAAGGTCCTTTTGCTGCTGTCAAAATTGTTAACCTAAGAGGTACCTGAACTTCTGATGATATTGGTCAGAACAATGTCCAAAGGATGGGAAACAAAAACAAAGTAAAAAATTTCACCATCATTAATAAAACCACAAGCACTATCGCATCCTAGAAAAAAAAATATTGTTAATGTAAAAACCACATGAAATTATTACTTCAAAAATGGAATATATAACATCAATTTAATAATAACAAAATCACAAAGTTAATTTTCACTAATAAGCTATCGTTTGACTAGAAATTATATTTTTAAATTTATAATCACTTTCCATAATTGAAATATACATGAGAAGTTTCGTTTTGGAGATTTCAGATTAACTAAATATAATAATATTTTATAATATATAAGTGAATGTAAATATCTTTTATAAAATTGAGTTATATTTTTTTCACTTTTTAAAATGATATTAGAATTATTTAAAGTTTATCCTAACGAGAGAGTTTGTTTGACTTATTAAGTCACCCGCTATCAGATCATCCATATATATATCTGAAGCTGAGCAGATGACACTGCTAATGTCTCTGCAGAGGAAGATGGCTGAGATGAGAAGAAGAAATGATGAAGTCGCTCGGAAGAATGAGGATGAAATCCTAGCTCTCTGAAAGGAGAATGAAGAGATGAAGAGGAAACTCAGGTAAGGGGACCGTTTGTTCGACCGACCAACCTTGTCGGTAGGTCCTTCACCACCCTCACCGACCCTAAGACTGTTGAGGAGCCGAATGACAAGATCCACACCCAAGAGGTGGATGGTGAGTCCTACCCAAACAAGTTGCCCCAACGACTAAAACCCTCGATTCGGTCTGTCGGAATCATTTTACCGATTTCATAATCGGGGTACCACTGTCAAACAAGTGAAAAGGCTTCAACAAGGAGCACTACAATGGCACGACCGAACCAGATGAGCACATGGATGCATACACCACGCACATGAGCCTTTACACCTCATAAGACGCAGTCCTGTTGATAAGTGCCTAATTTCAGTAATATTTCATATTAAAATATAGGCACTTATGAGGATTTATTGCTAATTTACATATAAAATAATCCCTAATTTATGAATATATACCTTTTTACATTTTTATGAGCTTTATTTGAATAAAAGCATTTTATTCCCAAATTTGGTGTTAATTGCAGATTTCTATGGAAGATTGAAGATTTGAAATAAAGGAGAATAATTTGAACTAAAAAGATAAAGCCGGAAGGTCCCAAAATGGAAAAAGATGCAAAGAAAGATTGAGCCTTTTTTTATGTTTTATCATTTAGCCCATTAGCGCGACACAAGAAGCAACCTAACCCTAGAAAACTAGGATAAATAGAGGGCTAAAGGCTCAACCCTAGTGTGCCAGATTGAGAGGAAAACACCATAGAGTGAATTGTAACCCAATTGGGAGAATGGAAGGTGTTAGAAGTATGTGTGGCTAATTCTACCCTTTGGGATTGGGAGTAATGTGTTCAAACTCTTATGTATTGAGGTGATATCTTATATATTAATATTCAGTTCTTGATTGATTATTGGTATTGTTGTTTTACTTTTAATTTTCCGTGACAAATTCAGAATCTTAAATATGACTGGGAGGTATTTTTAGGGTTCGGACCTAAACAACAATATTTAACATATTTGAGTGCTAGGAATAGACTTGAAATGTTAATTGCTATTAAACGTCTGAGCTTCGTTCTAAGTTGTTCTTATAATTATGCGAGGGATCGATAGTTAGGGGACATTCTTAAGGATTTTATGTGCGAGGAATCGATATAAATGATTTTTATACGGGCATCAATTTCAATCAAAGAACTTAATGTTGACATGCTAATCAAAATACTTGAGAGTGAGAGAGACGAAACTAATCCTTAATTTTCCAATTGAAACAACTAATTCTTTGTCTATTTTCTTATTGATCAGTGCCAACACAATTAATTCAAAACTCTTTTAATTGTTCTGTTTTTATATTTAGCGATTATTGTACTCGATAATTCACTGTTCCCCACGTCGTTGAAGGGAGGAGCCCTGAGTTGGTTTACCAAACTCCCTCCTAACTCTGTTGATAGCTTCGCAACGTTGGTGTCCATATTTGAGACATAGTTTGCAACCATAATGTCCCCATGGTCGTTCGCCATATAAGGAATTGAAATCATCGACCCCTTTAGTCTAGGCAAAGGTCAAGCCAAGTTCCTCCTAGTCGGGGTTAACTACTTCACCAAGTGAATCGAGGCCGGGCCCCTTGCCTCCATCTCAGCCAAGAATGTGCAAAACTACGTGTGGAAGAGCATTTTGTGTCGGTTCGGGCTCCCGCACACCATCATCACTAATAACGACCGACAATTCATTGACCGAGGACTTCAAGGATTTTACGAAGAACTCGGCATCAAATCATCGCTTAGAAGGCAACTCTTCGACTTAACTCTAAACCAAGAGAACCTGTTGGTCGGCCTAGACCTCCTTAGTGAGCTCCAGGACAAAAGCAAGATCCACGAAATGGCATGCAAGCTCCAAGCTGCCAGGCGATACAACAACGAAGGTTCGACCAAGAAGCTTCCAGAAGGGAGACCTTATTTGGACGATGAGGAGCAAGGCGAGAAAGAACAACGACAAGTTTTCATCTAACTGGGAAAGCCCCTTCCAAATCCAAGAGGTAGCAGCTTGGGGGGGGGGGGGTACCACCTAGAATGGCTTTCAAGAAAATTTTACCGAGGACGTGGAATGCCACACACCTCAAATTCTACTACAGTTAAGCATGAAATAAAACTTACTCACTATTTCCTCACCCGACTAGTTTTCCTAAAGAGGGTTATCGGTCGGGTAGGTTTTAACGAGGTGTTTCTCTTTAATTGTGTATTTTTACAAATTACACTTACACACTTCCCAATACTCGGTTCGGTCAAGGATGTAGCCTTAACCGGCATACCCTACCGACACCTAAAAGACTCGGTTCGGTCAAGGACGTAGCCTTAACTGGTATAATCTACCAAAACCTTAAAGACTAGGATGTAGCCTTAACTAGTATACCTTACCGACACCTAGAAGACTCAGTTCAGTCAAGGACGTAGCCTTAACCGACATACCCTACCAAAACTGTAAAGAATTGGTGCGGTCAAGGACGAGCCTTAACCGACATACCCTACAAAAATTGTAAAGAATTGGTGTGCTCAAGGACGTAGTCTTAACCGGCATACCCTACCAAAACCTTAAAAACTTGGTGCGGACAAGGATGTATCCCTAACCGGCATACCCTACTGAAACCTTAAAGACTTCATTCAAGTAAACATAATTGTACCGGCCGACATCAAGCACTTGTGAAAAACTTTTGCTCAATTAATTTATACTGACCATTTAGTAATTAACAATTTATTTTAACTTATACATTTCAAGGAGAAGTAGTGGAACAAAAGTACAAACGGTTCATTAAGCAAGCAAAGAAGGTGAAGGTCACACCCCGACCTCGGAGGATAAGAAGGAGAAGGCCACATCCCGGCCGAGGATAAAAAAAAGCTAAAGTCTAAATCTATTGGTCTTCATCTTCAGCACCCTCGGTCGGAGTAGCTCGGGTTACGCTCTATAAGGCCTGCATCTCCTCGCAAGACACCATCCAACCTTCGAACACGTCCATGTTGGGTTCGAAGTTATCGGACGGTGGGGCTCTATTGTAGAGAAGGTGGGCCTGGAGGACAGCCTGATCGAAGCTTTGGCCCAACATCACTAAAGTATCTTTGATTGTCTTGTCCAAGTCGGCCTCGACCACCTCCTTCTCGGCCCGCAACTCCGAGCTCTTGGCCTCCAACACTAAGATCCTGTTATCAGTCCTCTCCAAGGCCTCCTCAACTTGGCCACCTCGGCCACCATTTCCCTTCCTCACTGCTCCAACTCGACCTCCCTAGCCTCGACGATCTCTCGTTCAGTCGCCTAATGAGCAAGCTTCCCCTCATAAGCTGATTTTTCTTCCAGGAACTATACTTCAAATTGCCCGAGCTCTCGGCCAACTCATGCTCAAGCAGAGAGATCTCCTGGACTCGTCGGCCCCGGGCAGGTAGGTCAGGACGAGACCCCGACAGAACAACTTGATGCTGCCCTGAAGCAACTCTTCCTCAAAAACAGCCCAAATCAGACTCTTTGCAGTGGAGTTCAAGCCGACCCTCACCTCCTTAGAAAATTGCAAGTCATCCCCCAATATAGATAGGGGTGACCTCGAAGCCTCAGGAGTAGGCTCGGTAACAGTGATTGGACGGTTGAATTCATGAGTCGGTGGAGGAGGGTCAACGACAATGGGAGAGGACCGAGGAGGAGGTAGAGTCGGCGTGGTGCCCAGAGAGCGAGTGATTGTGGCTATGTTGCTCCCTTCCCTTAGCCCTTTCTTGTTAATTGAAAAGAACATTACCCGATTGACTAATGCCACAGAACAGACTCGACCGGGTGGGAGATGTAATAGCTAAGAAAGAAGACAAGAGTGGAAGACAAACGAAAGGCATCACATATCAGACGAAAGGTTTGAAGAGATGCCCAAGTGTTTGGGTGGAGTTGAGTGAGAGCCATGTTGAGCGTCTGAAAGACGCCTATCGTAAAATTATCAAAGGGAAAAGAAACGTGCAAGTCAGAAAACAAACAATAGTATAAGAAGAAAAAGGGACGTTCAGAAGGAGACCAACCCAAACATACTGTATTAGTCGGTTTACAGGGTTCAACAGTCAGAATACCAAGGCTAGCATCTGACTTCAAAATCGGGACCTACCCAAAAAATCTGAAACGGAGGTCCCGCTCAAGAAGTTGGAGGTGATCCTAATCACCTTAGGGTCCTCCCAATCCAACCCCATAAGGGGGGATAAGGGCTCAGGGGATCCCGACCGGTCGATAACACCTTCCGAGTTGTTCCCCCTGGCTACACTCTCCATCGGGTGCCATACCTGGATTGCACCGACCGACAAGGGCTCGGTCGTGGAGGAGGCGGGAGAAGAAGATGAAGAAGGCGAAGAAGACGAAGGGGGTAAAGGAAGAGGAGAAGTGGGAGCCGAGGAAAAGGATGCAGGACACGAAAGACATGACTAACTTTTTGGAGGACGAGGAAAGTCGTGCACCAGGACGAAGGGTATTCAGATGTTGGACCAGGAAATCAAAGCAGGAGAGCAGTGATTTGACACTGTTTGGGACCACTATTTATAGCCCTTAGGGGTCTCGGGAGACAAAGATCACATCCATCTCAACCGTTAGATCTCCCCTGATTCAACGTTCCTCATCAAATGGCGCCAAAAAAACCCTCATTAATACATGTCATGTCACGCGTACAGGCGCCGCCTAATGTCATGTCAGACCTCGGGAAACCCAATCGCCACATCGGTCTCAGACAAAGACTCTTCAGATTAACCATCTTCAAGTCTGGAGGGCAAGTGTACTGGTGAGAGTCGTATGACTGATGCCATGTCTCAGCCCCCATCAACAGGTCGACCGATACCACAAATTCAATTACACTTAAGCAGAGTTAGTAAAACTAATAAGCAATCAGGAGCAAGGTAATACACTTCTAAACATGACCCAAGTTCTCTAATCTGGCCCAATAAGAAAGGCCCACTAAAATAATATAAATAGCACATATTCCAATAACTAGGTACGTCATTGAACAGTACTCAGATAACCGAGTACTGTATACTAAAACTGACTTGAGCGTCAGAGTGTCTTCTGTATGTACCATCCGAGTCTGAGGTGGAACAAGAAGAGGAGTGGAAGGAGCTTGGAGGAAGAGAAAGTGAAGTGTTGTCCAACCGACCGACCGAGGAAGATGAAGAGTTGTTCCAATAATTCTCTAGACGACCCTATTTAAAAAAAAACATATATATATATATATATATATTATAAGTGAGTGATTTTATGAATCAATTTTATATAATTAAATAATTCTTAAAATTCACTTTGTAATACATAAAAGTGTAAAATTTTAACATATAAAAAATCCATGATTTTATGAAAAAAAAATATAAAATTGATAACATATATCACCTCAAACGAATGTTGAATGAGAACGTCCTTTCCCTCTTATCTTATATCACGTTCAACTTCATCACTTTGTTTACAATTGATACTTTAAATAATAAACATTTCAAGCATCAGAAATTTATATGTAAAATTTAAGCAGTGAGAACTACATAAAAAAATTGGAATGAAGAGGAGATCAAAGACAGAAAATCCAATAAGATTGCAAAGCATATCTAAAACTGAAATTGAAAATGAATAAAATACATAAAAAAAAGGAGGAGAGTATAATTGTTAATAAATATAGTCAGTGACTTTGCTTTACTGCCACATAGCAACGCATGTTTTAATTTTAATTCAGTTTTAATCTTAACAATTTTATTATTTTTAATATTAACTAAACTCATTTTCTCATTCTACAAAATACTGTTTCACTTATATCTTTCATTTGCATAAGTGTATTCCATTTACCTAACTATCTTTTTAAAATTTTATTTAAATAAACTATTTTTTACTTTACTATCTTTATTTTTCATAATTTTTTCCTCTCCAAACAGTGCAATAATTTTGTTATTATTATTTTGTTTTAATATATAAAAAATATAACAATACAATAAAAATGCGAAAAAATAATACATCCTTCTATATTTTGCACGTGACCTCATGTGTTTTTTGGGGTCCCTTTTGGTGGTTATCTCTCTCTCTTTTATTATATGGTCAACCTGGTTTTCATATGATGTAGTTAATGATGATTCAGAAGCATCTAATCCTTCAATCATGTTCTTCCTGTGTTTTTGCTCATCTTCTAAACCTATTTTATTCTTCTCCTCTTTCTCCTTCCTGCATTCAACTGTGTAAAATTATTTAAAATATACAAAAAGATATTGGTTTTTTAATAAGTTGCCGTTATGATAGTTATTTTGTTAGTTATGAAGGCTATATAATTTAAGCATAATAGCTTGACTCAACAGATGAACCCTTTTAATGCAGATTAAATAATGGTATATATGAGTAGCTTCTAAGCTCCAATTATTAGCAACAACGTGCTCAATTATGCTACAACTTCCAATACTCATACTTTCCCATTTCTGGCTCTATCTTTGTTGCTATCAAAAAGCCTAAAAATCTAACAAGAACCATAAAATGACATGTAACAAGAAAGTGAAAAGGCTCATTAACTCTCCAGCTTTCATCACAGATTCAAATCCTCTATTTAAGCCTCTCTAACTCCTCTCTTCCAACAAACAATCCAAACTCACATTTCCAAACCTCAAAAACAATCATTTCTCTCAACGCTTAAAACCTCTTCCTTTTTCTATCTAAGACTCAAGAGGCCACAACTCAGAAACAAAAATGGAAGACATGTTTCGCCTAGTTGATTGCGAAGAGATGTTCTCAAAACGTTGCATTTGGGTGAATGGTCCTGTGATCGTAGGGGCAGGTCCTTCAGGACTAGCCACAGCAGCATGTCTTAAAGAACAAGGGGTACCCTTCATGGTTCTTGAAAGAGCTGAATGCATAGCCTCACTGTGGCAAAAACGTACCTACGACAGACTAAAACTCCACCTTCCCAAACACTTCTGTCAGCTCCCTAACTTTCCATTCCCACAACACTTCCCCCAATACCCCTCCAAGAATCAGTTCATAGACTATCTCCAATCCTATGCACGACACTTTGACATAAACCCACGATTCAACCAGTGTGTTCAGAGCGCCAGGTACGATGAAATCAGCGGGTTGTGGAGGGTGAAAACCGTTGCCACCTGTGGCTCTGTGAAGAATGAGTTTGAGTACATTTGCAGGTGGCTCGTGGTGGCCACTGGTGAGAATGCGGAGTGCGTGATGCCTGAGATAGAAGGATTGGGGGAATTCAAAGGCGATGTTATTCATGCATGTGAGTACAAGTGTGGGGAAAGATTCAAGGGGAAGAAAGTGCTTGTTGTTGGTTGTGGCAACTCTGGCATGGAGCTCTCACTTGACTTGTCTAACCACAATGCTTCTCCTTCCATCGTTGTTCGTAGCTCGGTAAGTCCTTCTCTTGTACAGTTATGATATCAAGTACGTAACAGATCATCACGTCTTCAAATATCACCCACTCAATTCCTTACTTTACACTTTTTCACTTCAAAGGAGTAAACTTTGGAAAACACTTCGCCAATGACTAAGGTCAAACTCCAATTCTAATAAGAAACATAGAACATGAAAGAAAAATTGTGTTTCGAGTTATTTTGAGGTTGGTGATTAAATGGGGTTGCTTTGATTTTGGTTTGGCAGGTTCATGTGTTGCCAAGAGAAGTGTTTGGGAAGTCAACGTTTGAATTGGCGACTTTGATGTTGCAATGGTTGCCACTTTGGGTGGTCGACAAGATTCTATTGGTGCTGGCGTGGTTGGTGTTGGGGAACATAGACAGGTTTGGGCTGAAAAGGCCTTCGGAAGGTCCTTTATTGTGGAAGAACACAAAGGGAAAGACCCCTGTTTTGGATATTGGCACCTTGGAAAAAATTAGATCCGGTGACATAAAAGTTGTGCCAGCAATAAAGAGGCTCAATGAAGGGTGCGTGGAGCTTGTTAATGGTGAAAAACAAGATGTTGATGCAGTGGTGCTTGCAACAGGGTACCGTAGCAATGTCCCTTCTTGGCTTCAGGTGAGAATTTGTTTCTACTTTTTATTATTTTCTAACTCATTTGGAAAGAAAAGTGTGAAATGTTTGTGCAGTGTAGTGGCAATAGAAAATAATGTGATTTTTGGTAATGTTGTGTGCAGGAAGGTGAATTTTTGTCAGAGAATGGTTTTCCAAATGGTTGGAAAGGAAATGTTGGAGTTTATGCTGTTGGGTTCACAAGGAGAGGGCTCTCTGGTGCCTCGTTCGATGCTATCAAAATTGCTGGAGACATTGGCCAACTTTGGAAACAAGAGACTAAGCAAAAGAAACATCGTACCATTGCTTGTCATAGACGTTGCATTTCTCAGTTTTGAATTAACTCTCAGATCACATACAACCATGCAAACAATGGTGTTTCTTTTAGTTAGGAATTTGTTAGTGTATAAACAAAACAACAGTATCTTTTGTAAGAATATTACATGACAAAAAATATACGCAGATAACACAGGAAAATAGGTACATAGCCCTCTCCCTCTGCCCAAGTTTTCAACAGTTTTTTGGGATTTTCTCTAGGAAACCAAGGATGAAGAGGCTTTGTAGCTTAGTTGAGATGTAATAATAATTCAATAATATTTTTCATCATCATTTTACTCTATTTCTGTTATCAACATAATAACTCGTACAGAGTAAACAGTCTAAGATGATTTTTATGGTGTAATTCAGTTCTCAAATCTTTGCAGTGATAATTACCATCAAACTCGATGATGAAAATTTTAGTGTGACAGCAACATGCTCTTGTAAGATTTTTGGAAGGAAGCTTGAGAAATTCATTATAGGAAATAAGGTTTGATTGCGATATAAATCCAAAGAAGATGAAACTAAGACCATGATTTTCAGAAAATTATAAGCAAGATGATCAATTGTTTTTGGCGTCACTGCTTGTGTCCATATCTACCTGATCTTGACGAAAATGATGAGAATGAATAGTATGATCACATTTAGAAGCCATTTTGAAAAGTGAGACATGCATGAATCTCTTGCACTTGCAAAATCAATGTGTTAGTTAGTAACATCATTTCAGAGCCTTCTTTTTCTGTGTCTCGATTTTCACACTACGAAATTTCTTACCATGTAACCCACGAAAGTTAGTGCGTCAACCAGTGCAGGTGGTTTCCATCGTTCTTCCAAATAATACACACACATGTATATATTCTCCCTCCAATTTTTTAATTGTCCTTTTTATAATAAAAAATTGATTTATTTTTTATTTATCATTTTCTAAATTTTAAGATAAGATAACATGTTTTTTTTCTAAATTTAATTAATATAAATAGTGAAAAAATAGTTATAATAAAAGATCAAAATATAATAAAACATAAATGCACATTAAAATAATATAATTGAAAAAGATATAATAGTTAACTAACTTAAAGTGCCATTAAAAACAGAAAAGTTAAATATTTTTTTTCTAAATGAACATAAGAAGTATATATATAAAGATTTTTATCATGGAGTAATTCAACTTATTTCTATTCATTATTATTTTGAAATTGAATAATTTTAATATATTAATTAGATTTCAAGAAAAATCAAAGGTAAAATTATTTTAATATATTAATTATTATTATGAAATTGAATAATTTTAGTATATTAATTACATTTAAAAATCATTTCTTAAAAAATATTAATCACCTTACCTAGAAAATCATGAATATAAACATAAAATTTTAAATTTACCTTTCATATATAATAAATAAAAATAATAATTTCTTCACATATCTAGTAATTAACAGAAATTTCTCACTCAATGCTTACTTGTATATGTGATGGAGATAAGACTTATACTTTTTGTGAAGTACATTTTTAACAAACTTTTTTCATAAATGTTTATGAAAGAGAAAAATAAAAATTATTTTTTTATAAGCTAAAATTAATTAATTTACAAGTTAAAAATAAAAAATTTAAATTTATATAAACGTACTTATCTAAATATCTTATGTATGAGCTAGTTACAATTCATAGGGAAATTAATTTTAATTTTTGTAAAAAAATTAATTATATATAAAATTTGGTCAATTTTCTTAAAAAAAATATATTACTTTGAGGGCCATGCTCAACTAAAAAGATCTAAATTTTATTATAATAAAACCTCATCTTAAATATATGCAAAGAAATTGATGATTTTGCTATAGGAAGAAATGTTTGAGTGGTGAGGGGAAGAAGGAGAACAATTTTGTTTTAAAAAGTAATTTATGGGTATTTTAAAAAATTTGGTTACATGCATAAAATAAGGACATGGCCTGCCACATGCAAAGGCATGGTTGTGCCAGGTGCAATGATCCTAACATCTAATTTAGGTAAGTGATAATTAATTAGGAACATCACTTCAAAGTTAGTTCAAAATCTTTATTTTACCCATATATCATCAATCCAACATCACCCTTGGGATCTCTGTTCATTCAATTTGAATATTATTAATAATCACTTTTTAAAAGGGAAATTTATTTATTTATTTATCTATTTTTCAAATTTTAAAATAACATATTTTTAGAGATAGAGGAGTATTTCATTGCTTCGAAAAATATATCTTAATAGTTTATTAATTAATACCCTTTTAATATTATTATTAGTGAACTAAACACTTTCATCCTCTTTAATAACTTTTGGTTATTGGCAAGCATAGCCTCAGTCAAAATCTTGGTGTTGATATATATGCATTATTATAATTAGCAATAATTTTTTATATGACTTTTATAATTTAATATAAAAATTAACAAACTTATTATACAAACAAGATCATGATATACATGTTATTTTCCTTTTGTATATCATCTACACGGTTTGAAACATCTAACTATTATCTGGATAACAACCAATCAATGTTATGTAGGAATTATTTTTAAATTTATGAAGTAATGGATAAAAAAGGAAAAGTTTCATACTTTGTAATTTTCTTACAAAAAATTGTAAAAACTATTTTTTTTTTAAATTGAATAAAATTTTACAAAATATTCAAAAAAAAGTTTCGCAAATATGAACATTGATAATGTAACTCTTTATTTTAGAACCTATGAAACTCATACACTTTTCTTAAATGACGTGTTCGTGTCGGATACACACCGATACTCGTAGAACACATATCGATGAAGTTTCCACTTCAAAAAATATTCGTTAAATTTCTGACAATTCTAACAAGGACCTAATACAATTTTAAAAAGAAAAAATACAGTAATTTTCTAAAAGATCAAACTTATTGTATAAATTTTTATTATGATTATAAAACTAAGGAACAAATCATTTTGAATCAACAATGAAAAACATTTTTCTACTTAAAAAAATTGAAACATACTTAGTGCACATAAATCTTTATTGTCAATTTATATAATTTATAATTATATAATATATAAATATGTGTCCCTGTATCCTACATTTTAGAGATGATATGTATCTCCGTATTTATAGTATCATTGTCCACGTCAATATCTATATTTGTGCTACATAGTTAGAACACGAAATAAAATATCTATGGATGATATGTAGAAGGAAAAAAAATGAAAATATTAAAATAATAAAGACTAGGGTATGAATATGTTTGTCGTGACATATAATTAATGGGCAGCAATAGGAGTACATTAATTTTGACTAAGATGAATGGCTGGCAAGAAAAAAATCCAGCCCCAGAATTTATGAGCTATAGTTTTATACCAATCATATTTTCTAAGATTATGTTCTCTTATATACAAGAAAAAATCCAAACACATGCCACAAAACTATTCCAAACAAAAGTCGGTGTACTTTTGTCTCTGTTCAATTCTTCCAAAACCAAAATATAATTATTTCATTCTATTATCAATCATTCTAAACTAATTTAATTCATTAATAAATATATATTAAAAATTATTAAATTTTACATATTTCTCTTTTATTTTTATTTTTACTTTTTATGGGAAAAATATATTGATAAAAGAAGTATAAGGGATACCTGATACTTGCATATATAATCTTGGTCTAAGAATAACAAAATTAACAACTAAAATCTTATCTACTATTTTCTTTCTAAAAGTGACTTTAGTTTTGTGTGATCAGACTCGCCAAACAACTGCAAACCAGATTACTCACCAAACTTTTCTAATTTTTTCAGATAATTATATGAGAATGTTACATAAATTGAGATATTTTATTATTGTGTATGGTTTAGAACCTCAATCAATTATGTCGTTAATAGTTTCATTTTTTTATCAGAAAAATTAAATAAATTAAGAATTAAATATGTTTTTAAATTTTTTAATATAACATAAAATTAGTTTTTAACTTTAGTCTAAACTTTAGGATATTTTTAAGTAATTCATTATCAATATTTTTTTAAGTATAAATGAATTTTAAAATGAACTATATTATAATATTAAAACATTGAGATGAGTTAACATGAAATATTTTAATATTTTAATATATACTGAAAATTTATTTTTGATGTAAAAAAATTTGAAAATAACTAATTTCAATAATTTTATTACTTCAAGTATTTAGGAGGTATAAAAATTAAATTAAAAATAAAATAAAATTTCGTGTAAAAGTATATAATCAAAAAATATATTTAAATTATAAATTAATGAAAATATTTAAGTAATATTTCAACCAACATATAAAAAATACGTATCATATATGATATTCTGAATAAGCATATAAAAAAACAAAAAAAATCAGCCATTGCTATCAATAATTTGATACAATCAACTTTTAACTGAAATCACATTAAATATTATATGGTTCCACGAAATTTTATCTTTTTAAATAAGAAGGGATAGTATATTTAAAAGAGTGCATGATATTTGTGATATTTTAATTAAAAGCAGAAATTGGTAATTAAAGTGAGATGATGATGATGAAGAGAGAAAAAGGATTGAAGGTGTTGTTTGAATGATTGGGTGTAGCTGAGTGCAATTTTTCTAACCCTAAATAGCGATGAATGAGGCTCTATAAACATTTGATGTTAAGGCTATGCAATGGAAAGTGGAAGTCACCTTAGTTTCTTTCTTTTCATACAATCTCTTGGGACCCTTTCTTAATGATTACCTGAACCTAGCTCTAAACTTTTATTATCATGTATCACTATTATCATAATCAAATTTCAGTCATTTGTTTCTTTAAAATGTACTATTTCAATTAGTTGAACCTGACATAGATTTTTTAAGGTTATAACACTTATTTTGTTATTATTGAATTCATGTTATCATTTATTATTTTTATTTAATGATTATTTATAGTGTTACTTTGAAAATAAATTATAAAAAATACTAATAACATGTATTATAAAAAAAAGTACGCGGAAACCACACCTAATCACGAATCAACTGTAAAAAATAAATAACATAAAATTTAACGTGGTTCAATAGCCAATCTGCAACTTAAGTTCACGGACGACTAATTAGATTTTCATTAGTTTGTTACAATTTTATTACAAATATAAATATTTTTTAATAAAAATTATATAAGAGACATAATAATTAAATTTACTTACTAATATGCTCACACTCAACATTTATAAGAATTGAAATATTTTTTAAATACACTACATTAATTTATTTATTTTCTGTCAATAAAAAAATCACTATTGTGTTTAGTTAATTTGCTAAGATAGCAGAAGAGCTAGAAATGGAGATTTATATTCCTTAGTTGACCAAGAAGAAATTTGTACCTACCAATCTTATGTTATGAAAGCAATTAGGAGCAAGAAAGTAAGAGGCAGACACTGAAATGAAACCTGATTCGAATGATATCATAAATCTAAGTTTTGATTTTGTTTTATTTTTCTACTGTTCATAAGGACATAGTATAGCTGTACGAGTTTGATTTGATTTGATGTCAATTCCAGCTGCATGTATAATTGTATTGCATGTCTCTTTTCAAATGTTACCACAGTTTTAGTAAAGATTAAATCGTCTTTTTATGTCCACACAAATATTTCATTTTCATTTCTGTATTTTCAAATTAATAGTGATTGACTCTTTTTTATCAAAATATCTAACTTCATTTTTAGAACTATTATTTTTTTAATGTAAGGATTGAATGATAAATATTTTAAAACTTTAAACATATATTTTAAGTAAAGATTTAAGATTACTCATATTTTTCGTGAAGAAAATACGTTTGTTGATAAATTGATTAATTTCAGATTTATTTATTGATATAATTGATTAATTGATTAATTTCAGATTTATTTATTGATATAATAGGTTTCTATCTAGTTTGTTCTTAACATTCTTTATAAATAGAAATAGTTTATTATGTGTTATTTTTGTTAATATATTAATTTTAGTCTATTTTTTTATATTTTTATATTTTTTAATAATATTTTAAAATATATGTATATATATATATATTTTAAATATTTAAGATTTTTTTTCAGGGACTTAAATACTATTAATCTTAATATAATAAGGGTTAATAATATGTTTAGCATTTTTGAAAAGAAAACAGTGAAAGGGTCTGCTATGGTGTTATTGATGAGTCTTTTATATAGGCAATGACCTTACCAATCATAGTTTTAGGAGGTCATGTTTTATTCTAATTCAGTCTTATCATACTAAGTTATTTTTAGGTTTAATTACCTTTTTCGTCCCTATATTTATACCCAATAGTCAATTTGGTACAGTGGTTTTTAAAAAATTCAATTTGGTCCCTAAGTTTTTTAAAATGTATTCAAAATGGTCTTTTATGACCAAACGACGTTAAGTGGTGCTTATGCGGCAGACACGTGTAAGTTACATGGATTGTGCTTACATTACTTTGGTGAATACTGAATTAGAGTTTAGGTTATTCAAATTGGGGATTTCGAATTTCTGATTTAGGATTTCTGATACGAGGATTCCATTCGAAGGTGTGCTCCCCTCATTCGATTTTGTGGTGCGATCGTGAGTTACGATGGTGAGTTGCATTCCCATGGTCGATTTGGAGGAGCGATTATGTGGTGTGGTTCAGAGGTGGTGAAGGGGTAGCGATTGCGATCCAGACCGTGGTGTCATTTTGTGATTGCTCCTTTATAAGGTTAGTAATTTTTTACTTAATTTCAGAGTGGTTCTGTTTTTTATTACTTTTAGAGAACATATACAGAGTTGTTTATGATGTTTCGATAGAAAAATCTAACTAACATCATTTTGAAAAAAAAATATTAATTAATAAAAAAACTCTAATTAATGTTGATCAATAAAATACTTTGACTAACTATTTAATTGATGTTGGTCGAAAACAACCTTAATAACATCAACTAAAATTAAAATCTAGACGTTAACAAGAAAAAAAAAATGTATTTCACATAATTTGATAAAACATTATTAATGTTGACAAAATTTGAAATTATATAATTTTAAATAATCAAATTATTCTCATAAAGTCCGAAATTTAAATTTCTTTTAAAAAAAATTATTCAATTTTATCATAAAACCTTATAAATTCTTAAAAAAACAATTATCACTTTACAAATCTTTCATCCAAACACCACTTAGCTCATTTAAACTTGTATAAATTATTAAGGTTTACAATGTTTATTGACGTATTTATTATTTCTATACCCGATTTATTGACTTAAACATTATTTTTTACAGGAACCATCTCCACCTAGCTCATCATATTATTAGAACTGAAAGAATCAATATAGTGTAAAGAAAAACTAAAGACCTTTTGCGAAGATATTATAAATATTTGACTTTATTACATTCTAGCTATAGTAGTCCTATCTTATGAAACTAGTGCAGTATAACATTATGACGAGCATCTCTTCAATAAAAAAACAAACACTTTTGGTTATATTAAAAACAGTTGTGTTTTTTTAATGATAGTGTTATACTTAATACTAAATCTATCATGTTGGTAATAGAGAAAGTAGATAATAACCCATACAAAATCAAACAATTTAGAAAACTTTCTGCAGTCAAACAACTATATAGTTATTGGAAGTTAAATAGCAAATTGTACTTTAGTAGATTTTATTTTGTCAAAAAAAAAAAATTTTTAGAAAACTGTGAAATTTTAGTGAGTTATTTTTTAAATCAATCTTTTCAAAAAAGTTAATGTTCAAGGTTTTGTGACTACAATAAGTTTTTTATCTAGTTGATTTGTGGAAACAATTGGTTGTTTGACACTTAGTGTTTTTTAAAGGTTTTGTTTTCTTTTGTCTTTTCTG
Organism: Phaseolus vulgaris; assembly: GCF_051622355.1. Taxonomy (NCBI): domain Eukaryota; kingdom Viridiplantae; phylum Streptophyta; class Magnoliopsida; order Fabales; family Fabaceae; genus Phaseolus; species Phaseolus vulgaris. The sequence continues at coordinate 45,874,953 of NC_143504.1, forward strand.
TCAGAAACAATCGGTTATATAAAATCTTTAACAGAAAAATAAATTCAATAAGTTGTTTTTTAAAATAATATGTTGTTTTGTAATCTAGTTTTGTAAATTCTCAGTGTCAGCTGAGGACTGAATGTAACTCTTGGTTAAGAGTGAACTAGTATAAATCTCTTTGTGTGAATCTCTCTTTCCCTACTATTATACATTGTTTTGTAAATTGTTTTTTTTTTTCTGGTATAAATAATCATTTGTTTTAATTGTTTCGATAAAAGAACTAGTTGATTTTTCATAAAGAACTATAAATTTGATATTTTATCCAGTTGAATAGAAAACCAATTGGTTGATTTTTCCAAAACTTTTCACTCTACTTCCAAACTTTGCGAAAATCTTGTGAAAACAATTCATTTTCCCCTCTTGTTTTGGCCATACATTCTAAAAATCTAATCATTTTAGCAAGTCTCATAGAAAATTCATAAAAGACCTTAAAATATCATTAAGTTCATGTGAGCAAAAGTCCAAACCAAAAGTATAAACAAGGAGGAACAAACAAAGATAAGGATCAATCTAATTTAATATTTACAAATTGTACTCAGACTAACTTCAATATATACTCCAATCCAAAAATCGAATAATCAATAAACTCAGAATAAAAACAACAAAATGAAACACAAATGTTATATGTTAATTAAGGAAATATGATATTTGACTCATTAAAATTTCTACTCCCATATAACAATTATTAAATAAAATATGATAAAAGTAATTCTTTTTTAAAGTGTCAAAATATCATCTCCATGATTAAGGTGAAGTTGGGTGAGAGAGTAGAGTTAAGCTTCAAAAGCTATATATTAAACAAAAGAGTTTCTTTAGTTGCGCGTGACTGAAACTCAACATAGTACAACCTTAATAAAAGGTGAGAGAGAAGCTACTGCCACTAAAAACTATACTTCTTCTAGTGACTAATTATCAATCCAACATTTGTTAAAAAACATTGTCTTACATTTTTCTTTTGTCAAACAAAAACAAAGCACAAACACATGTCCACTCTAAAATCCAAACAGCACTTAGTGAGAGAAGGAAGGTGAAAATTATGATTTTTTTTTTCTTTTCGTTTTTGAAAATTTAGGTAATGGGGATATATAATATAATAAAGAGAGAAACAAAAATTGAAGTGATAAAGACTAATAACACGTTAAGAATAGAAAAGTGTCCACCTCAACAAAGAATAGAAAAACATGAACCAAGTATGAGAGTTAGGTATTCATAAAAAAAATCTAAGTTTTCAGTGACTTCTCCTTCCCCCCCTCTCTCTCTCTCTCTATTTATATAAACGTGTTTATTTAGGTAATTATATAAATATGAAGCAAATCATGACACCGACATTAAATTAATTAATTTGCAAAGAATTGAAGAAAGAAGTGGTATTTGAAAATTTGAATTAAATTGATGTTCAAAAAGCAGAAAAAGTTGAGGTGAAATATGATTCCCAAGCTGGCTGTGGAGCAGTGCAAGGCTGGTGGTGAAGCTTAAAGATAAGAAATCAATCACATTATTTTTCACACACATATACATTATATATATATATATATATATATATATATATATATATATGCAATCACATCATGAACATTGGATATGAGTACCTAAAAAAGGAACATATATCTAAGTCTACGCATTTCCCTCACATATATATCTTTGGGGGTGAAGGCATTTGGAAGATTGTTTTTTGGAGCATTTGAAATTGCATTGGCTAGCAATGCATAATAATATCATTCATTCATTCCAAATCAAATTTAAAAATATACACACAACTTTTAGAGAAACGCCAAGCTACTAGATTACAATATATTTTCATGAAAAAGGAGAGATTCAGTGAATTTTAAGTCTAATTTCATTTTATAAAATTAATTTATAAAATGAAGTTTTCACTTATTTATATATTGTTAAATATTTTTATATTTAATCGATATAAAATTTTTAACTTTTAAGTTCACTCTTTTCATCAAATTTTAATCACTTCTAAAATAGGGTATATCATGAATTTTCAAAGATCATCCACAAAGTACTAGTGCATGTATATGTAATATGATAAACTTAAGAACTAAGAACGCCTACCTAAACAAAAAAGTCATTATCAATTCATCAAACAAAACTATTAAAACCTACCTAATTAATTTGGTATACTTTATCATCATCATATAATAATATACATATTAAAGTACGTAATCTTAATTATGCACTACACACCGAAAGTGATATACATGCTTCATTTCTCTACCTCTAGAGTAAATCAAATCACATTAACTTCGACATTCTCACGTCCTCTCATTCAAACTATAAGAAGGTGAAACCATCGTCCTACTTTTCTATAATATATATATAATTTGACCATCTTCAAAAGGCTAATACTTCACTATATGTAACCTCTTTATTGTAGCACTATGTTTTGCAAAAAAAAAAATCCCTACTTATTTAATCATTTGAAGCAACATACAAATTTATAAGTTAAAGATTTTAAATCAATTAAAAGATAATGATATTTCATATATAAATAAGTCAATTTTATAAGGTTTAGTTAAGTTTAAAGTCTGATAATATAAAAAATATAAAGAGATTATAAGATTTTGTATTAGATATTGTAAATTATTTAGGTAAAGATTTATAAAGAGGGTTAGGTTAGGGAGAGTTTTGTTTTTGTATTTGGTTGGAAGGTAGAAAGCAAGGATGGAAGTTAATGGAGAAATGTAGTTGGGCAACGTGGGACTGACACATGGCACCCCGCGTGGTGAGAAAATTGGGCTGGCGGAATGGGCTTTGTGGGCCGAAACAACCCTACAACTCGCGTGTCCAATTATTTTGGGGCCCACCACACTTGCGTCACATCATCACCCCTCTTGGTAGATTTATATACTTATTTGTTGTTGAATGATAAGATGTGATTACTTTACAATTTTTTTCTTTATTAAATATATAAAAACACTTCGTGATGTAACGGTTATGATGAAAGAAAACTTTCCAAGGAAAAGAATAAATATTAAATCCTTACCAAATTATATGCCAACAGTAACCATTCTTTTTTAATGTATAACAACTTAACTTAACACTGTGCTCATAATTTCAAACTCTCAACATCAAATACATTTATTTAATAATTCAATCAATTATATTTATTTTATTTTTTAATTTCATATATTATTTTGCTTTGTTGATGGTGTTAAACAATCTTTTTCCATAATTTAATATGATGTATAATAAATCTCTCTTCCTATAACGTCATTAGGTAATCACTTGTAAAAAAAACACCAATAAATATAATAATTTTATTTTAATAAAATAGTAATACAATTTTTTATTTTCCTCATTTTCTCTCTGTCGAATATGTGTATAAATTATTACAAGAACTAATGGGTATAATAAAAATAATAATAAATATGTTATTCAAGTTTTAAAGAAACGAAAAAAAAAACAATTTTTTTTTTCAAAACTAATATACATAAAAAAAATAGGGGAATTTTTTTTCTTATATAATTTTACTCTCAAAATTACGCTAATATTATAAAAGAAAGTTAACTCATCCTTACAAAATACTTAAAAGATAATTATTGCTCTCAATTATATATTATATATTGTAAATTAGTGGACATGTTATTTCCAGCACTACTTCCAATAAATACGTTAATATAAACTGATTGAAAGTTAAATAGAAAGTAAAATTTAAACTACAAATATTAATTTTATTTAACTTTTAGAAACAATAATTAAATAAAAACTAAAATCTTAAAAATAAATCAACAAAACCATACGATTATAAATCAATTCTTAAACTATTTTTTTAAAAGCACACTTATCTCAAGATAATCTAAAGTGATATGATAAGAAGAAAGTGAAAAGGATGATTAACTCCCAAAGTTTGATGACAGGTTCAAGTCCTGTATTTAAGGCTCTCCAACTCCTCTCTTCCAACAATCAAACTCACATTTCAAAACCTCAAAAACAATCATTTCTCTCAACTCAACTCTCAAAACCTCTTCCTTTTTCTATCTCACCCAAGAGAACACAGCTCAAAAACAAAAATGGAAGACATGTTTCGCCTAGTTGATTGCGAAGAGATGTTCTCAAAACGTTGCATTTGGGTGAACGGTCCTGTGATCGTAGGGGCAGGTCCTTCAGGACTAGCCACAGCAGCATGTCTTAAAGAACAAGGGGTACCCTTCATGGTTCTTGAAAGAGCTGAATGCATAGCCTCACTGTGGCAAAAACGTACCTACGACAGACTAAAACTTCACCTTCCCAAACACTTCTGTCAGCTCCCTAACTTTCCATTCCCACAACACTTCCCCCAATACCCCTCCAAGAATCAGTTCATAGACTATCTCCAATCCTATGCACGACACTTTGACATAAACCCACGATTCAACCACTGTGTCCAGAGCGCCAAGTACGATGAAATCAGCGGGTTGTGGAGGGTGAAAACCGTTGCCACCTGTGGCTCTGTGAAGAATGAGTTTGAGTACATTTGCAGGTGGCTCGTGGTGGCCACTGGTGAGAATGCGGAGTGCGTGATGCCTGACATAGAAGGATTGGGGGAATTCAAAGGCGATGTTATTCATGCATGTGAGTACAAGTGTGGGGAAAGATTCAAGGGGAAGAAAGTGCTTGTTGTTGGTTGTGGCAACTCTGGCATGGAGCTTTCACTTGACTTGTCTAACCACAATGCTTCTCCTTCCATCGTTGTTCGTAGCTCGGTAAGTTCCTCTCTTGTACAGTTATGATATCAAGTACGTAACAGATCATCACGTCTTCAAATATCACCCACTCAATTCCTTACTTTACACTTTTTCACTTCAAAGGAGTAAACTTTTGGAAAACACTTCGCCAGCTGATGTTATTTTTATGGAAAACAAATGACTAAGGTCAAACTCCAATTCTAATAAGAAACATAGAACATGAAAGAAAAATTGTGTTTCGAATTATTTTAAGGTTGGTGATTAAATGGGTTGCTTTGGTTTTGGTTTGGCAGGTTCATGTGTTGCCGAGAGAAGTGTTTGGGAAGTCAACGTTTGAATTGGCGACTTTGATGCTGCAATGGTTGCCACTTTGGGTGGTGGACAAGATTCTATTGGTGCTGGCGTGGTTGGTGTTGGGGAACATAGACAAGTTTGGGCTGAAAAGGCCTTCGGAAGGTCCTTTATTGTGGAAGAACACAAAGGGTAAGACCCCTGTTTTGGACATTGGCACCTTGGAGAAAATTAGATCCGGTGACATAAAAGTTGTGCCAGCAATAAAGAGGTTCAATGAAGGGTGCGTGGAGCTTGTTAATGGTGAAAAACAAGATGTTGATGCAGTGGTGCTTGCAACTGGGTACCGTAGCAATGTTCCTTCTTGGCTTCAGGTGAGAATTTGTTTCTACTTTTTATTATTTTCTAACTCATTTGGAAAGAAAAGTGTGAAATGTTTGTGCAGTGTAGTGGCAATAGAAAATAATGTGATTTTGGTAATGTTGTGTGCAGGAAGGTGAATTTTTGTCAGAGAATGGTTTTCCAAATGGTTGGAAAGGAAATGTTGGAGTATATGCTGTTGGGTTCACAAGGAGAGGGCTCTCTGGTGCCTCCTTCGATGCTATCAAAATTGCTGGAGACATTGGCCAACTTTGGAAACAAGAGACTAAGCAAAAGAAACATCGTACCATTGCTTGTCATAGACGTTGCATTTCTCAGTTTTGAATTAACTCTCAGATCACATACAACCATGCAAGCAATGGTGTTTCTTTTAGTTAGAATTTGTTGGTGTATAAACAAAACAATATCTTTTGTAAGAATATTACATGACAAAAAATATACACAGATAACACAGAAAAGTAGGTACATAGAGCCCTCTCCCTCTGCCCAAGTTTTCAACAGTTTTTTGGGATTTTCTTTAGGAAACCAAAGATGATGAGCTTTTTGCAGTTTCTTCTCTTATATTCGGCTTATACGTGTACCATATATTTCATTCATTAAGTCTAACGATATTATTTCAAGTTCATTTGCAATCTCATCCTTGTCTTTGTTCCGTTTATTTTCATATCTGTTTTTTCCCTTTCTTTTGGCAAAAGAAGATTGTGTTGGTGATTAGAAGTGAATGTTTTCTTTTTCTCTCAATCACAAGCTTTGTAAACAAGGACAAATATAAGGGTTGGTTGCATCCAACAGTTATTGGTCAAACATAAAAATCCCAAAAACTTGATGAAAAGAAAAGGAGAAAAAGGTCACTGAAATCTTTCCATTTTTAGGCTTCATCTTAGATTTTTGAGTCCTTTCCTCTCTGCTTCCATCGATTAGACTTTCTTTGATAAGATTGAGACTAGTGCTAATCTAATTGAAGAATTTCCGTGATAGACTTTCTCAACTTTTTGGTGTAGATTTAAAGCAGCTAGGCAACAAATTTGAAGCAATTCTCCTCTTCACAGTTTGAGTATCTTATGTTGGATCTTCATGTGATGTAAGGTTCATTATTGTGTTGATATAAACACATTGAGAATAATATGTTCTAACATAGTTTGTCCTTTTCTGTGAACAGTAAAAAGGTCATATCCTATAATTAGTGGCCCTCAGCTTCCATGTCTGTGACAACTGGTAGGGTTGAACACCATTCCCCCATCACATCTCTTTCTCCTGAGCCTTAAGAATTAAAGCCAATTCCTAGATGCTTACATAACTATATTCCTCTTATAAAACAATACATTACATTGCTATATTGAGTTTGACAGATATATACAATTGTCCCCTTGATGTAAGCTACATTCAAATAATGTACTTTAAGCATAGTTCATAACTAGAATCCAGAGATGAATAATTAATATTTTTGAGGGGCAATGACAGCAAAATTTTAAGGTTAATGCTCAGATCAATGATTTTTTTATGGAGAAAGCTACCCTTTTCATCCTATAATACCTTTAAAGGTCACGTATGCTTCTGACAATTATTAAATACATAAATTGTTATGATTTTTTTTACTAAAAATGTCCCTATTAAAAGGGATATAACATGATTCTGTATTATTTAAATATTTAAGTAAGAAACTAATAAATCAAGGTTTCAATAAATAATAAATAATAATTCTTTAATTTCATAAAGCAACAACATGGACTCAGGGAGAGAGTACTGATCACAAAACAGTTTAGTTGATTATTACAGTGAGTATGATAGAACTGGTAATTAATTAAACAACCCTATTCAATTATTGAGCTTGTTTTGGAAATAAAATTTGAATAATGCTTATAGTTTTCATATTACACAACCATTGTAACTATCAAACTGCAAGAAACATACAGTTGATTACTACACAATGAAAACAAATTGTTTAAGAAGAGTTAGTAAAGCATTATTGTTAAAATATTACCAATCGTAGTAACATATTACCAACAATCAAAACTTGGGTTTAACACCAATCAAACAAGTTTTCCAGATTCCTGATTCTGGAGCAAAAATTTTGTAAAACCAAAGACCAAAATTTCCAAGATCCAACTTGAAGGATTTTGAATTGGACATGAAAATCATCCGAATTTGAGCTTAATGAGATATCATGGACTGCTTGAATTTGACATCCAAGACCCTGTTTGGTCCTATAAAGGCATGGTCTTGAAAATTCCTTGGACTGGGTCATAGTCCTTGCTCTATTTCCATCAAAACCTTCGTCGAATATGAATTTCACAAAAGGGTATAATAATTCTTTCAAGACTTTGATGACATCCAAAGTAAAAACTCTTATATTCAAGATGTGAAGTAAAAATAACTTGTAAAATTTGAAGTATATTTTAGAGAAACTTTACAAGTATTGTATCCTTAAAATGTTGTTTTTTTTTATCTTACTACGAACCTCCTCCAGACAAATAAAGAGTATATTGAAACTCTTGGTCTCTCTAACTACTGCACCTGTTGTTAGAAAAGAGAGACACATGATCTAATAATGAATCAGTCTCATTTGAGCTTTGTCTTTTCCTATCTTCGCTACATCATGGCCTTGTTCTAACTCAAGCATCATTATTCTGCAAACAATTGTACTTATACGAGGCATTACTTTTTCGACAAAAGTTAAACATAAATCACAAGTTTGGAGTATATGGATGAAAGGAAGAAATAGATTGAGAGAGAAACGAAATGAAATTTAGAAATTAATAGATGTGATAAATGATATGATGCAAAATAAAGAGGGATCACAAGAAAAATAAGATGGATGAGAAGTTGAGTGAGCAAATTTAATAACCTTACTTCACAGTGTGGAATCTAATAACATTTCTTTCTACTGTTGGTGTTGCATCAATCAAAGAAAGGGAATTTATATCTGACTTTTAAGATTTTAAAAGTGAAACAGATATGGACCACTATACTAAATTACTAATCAAATTAATCACTAAGCTTTTAAGGGGATTAACTCACACATTAACAAGAACAGTTTAACAATTTTGTCTGGAGGCCAAAACGAAATAATATCATTAATTGAAGCCAAGGGTCCCTCAAGCTTAAGGACTCCTTGTGCTGTCCATGCTTGTTGAGAATTCACTTGACACTGCTATTACAGGAAGTGACAAAACACACCAAGAATTTATTTCTTATAAACATCAACCAAAACCTTTCTCTCACTTGGTTCAGAATCATCTAGAGAATGTTGACAAGCTACCTAGAAAATCCAAGTTACAAATTGCTATTTAGTAAAATATTAAGTGTTGGTAAAGTAATTGAAACTAAGTTTTCTTAGACAATTTTGTCATGAACTCATTAAACCAGAAAATGGATTAGTAACCAACATTGACACCACAAAACAAAATAGTGAATGACTAACATTGGTATGGAGTATGGATGGATACATGTGGTTACCCAGTTTTCAGGAATGGTAAACACACAAAATACTACAAATATTTGTCCCCACAAATAGAATCTAATTCAGTGTAGAAGCTTGACAAAACTGATATATGACCTAGTTCACCTTCTCAAACAGGACTCAACAAGTAGAAACAGCCCATATGAGTGCCCATGCTATCTTATTCAAAATAATTTCATAAGATTTTGAACTGAATGGCCCATATAATTTCTTCACCTCACCAACCCCAAATCAGTTGGACATTCAGTTCTCTCCAGACCCGATTGCATTTAACAGCTCCAATTTGTCTTGTTTCTCTTGGCTTTATTGCATGTTTCTAACCTCTTCTAATTGGAGACAGTCACTGAGAATAGCATTAAAAAAAACACATGGGATGGTTACAATACTTCTTCACCTCAAGGGCCCATCATTCACCTGCTTACTTAGATTATACTAGCTGCTAATGTGCGAAACAGAACTTGTTCTATTCACATGCAAATGTCCATTATGGACTTCAGCAGGTGGACCTAGGAAAATCCACAAAAAACATACTCCTATGGGTAAGGGGCTGCTAAAGGGAGAACTATAGGCATTAGAAAAAAAAATCAATTTCTTCTACAAATTAGAATATCTATGTAGTATACTTCGGGAAAGAACACTGCAGCACATTATCATCTACGATTTTTAAGTAATTGTAAGTCTACATTCATGTCATGTACTATTTAGTACTGCTTATAGTTATTTGATTTTGCTGTCTTACATAAAGAAACTATTTGATTCACAATCACCACGTCAAAATTCATTCTGTAATAATATATTGAAGTTTTTTCTCTGAAGCTATTGCCAAAAACTTGGGTCATTATGCTCAGCTACCTATTACTCCATTACACTAGTATATGCCCTTGTTATTGGTTGTATTGTGCTTTGCAACCCTTTCCACAAATAAATGGCAACAACCTTATAACATCCGCAATATGGATATTGTTAATCATAAAGGTTTCAAAAATATGATATACAGAGAATAGGTACACTGAGAATGCTCTTTTTTGTACTAATCCAAGAATGTTTCTATGAGTTGATCTTAACCACTCAAACTATCTCTTTCCCAATTGCAAGCGAAAAATAATTTGATACGGCAACATGTTTTTTGTCAAATGGGGGTGATCAGTAGCTAGAGTATGAGTATGACTTGTTCTACTGCACCTGTAGAACATCCTCATGTGGCAGATCAAACCAAACATCCTTAAATATCAGAAGAGACAGTGTAAGAAACAAAGACACGATCTCATGGCATGTTTGGTAGACAATGGCAGTACTCCTCATCCCAAGGCTGCCACCTCTAATCAAGCAGGCCTAGTTGTCAGTCCATCTTCATGTTCACTAGTGGACAATGATACCACATTACCATCACTGTGAAATGTTATCTCCAATGAAGTTGTGCAAGAGTGGACCATACACAAGCTGAGAGTTCATGATTGAATGAAAAATTTCAACTGATTCCAAAACCAACCAGCTATGAGATGTGCCTTGGTTGATAAGGACACAAGACTGACATCAAACCCATTTCAACTTTCCAAAATAGAAACACTCAAGCCTTGGAGAAATAGTACAATGCAATCGACTTGTAATGTGAGTATGAATATTAGTTAGTGGAAAAGATACAAGTGGAAGAAAAATGATGGACAATCCAATGGATCAACCATACCTTAAACAAAATTGCCTCCAATAAAGACATCTATAGGAAACCAAAAAAACATTTGAATGGATGTAGCAATAACTGAATGACCAAAACTAATCTCAGTTTCTATGTTGTGCATTATGAGGACCAGACCATCACCTTGATCACTTTGTTCCATGGACAATCAGCCTCATCAACTAACCTTTTTCTCGGGCCAGCATTAATGCTACCACAAGGAATTTCTCAATAGAAGAAACAAAGAATTGAAAGCACCAAAACAGTGGCATGTGAAACACCAGCTTGTTTGACATGACTATACAGGTCTAGACCATAGTTGTGGCCCGTTAGGATTGTTCATATTTGAGTGAGTGAATGCATAACAATTTGGAGGAAAGAAGTGTAGATCCATACATATGAATAATGACCTCTCATCCACAAGTTGAATCTTTTGGGGTCATGTTGGTTCTTGCCCAAGTATATGGTGTCTAAGTTCATTTCGACTTTACTTTTCTTTCCTTTTTTTTTTACTTACTGGACAAAAGCTAGTGTTAAGAGTGGATCTTGTAGGAGCGATCCTTGGGAAGTAACAAGACAAGGAGATATGAGACAAAGAGGAGAAATAGAGAGAGAAAATTGGCCTATGGAATGGATCAAAATAGCTTGGGGAAGATGCTCCTTCTTCTTACACCCCATATTTTTCTCCTTCACCCGAAAGCTTTTGAAAATTTTCATTTTAACCTTTCTGTTCTATAATTCATTCAACCTCCAAAACATCCATTGTTGTCCTCCATTGATGTCCGTACTTGTGAGTTCTTGGAAATTGAATTTGACAAAAGAGTATTTGTAGGTGAAGGTTTTGTAAGTGTTGAAGTTATGGTAGTATTTCAATTCTTTTTCTCAAAGGATTTGTGCACTTGATTTTTGAATTACTTTCAAATTGTGACATGGTAAATTCTTCTAACAATTTAGAACACTAATTTCATATTCATTAAAGTTATGATCATACCATCTAGAAGCAAATTATAATATTATAAATGATACAATTCATAATTTGAATGAATTGACTTTTGAATTGCCTAATAACTCGGTAGAAACATCTCATAAGAAAAAATAAATTATTGTATAAACCATAATTATAATTTTAACTTCTAAATTTGGAATCCTGGACTGTTTTAATAATATTAATCTAAAATATAATTATGTATTCTTATTACACCATCAATAAATATATTTTAGATTACATAGTTTAAAAATGAATTACACATCTTCTCTTCTCACTATGAATGTACAATGGGTGCAAGAAGAAGGAGTTGTGGAAGATATGTAAAAGTGGTCCTTTTAGATTTAACATGTGTGAGCATTTATACTATATGTGTGGCAATTTCTTCTTGCACCATATTATTTAAGATATGCATCCAACATAAAAATTAAAATTCAACATTGTTATTGAGTTCATGTTTGCTTATGGATGCAGAAATCTGGAAATGGTTTTTATATATTATGGATTTAGATATACAGGAAGATTATTTTCATACTTTACTTAAGTTTCTGGATGGCCATATCCGAAAGTGAGTTATGAGTTCTGAATTTTCATGTTTGGAATTGTGTGCTGTAAATGGTGTTGAGGATTGGGATCCATAATTCATTTATGTTTGCTTATGGATCTTGGCATTCGGAAGGTCATTTATGTTGTCCAGGTAAGCTTCCGAATGACCAAATTTGAAAGTGACATATTAATTATGGACTTGCATATCCAGAACTTTGTGATTTGACTTACGAATAGACATTTCACGTTAGTATGTTTGGTGCACGAATAGACATTTCACGTTAGTATGTTTGGTGCAAATTTAAATTATATGGTACAGGTAGAAATCAGCCTACATGTGTTATTTAAGCCCCTCCTTCCATGACATTAAAAAGGCTCATATACCCTTACCTTTCCCACACCTTTAAAATACCCTTATTCAAAATACCGAGTACACTTGAGGATTTTGTTTTACACCCTCAATGAATTCTTTTTCACCTCCATGGGAATGTGTAAGAGACAAAAATTCCCATAATCTCTGCCATCTCTCTTTACATCGCCACTCCACAGTTAAACTTTTCTCGCCTCTTTCAATTGCCATTCCTCCGATCGTGTCATCTCTTAATGCTACATTTTCTACCTTTCACCATTTCTCCACTTAGAAGAGTTCAATATATCACATTGGATTTTAATAAAAGTTTTTCTGGTTTTAGTAAAGACTTTTAGATTGTACAATAATCTCTAATGAATAGTGACTCCATAAAAATGCATAGTGAATCAAACACTTAAAATATTCTTCAATTTACATGGTAGGTTTGGTAGATTAGCATAACCCATCACAAGTTTAGCCCCCATGAGTTAGGTTATTAGTATATTTGTCATGTAAGATTATTAATATGCCTAAAGATTAACACAAAAGGATAGATATATCAATAACTCAATGTTTACTCGTATCATATTTATGGTAGCTAAACATTAAGCAAACCATCAACATAATTGTCTTATAAATATATCTTAATCTTTATCTTATGCACCGTTTAATTATAATTATCTTGCACTAACTATAATTTGTTAAAGGTGTGTAAAAGGGCATCTCAAACCTACACTTATGAAAATTCATAGTAGATATTGAGATAAATTCAAAAGATAAACTTTAGTCGAATACACAAATTAGAGAAAGAGAAGACTCCTAAATAATTCTTATACTTTTCATTTTTGTATATTCTATATTTATTATTGTATTATTAATCTTCCATTGTGTATGTTCATAACTTTAGTTTAATTTATATATTTTTATTTCAATTATATTATGAAGTTGTTACTAAGTGTTTAGTCATTATTTATTTTTATTAGACTTCTTTAAAACCAAATTATAGTAATTTCAAATAACACATTTAAAAAATGTTAGTTTAAATAGTCATTTGGTGGTGTGAATAGTAATACCCATAATATTTAGTTCGAGCCTTCGTTTTTTAGTTTAAGCTTTCTAGTCCAGTGAACTGTATGACCCAACACCACCACAATGCTTCCTCCAAACAACCGAAGCCATTTAATTAGAAGAAAACTATTTATTAATAAAAAAAATAGATATAAAAAGCAGGTATTTAAAATTTTAGCTTTATAAAATCTCCAAAATATAAGTCTCTTATTATTAATTTTTCAGGTATCTCATTCCGTTTAATTTTGTTAAATAAATTTGAGCATTGATTGAAAAAGTAAGAAAGTAAAAAATTCTATTGAATAAAGAATTAGTTAAAGAGACGAAACATTAAATTGATTTGATCTAAAAGTTAAAAACATATTTAATATGTGTTTTTGTTAAATTTACATTTAATTTGCAAGAATGATATAAAAGGTATTTTTATCCTAATTAGACAAGGTTGTGGGACATCTAGCAATTAAAAATGTTCACTTTTCACTTTAACACTCTATTTGTATTCAACGACGGAATGTGAGAAGCTCAAGAAATAAAAAATTAATAAAACATTGAGGCAAAAGCATTGCACTATTTTTTTTCGCAAATTTCTGAAGATTTATGAAAAATATGATTAAAATAATGTAAATAATAATAATAATAATTAATAAAATATTAATAAATATATAAAATGATAATTAAAATAAAAATATTAATAATAAATTTATGAAAATAATAACTATTATAAAAAATTATAAATAATAATTAATAATGATAAAAAATAAATAATAGTAAAATTAAAATTAATTTATAATATATTTTATAATTATTAAAAATTTACATAATATTATTAAAATGTCAAAATTACTCTTAATTTATTTGTATCAAATATTTAATAATATTATTAATAAAAATAAATAATAATAATAATTAATAATAATAAAATATAGTTATTTATATAATTATTTATTTTTTATTATTCATATATTTTTAAAAATAAGGGTAAATTTGTAAACTTGTATTTACATATTTTAAAAAAATTAAAAATTTTCACACAACCATCACATCATTCACAAAATTCAATAAACTTTTATCACAAATCTACTCTAGTATACCCCAATCCAAACAACCTCACTTTTCTCTCAAATCACTCCAAATCCACTCTCTCAAATCACTGTTCACCCGGATTGAAAAGGAAAGAAATATCATGTTTGTATCTAGGAGTTTGTGGGTATTAGAGGGAGAAGAAAAACGAAGAAAGTGAAAGAGGCTTCTCTACCGGGTTGAGAAGATTTGGTGAGAAACTCTTTGATTTTACCATATTACCCATCAGCTCACCTACTACCTATGTGCCATAGCAGCTTGTGCCAACAGCCCGTGTCATGCAGCTGCAATATTCCATCCACGAGATTCTCATGCATGAGATTCCATCTGCATAAACACAACACAAATAGAGATTCGTACATTGTTTGGTGGGTTACTTCAAGTATGTGGATGATGAATAAATGAGAGGGATGATAAATATGGAAGAGGAGTGGAGGTAAGTTATTTGTTTTGAATTGAGGGAGTACTTTAGAAGCGGTCAGAGGTGCTCTTCAGAGGTGCGCGATGGATGTGCGTGGTTGTCGGAGGTTTACAAGCGTTGGAGGTGTGCGATTGTCGGAGGTTCGCAAGTGTTGGAGGTGTGCGATTGTCGGAGGTGTGCGATTGTCAGAGGTGCAAGGTGTGGGTGAGGTTCCGTAGGTGGCGTTGTTGGTGGTCGTTGGACAGTGGACGATTTCGCTGGTGGTGGTGGGTGGTGGTTCCCGTTGGTGGTGCTGGGTGGACGGCTGTGGTTCGCGATGGTCGTTAGTAGTTCTGGCATCGTTGTTGTCTACGTTTCTGGAGGTAAATTTCATAGATAGATTTGGATTTTAGAGAATAAAATCTAAATATTAATGAAATTTTGAATGAATTTTCTGCTAGTTAAAAAAAATTATTAATATTTAAGTTTTTTTCCTGGTATTTGAAAATACATAGAGTTTATGTATACAAATTTATTTTTTTCTAAAAATAAAGTAAAAAACTTTATAAATATTAGTTTAAATTTATAAAATAGTTATAAGTATACAAAATATTTAAATATTTATTTTTTCTAAAATCAAGTAAAAAACTTTATAAATATTATTTTGAACGGGGTTTAAAATAATTATAAGTATACAAAATATTTAAAATACTACTTTATAGATAACTTACATATAATATTTATTTTTTTCTAAAATCAACTAAAAAGACTTTATAAATTTTATTTTGAATTTATAAAATAATTACAAGTATATAAAGTATTTAAATATTTTAAAATATTAATTTATAGATAGTCTACATATAAGATTTTATTTTTTCTAAAATCAAGTAAAATAATTTTATAAATATTATTCTGAATTTATAAAATAATTGTAAGTATAAAGAATATTTAAATATTTTAAAATACGTAGTCTACATATAATATTTTATTTTTTCTAAAATCAAGTAAAAGAATTTTATAAACATTATTTTGAATTTATAAAATAATTATAACTATACAAAAATATTTAAATATTTTAAAATACTACGATAGTCTATATATAATATTTATTTTTTTAATATTTATTTTTTTCTTAAATCAAGTAAAAAAACTTTATAAATATTATTTTTGATTTTTTAATACAACTATAACTATACCAGTTTATAGAGTTTATATATAATATTTTATTTGTTAAGAAAAAATTATAAAATTTGAGTACTATTATCTCTCTAAAATGTGTTTCTTTAGACCTAATAGTTAAACTTATATGATTGTCAAGGATTTGTGACCATGGATAACGATAACCATTGGTCTATGTATTTTGAAAATGTTGAGATGTCTAGCACGAATGACATGAATCACGATGTAGTTGATGTTGATTTCACACTAATTTCACAAATATAAGAGCAAATCAATTTGCATACACAAGTAGCAACAATGACAATTCTTTGCATGATTGGATATGGATTGAATGTGTTGTGTGTGTTAACCGAGACAAATAATGCTATACCGGAGTTTATTCCACAAAAAGAGCGTCGTCGGCAAGAATTGATGTCGTACTTGGTCCATACTGAAAGATGTCGTGACATTATTCGCATGAGTCTGAAAACATTTATTAATTTATGTCAACAAATAAGAGGAACGGGGATGGTTAAAGATGCATTCCGATCTACACTTGAAGAACAAGTGGCTAAATTTTTACACATCGTTGGTCATAACGTCAAGAATCGAAGTGTTTCGTTCTTCTTTCATCGGTCCGAGGAAACAATGTCTCGTCACTTTCATAATGTTTTGAAGGCAATATTGATGTTGCATGGAGAGTTCTTAATTCAACTAGCTGGGATTGAGGTTGAACCTCATATCTTAAACAACAATCGATTTTTTCCATACTTTAAGGTATGAATATGAGAAACAATAGTTAAATATTTAATTCATATTGTATGCAATGCAAGTTATTTATAAATGTGAAGTTGTTGTGTATTAGGATTGTTTGGGTGCCATAGACAGCACTCACGTCCGTGTTAAAGTCCCCCGAGCTGATGTTCCTTGTTTTCATGGAAGAAAAGACTATGTATTTGTTGCTTGTGATTTTGACATGAAATTCACATATGTTCTTGCCGGGTGGGAAGGAACAATATCTGATTCTAGGATATTGAAGGATGCATTTGTACGAGAGGATCCATTGGTCATTCCGGAAGGTTAGTTGAGTGTGTTTTCAAGTGCAATAAATATTCATTTGGTCACATGACTTATAAGTAACAATTATTAATGGATGGTTGTAGGCAAATACTACCTTGGAGATGTGGGTTTTATGCTCAAAGCCCAAGTTATAACTCCATATCGGGGAGTTCGATACCATCTAAAAGAGTATTCCCAAAGAGGTCCACAAAATGCACGTGAGTTGTTTAATCATCGTCATTCCTCACTAAGAAATGTTATCGAAAAAACATTTGGTGTCCTCAAAAAGCGATTTCCAATTATCGCTAGTGGAACAAAGACTCATTATTCTGTGGATACTATGACCGATATTATTTTAGCATGTTGTATTCTTCATAACTTTCTTCGCAGGGTGGATAATGATGACTCTTTGTTGGAAGAAGTTGACCATGAGTTAATGCAAGGAGATATAGATTCGTCACACTCGCAAACTCGTGAGGATGACTACAGGTTCGGGTTACAAATTAGGGATACTATAGCGAATGAAATGTGGACAGGTTATTGTAATAATTAATTTTATGTAACATCCGCGAACTTATATTTATATTTTTGGAAGAACAATTTCATGGTTTAATGTTGACATTCCACCTTTATTAATATTTACGTATGAAACTATTTATGTTATTGCAAAAGTTTAACCTTTTTTTATTAGGTTTTATCATGGATCACGGGAAGGGTATTGCTTCACAGTCATCTGCAGCTGTCCGTGAACACAAAAAATGGACTACCGACATGGATTTCCGACTGCTGAATGCCATGATCGATGAGGCATCTATGGGTAACCGCATTGATGGTAGTTGGACGATGCAGGGTTACACAAACATCGTTAAATCCTTACATCAGAGTGGATTGGTAGGGATTACAAAAAATAATGTGAAGAACAAGTAGAAAAGCCTTAAGGACAAATGACGTGAGATCCATGATCTATTTAGTGGACTAAGTGGTTTCGCTTGGAATCCAAACACGAAAATTTTCGAGGCCGAGGATGAAGTGTAGGATATGTTGATAAAGGTAACGTATTCAACTTGATGTTCACTTATCGCATACATTAACCACTAATTATGATTATGAGTGTATTTCTTTTCATTAATGAACAAGCAAATCACTCGACCACAAAGTGACGTGTTAATCCCATCAGGCACTATAAGTTGATGGAAAACTTATGAGGGCTTGATCGTGCTATCGGCCACGGTGGGAGAACAACATTGCAGTCATCAAGTCGAACTCAGTCTCATCATTTTAATGTAGATCTTAATGATCACAATATGGAGGACATCCCAGAGGAGCCAGGATTGGATGCTACTCAATGTGAAATTCCTCGCTCAGTTGATCCTAATGTTGATTCATACAACCCTGGCCCTAATCTGACACCCCCATTGGTGCTACCTCAACCATCCCAGCCATCAGGAGGTACTTCTTCTTCTAGAGGCTAAAAAAGAAAAGCCCCCATGGTGGACGTCATTGATCTGCAACTGGAAAGACTTAACACAAGGTTTGAAGGATTAACTGATATCCTTGGGAGGGGTAGTGATCAGTCAGATAAGTTATGTCATATTGCTGAGCGACAAGCCATTTCATCTGAGGTTACCGCTTTGTCATCACAGCGAGTGGCTAATGCTACGGAAGAAAATCTGCAATATAACAGACGCCATGTTGTTGCAGAAGAAGAACGAAACTCCATATTTCGTGAACACACGCGCACACTCTGTCGTACATCGACTTTCCAGTACTCTAAATCTGATATCTGAGAAATGTTAGTGGAGATGAACATACATGATGAAGATTTATTGGATAACTGTTATGACTTCTTGTGTGGTCATCCTAATGCGGTAAAACAACTCTTTGGCTTGCCTCTCGAGCGAAGAATGAGAAAGCTGATTAAGATAATGACTACAAATCCCTAAACTACGTAAAAAATTTGTTTTTATTATGCATATGTGTTTTTCTTTTCGAATCTGTAATCTTATTTATGACACAAATCCCTAAACAAATTAAGGACTTCCATGACTATTTTGAATGATACATTTTTCAATGGATCATTCATATGATTTTCTGAAATATTATTATTATTATGCACAAAATTTATCAATGAATTTTGTTTTAATAAACTAAAATACTGCATTAATAGAATTATCAAATTATAACTCCAACACATTATCAAAAATAATTTGTTCCATACCGAAAATAATCTTTTAATTGCATACAACTATAATTGAAAAATAAATAATTCACAATTACAACTTTGTTCTCAATAAAGTTTATGAATCATAAATATGATATAATTTTTTTATATAATTTATATTTTTCCGAAGTTAGCTCGAACACGGTATCGAAAATAATGTTTCAATTGCCGAAAAAATAATTTTAATTTAAAAACAATTATAATTCACAAATAATCAATCAAATTAATTTTTTTTATCAATTTTTAAATGTAAGGGCAAATGTGTAAAGTTACATTTTTATCAATTAAAAAAAATACAATTTCAATCACACCCATCACATCACTCACAAACTTTTATAAATTTTCCCTACACTTTTCACTCTATTTACCTTAATCCAAACACCCTAACTTTCTTTACACTTTCTCTTCAAATCATCTCAAATTCACTCCCTCATTTCCACTCCCTAATCCAAACAAAGCCTAAAAATTTCGAACAAAACATGATGATATGCGAATCTTTGCATTTTTAATTTAAATGAATTAAAAATTTTAAGTTAATATATTAAAAGGAAACTTTCATAAGCTTAATATGTTTAGCCTGAAGAAACTAAGATAATTTCCTCATAAAAATAAAGTGTGGGATTTTTTATTTATAAAGTAAAAAATAAAATGATAAAAATAATAAAAGAAACTTAGACATACTCAATAAGCTTTTCAAAATAGTACCCTAAAAATGAAAAATCTACCTTATAAGCATGGTGTGGCAAATAAAAAAAGGAAAATAACACACAAATTACTTTTAATTCTCCAAAATTCTTAGTGATCAAGAGTTAGAGGGGGAAGGGAAAGGATACAAACAAAGACATTGTATTAACATTGTCATATAATGTTTGTAAATAAATCTTCTCCTTTTTTTCACTTTTATTGACAAAAAATGGTTGTTTCTGCTTCTTCATGCACCTCCATCACTTCAATCATCTTCATAAATTTTGAAATTCTCAAAATTACCTTTCACTAAAAGATAAAAATGGAAGTAATATTTTACACTACGAATTACGTAATCTGGAAGTAAAAAATTACTACTTCTAAATTACATAATCCAGAACCTATTTAACAACTCACAATACTGGATTACCAAATTAAGAATTTATTAAAGAAAATAAACCTACCAGATTATGTAATCTGGAAGTCAAAATTACCACTTTCGGATTACGTAATCTAGAAGTGATAATTTTTTATATAAAAAATGCAGAGCTAGAAATTGATGAGCAGAAAAATGATTATGTGTGTGTTTTATTCCTGATACATACATGGGTATATATACAATGAAGTTTAACAAGGAGGGAGAGAATATCTCTGTAACTCAAGTCACTGAATTAGTGATGTCCATATCACGGGATCTGACTTACGTTTACATAGCTAATCATAATTTGTACATTAATGGTAAATATACACTTCTTAATATTCTTAATACTCCCCCTCAAGTTGGTGAGTGTATGTTGCAAACTCTCAACTTGTGTCGCAGTGTGAAAAATTGATCCTTCCCTAGTGCTTTTGTAAATATGTCAGCTAATTGATGTCAAGATGGCACGTATGAAGGGCTAATCATACCAGATTGCAGCTTCTCTCGCACAATGTGACAATTTATCTCAATGTGTTTCGTGCGCTCGTGAAACACAGGATTAGCGGCAATGTGAAGAACAACTTGATTATCACAGAATAATGGTATAGAAACGTCACAAGAGACCTTCAAATCATGCAATATGTATTGTAACCAAACAAGTTCTAAAGTGGTGTTTGCCATCGACCTGTATTCTGCCTCTGCTGAAGATCTTGAAACGTTAGTTTGTTTCTTTGACTTCCATGAGATGAGTGACGTGCCAAGGAATACACAATATCCAGTAACAAACCTTCGTGTAGTACGACATCCACCCCAGTCGGAGTCGCAAAATGCCTTTAAAGAGAGGTCATTCTTTGATGAAAAAAAAACAATCCTTGCCCTGGTGTCCCTTTAACATAACATAGGATGCGTAATGCTGCATCCCAATGGGGTTTGTGGGGTTCCTGAATATATGGGCTCAAGGTTCGAACAGAATAAACAATGTCAGGTCTTGTCACAGTGAGATATATTAATTTGCCACCGAGGCGTCTGTACTTTGTAGGCTCCTTGAGTAAGTCACCATCATCAGTTAACAACTTTAAATTTTGTTCCTTTGGAAAACTATTTGGTCGTGCACCTGTAAGTCCCACATCTTGAAGTATGTCCAAGGCATACTTCCTTTGAGTCTTGTATATGCCCTCTTTGGATCTTGAAAATTCAATGCCGAGAAAGTACCTCAAATCTCCGAGGTCTTTGATACGAAAACACTTGAGCAAACATGCTTTAAGATGATTCATTTCCCGTAGATCATTTCCAGTTAATAGAATATCATCTACGTAAATAAGTAATATAGTGAACGAAGAACCTTGTTGTTTAGTGAATAAGGAGTAATCAGCTTTGGACTGTTGGTATCCAGCCTTTTAATGACATCTGAAAATGTTGAAAACCAATTTCTGGAAGCTTGCTTTAGCCCGTAAAGAGATTTATTGAGTCGACATACACCAGTCTCCCCCTGTCGACAAAGTCCGGGTGGTAAAGCCATATAAACTTCTTCATGTAAACTGCCATGCAAGAAGGCATTTTGTACATCCAATTGATGGAGAAACCAATTCCGAGCTGTAGCAAAAGTGATTAAACATCGAAGTGTTGTAAGCTTGGCAGTAGGCGAGAATGTCTCGCGATAGTCTATCCCTTCAACTTGAGTGTAGCCTTTGGCTACGAGATGTGCTTTATACCTCTCAATACTCCCATCAGATCGATATTTAATTTTGAAAACCCATTTGCAACCGATGGGTTTTTTACCTGCAGGAAGGGGCACTACTGTCCATGTATTATTCTGTTGTAAGGCTTTTAACTCAGTTTGCATAACCTGCTGCCAGTTGGGATCAAGGAGAGCCTGAGCGTACGTTGTGGGTTCTTTGGTTCCTGAAACATTAGCAAAAAAGGTGTTCTGTGCAGCGGAAAAGCGTGAGTAGGAAAGGAAATTTTGGAGTGGATATCTGGTGCTGGAGGTGGACGCATTGGCCTGAGAGGTGTTTGGTGCGTTCAGAGCGGCGTGTGAGAGGAGCTGGAGCAAGTATGGGTGAAGGATCAATGTCAGGTTCAGGAGGACTATGTGTTTCAGTGTTTGGTTCTGGATTATGTGTTTCAGTGTTTGGGACTGGTGGATAGGATGAAGGTAGATCAAGTGCTAAGTTAGGTAAGACAGAAGGTGGAAATGATGGCTGAGTCTGTTGTTGGAATGGGAAGACGGTTTCATGAAAAATAACATCACGACTTATGATGAAGTTGTGGGTTTCTAAGTCAAAATTTTTATACCCCTTGTGATTACTGGGATAGCCGACGAATACACATCGACTAGCTTGGGAGTCAAACTTATGTTTGGGATGGACAATGGTAGCGTAAGTGAGGCAGCCAAAGACTCTAAGGTGTAAAAGTAAGGGAGGTCGATGATAGAGCAATTCAAAAGGAGATTTATTTTTTAGAAGTGGTGATGGAAGGCGGTTGATGATGTGGACTGTCGCTAACACACATTCCCCCCAAAATTCAAGTGGCATATGTGATTGAAATAAAAGAGCACGTGATGGAGATCAAGCTCAAGTGGACATGGAGGCCAATCATCAGGAGCAAGAAGAGGATGAGGCTCAAATAGAAGACGCCCATGGAGGTCAAAGCCCACCTCAAAGGCTTACTAGGAGCATGTTCAAAGCTTTAGGAGCTAATGGACGTTTATTTTCACTTTTTGTAATTTCTTTGTTTGAAGGTGCTTAGAGGGAAACATTAGAAACCTCTTTTGTTAAAGCATCTTTAGGTCTTTAGAATAAAAGTCTTAGGGGGGGTGCGTTAGTAGATAGGTGTAGGAGTAAATAGGGAGGTGCCAAAGTGAGAGAGAAGGTCACACCTTCTTCATGACTATAGTTGGCGCCACTTTTATTTGTATTTGGGGGGAATTTTGAATTCATTTAGCTTTGCATTTCAGAACCTCTAGGCTATAAATTAAGGTGTTGCTTTTGTATTTTTCAGATTTGAAATTTGATTAGAGAAACTATACTCAATTTTTGAGAGAGCATTGGAGAGCTTTGTGCCTTCCTCACTAGTCTTATCTTGAGAGTTCAATGGTTATCTCAAGTGGCGGCTTGCACACTCATCTTGGAGACACCATCCTCTAAGTGGCGTGATCATCCAACCATTCCTCCATCTTCATGAGCTTTCTCTTCTCCTCCCTTCCTTCTCTTTGAATTGTTCATGTCTTAGTTTGCTTCTTTGAATTTCTGTTCGGCAGTTTCAGTTCTTATAAGTTTTGCTTCGGTTCATTTTGTTTCTTTGTTGTTCTTCATCTTTTCTTCTTCATTTCTAGTCTTTTGTTCGGTGCATTTCTGTTTTTGTGTTGTTTAATCGGTGCCTTTTCCTTTTCTTCCAATTCAATCGGTTCAATTTGACAATATGTGGAACTTCCATATGAGTTTGGGTTTTGGTACTAGTTTTGGTGAGTTCTTGATTATAGAACATTGATCCAATTCTATCTTAAAGTGCCTATCTCATATCCAACTCAAGTTGATTCCTAAGAATGTCAAGAATCATTCATATCTACCTAGTGGAATCATATCATGTGGTATCATGAGTTTAGGTGTGTTCTTGTTTAATTTTTGAGTTGTGTTGCACTTTAATTTCAAGAGCTCTTTAATTTCTTGCAATTTATGGTTATGTTTTAGGCTTATTTGAGTTTTCTTGCTGTTTTATTTCTTTTGCCCATCATGTGTTTGAGTATTTTCCTTTTTGAATCCATACAAGTTTTGTCGTAGTCTTGTTTTTCCATAATTGTCATTACTTCTTGTAGTACTTTTATTGATTTTGTTGTTTCTTGCTTTGGTGTCATATAATTTTCTGAGTTTGATATTTGATCCTTTGTGCATTTTCTGTTTTAGAATTGAGTTCATGCTTGTATTTTAGACCTATACAAGTTCATATACATCATTTTCCATTATGTCTTTGCTAGTTCATAATTCTGTTTTTCATTCCTATTAGGATTCCTCTATTTTCTGAAAACGTGCTTACTATTTTTCCTTATTGCAATTGATTTACTCACTGGAAAATTCTGAAATTCTGGATTTGTGTTCTTTAAAGTGTTAGAAAAGAGTACAAAAAAGAAGTACTAAAAAATTCTAAGTACACAAAAAAATGATAAATAAAATACAAAAAGTGTACAATTCTGCCGAAAAAAATACGGTAATCTGGCAGCGATTTTGAAAAATGTATCTCAATTAATTGGCTTACTGTTTTTAAGCGATTCCAGTGCCATTTTTTAGCTAAGATCTTGAAGTTTGTGTGGTTAAAATTTCATAATCCAGTTCGCTCTATATCATTCCAGTTAAATCAGTGAACATCAAGCACAGTTTGCATAAAAAATATTTTCCAGTAGCTAATTTTTGTTTTCTTCATCTACTCTAGTGCTTTTCTTTAAGTATTCTTTTGTGTGCCTACTTTCTCATTGAGTTCTTTAATTTTCTTGCTTGACTTTTGTTCATTAATCTTTGAAGTTTGTCAAACATCTAGTATTCCTTTTGTTCTAGCCTTTCTTTGCTTATACTTTTTCTTGTTTGTCTTTATTGCTTCATTGGTTTTGTTGTGGTTGGCTTTGAGATTGGTGTGCCTTGCTTTGACATCTTTCATTTGAGGATTCCAAGACCTCAAGATCAGATTGGTGCAGGGACATTATTTCTTTGAGAGTGACCTCTTTTTCTGGCCAAATTCACTTCGGCAATTTGGTTGCCAAACTCACTGTTTTTGCTAATTTTGTTTCTTCGCCATCTATCATTGAGTCCCATTAAAAATTGCATCAATTTGTCAATTTCTCGTTCCTCTTGATGTTCTTTGTCATTGCTGCAAGTCATGGGTGTGCGATGCATTTCAAGCTCATCCCACAAAGCTTTGATTTTGATTTAGTATGACGCAATCGACATTGTTCCTTGTGTGATGATTGCGATTGATTTTTGAATTTGATAGATGGCGGCCGCATTCTTTTGCGAAAACTGATCGCAAAGATCCTCCAAAACTTGCCTGGTTGTCTTCGCATGAACCATTCCCGCAGCAATGTCTGGTTCGACTGAATGGGTAAGCCATGAGAGAATCATGGAATTGCACTGATTCCATAGATCGAATTCCAGGGGCTTCTTGGCTTATGAAGGCATTGCTATCGTGTCGTCGACGAAGTCAAGCTTCTTCTTTGCAATGAGGGCATGTGTCATTGATTTCTTCCAAGATTGATAATTCGACCCATTCAATTTTGTAGGAACGAGAATGTGCCCGGGTTGATCTGAATGATGGACATAATACGGATGTGATGGATCCGTGAGGGATGGCTGGGCTGTTTATGATAGAAAGGGGAAGAAGATTTCTTTAGAGCACCAGGATCGGTGCTCTGATACCATATAAAAAATGCAGAGCTAGAAATTGATGAGCAGAAAAATGATTCTGTGTGTTTTATTCCTGATACATACATGGGTATATATACAATGAAGTTTAACAAGGAGGGAGAGAATATCTCCGTAACTCAAGTCACTGAATTAGTGATGCCCATATCACGGGATCTGACTTACGTTTACATAGCTAATCATAATCTGTACATTAATGGTAAATATACACTTCTTAATATTCTTAATATTTTACTTCCAAATTACATTATTTATAGCTTATTTAAGAAAATAAACCTTCTAGATTATGTAATTCAGAATTGGTAATTTTTGACTTCCAGATTACATAATTCGATAGGTTTATTTTCTTAAACAAGTTCCTAATTACATAATCCAGTATTATTAGTTGTTAAATAGGTTATGAATTGCGTAATCTAGAAGTGATAATTTTTTACTTACAAATTATGTAATCCGTAGTGTAAAATATTATTTTTATTTTTATCTTTTTAATGAAGGGTAAATTTGGGAATTTCAAAATTTATGGAGGTGGCTAAAGAAGTTATGGAGGTACAAGAAGAAGCAGACTAAAAATTACTAAGCATTTGGGCTTGGCCCAATTTAATTTTGTCTTGTTAAAGATTGTTTCTTCCTGCACCTCCATATATTATTCTCTCACCTCCATAAATTTTTTTATTTCCAAAAATACCCCTCTTTAATATTCTATTCTATGAGGGTGACACAAGAAGGATAAAAAATATGTTTACGTTGTATATGGGAGTGGCAGAAGAACCTATGAAGGTGCTGGAAGAAACTGTCCTGGTTAAATCCATCACCAATTGACCCAACTACAACTTAATAACCAATTTGTGAAGTTAAAAACATTATTCTTTACTTTTAACATAATTATATTTCATTTATATTTAATCTATTGAAAATATTAATTTTTACATGGGTTGTTACAGAGGAAATTGTTATTGGTTTAGATTTACCCTTGTTGTTACAAAAGAAAATAAATTTTAGAAAATTCCATTTAAAAAACTACGATATATTATTATTATTATTTTCAAGTAAACAAATATATGTAAGATATATAAAGTGGTTATCGTGAGATGGACTCATCCGTGGCCATATTGATTGTTCACGGATACCATATGTCAACATTTACACTTTGTTAAAGAAAATAAGTTTGAGAAAATAAAAAGGAAAATGATAAAGAACGCGAATAAAACAAATTAAGAAAAATATTTTATATTATTTGATTGTTTTAAATACTTTTTTTTTTGGTAATGATAAAAGCTTAATTGGAAAGAAAGTGAAAAAATAATATTTCTTTTGCTAATAAAATGGTAGACATGAATGAACTAGTACTAAATCCACGACCATATTCATTGATAGCATATGTGACTACAATTAATGGTTGAGAAAGCCAAGGGAATATGAAAAACATAAATAAATAAAAAGATAATATATTTCTATTATTTGAAATATTTAAATACTTTTGTGTAGACGCATAAAAATCATAATAAAAAAAAGTAAAAAGTTAATGTTTTCTTCTTCTTAAATATGGCTATAAGAGGATTCTTAAATAAGAACCTTCGAACAAAACTATATTTTTTTATATAACTAAAATTGATAATAATAATATTTTAAAATATGTAAATCATAATATAAGATTATATTCAAATGAAAATATATAAAATGAAAATAATAATTGTTCTTACCTGGCTCAGAGTTGAAGCGACTTTGTTTGGTATTGTTGAACCGAGATTCTAGCGCTTTGTGACGAAGAGAACTCCACTTGTTGATCACACTCCAACGATCAAGTCAATGAGAGCATTCAAACTAAAAAATATGTGTGGTGTAAGGTTCTCCGAGAAACTTACAATTACTCGGGGTCTTAAACCCTTTTATAGACATTCCTTCAACAATTTCATCAAAGAGAATATAATTTCATCAACAATAATATAATTTTATCAACAAAAATATTTCGTTAAGGTATACCTTTATTTTTTTGGGTACAATGCAACATTATTCCTAACAACTTTTATTTTAATATATAGGCTTAACTAATTCAGTTACTCACCATGTTGTTTCACTTTTAATTACCCTTTTAATATGGACTGTCAAGTATCTGAGTCGACCTCATGACACATCATTGGGTCCATTATTCATCTCAGGCCGAGCTAGGTATCCTCCAAATAGGCCTTCCTAACCGACTTATTACACTCAAGTGCTTGGGTCGAAGACCCGAGCTCGTCCGTCCAGTACATAGTCCCCTAGGCTCAAGCGGAGCTTGACAAGGCGCATAGGCTCTCTTGCACCGGCGACTGACATGACATTTCTCACAGGGGTAGCTTGGGCACGGTTATCGAAACATCTCGTGACAAGACATTTCACCTTACTAAATATGGAGCGTACACATGGCAGTTGCATCGACGGTGGTAAAATCCTATTGTTTCACCTTCCCTCTTTCGAATATATCCCTTTATTTCTCTCCACACTCATCATTGTGCTCGAGCTTTCTTCCTTTAAAAAAACTTCGGTTTCCTTCTTTTCGTCACCACACATCGTTGTTTCTCACCGGAAAACCAAGTATGCTTTATCCGCTTAATTTCACTGGGTGATTATCATTTATTTTATTGACTCTATCTTGAGGAATACATCTTAGTTTTACATCGATTTGATTCATTCTGCGTGTGCCTTGCCTTGAACTGTGTTCGTATTCTATCTCTGTTTACGCTTTAGTTGTCTTCAAAGATGGATTATAGTTTTGCTTATCCCTGGGCAAAAAAGGAACTTGTTAAAGAGACCTCTGTTTATACCACCCGTTTGAAAATTAGAGAGCTTAGGGAATCGAATGGTTGTCTAAGAAAAAAAGCATGAAAGTTTAGTAAAAGTAGTAGAGTGTAGAGAATTGAGCAAAGGTTGTATATGAGGAGTTGAATTGAACAAACAAAGATGTGCCATTTTTGGTAGAGTGAAAACCAAAGGATTGAAGGGTTGTACTTAGCTTTTGAAACCAAGATCTCAGAGCTTGTTTTAAACCATATAAAACTTTATTAAGTTTGTAAACTAGATGTGGAGAGTTGGACACGAAACCTGGTGGCTGAGACATATAAACATCCTCCTTGAGATCTCCATTCAGGAAAGTGTTGTTTATGTCAATTTGATGGATGGGCCAACTAACAGAGACCGCATGGGATAAAACTAGACGAATGGTGGAAGGTTTGACAACCGAACTGTATGTATCATTGTAGTCACACCCTTATGTTTGGTTGAATCCCTAGGCAACAAGTCGTGCTTTGTGTCGTTGAAAGGAACCATCCGCTTTTCAACCATTCGCATTGTACTTGTTTTTAAATAACCACTTGCATCCAACAACTTTGGCTCCAGTGAGAAGAGATGTTAAAAGCCATATGTGATTTTTGAGAAGAATAGTATATTTATCATTCATTACTTGAAACCAGGGAGGAGAAGATACAACTTTGGTGATAGAAGTAGGAACATGTGATTGTAAATCAGATTAAGAAAAGTTTTGGGTTTGAAGAAACTACCTTGGATCTTGTTGTCATTGGATGGTTATTAATAGTGTCATTGTCAGTGGATGAGTTTAGCATCGAAAAGGAAGAGGTAGTATTAGGAATAGACACATAAGTATCAATATTAATAGGAGTAAGAGGAGCATGAGTAGCAACAGGGGAGTCAATAACAGTTATATATTGATTCAAACAGTTGGAGACAATGTTATCAGTTACAGAAGAATTAAACTTATATTCAAGTAGAGTGTATGGAAATAGTTCTTCATGAAAACCAATATGCCTGGATGTATAAACCTTACCAGTGGGTCAAAGACAAATGTAACCTTTGTTGTGTAAGCTATAGCCAAGAAAAAGACAACATGCAGATTTGAAATCAAGTTTGTGTTTATTGTAAGGGCGAAGTAAAGGATAACAACCACAACCAAATGTTTTTAAAGTTATATAGATCGATGCTTTTTGAAACAGTAATTCATACGAAGATTTATTTTGAAGAGCAGTGGATGACAAGATGTTAATGATATGCATGGTAGTGGTGAAAGCTTCACCCCAAAATTTGATGGGTAAAGACGCAGAAGCAAGAAGAATAAATCCCATATCAGAAATGTGCCTATGCTTATGTTCGATAGAGCCATTTTTCTCATGTGTGTGAGGACAAGTAAAACGAGGAAGAATACCATGTGTTTGAGTAAAATGTTTAAAACATATGAATTCTTTTGCATAGTTAGTTTGAATAGCACGAAGTTTAAAACTTGTTTGATTTTCAGCAAACGTTTTTAAGCAAAGAAGCGAGTTTAATGCTTGTGATTTATTATGTAGAAGAAATAACCACGTGTATTTAGTGTGAGCATATAAAAACGAAATATAATAACAAACGCCATTGGAAGCACATAATGTAGTGGGACCCCAAATATCAATGAAAACCAATTGCAAAGGTTCAATGTATTGGGTAACAGAGTTGTGAAAAGGAAGATGATGAAGCTTTCCACGTATACAATGATCACAAAAACGTTTTTGAGATGTATAAGAAATGTTGCAAGCATTCAAAATACGTTGAACAATAGAGCAATTACAATGACTAAGTCTATTGTTCCATAGTTGTAAAGTAGGAATCTTGGGTTTGTATGAAGCATAGTTAACAGTGTAAGCAGGTGAATTAGTAGATGGAGGAAACACATAAAGGTCATCTTTAATTACTCCTTAAAGTAAAATTCGATGGGTTGCCTGGTGTTTAGCGTAGCAGAAGTTAGGAAAAAAATTTAAAATAAACATTATTATCTTTGGAAAATTGAGCAACACTATAAGATTTTTGGTGATAGTAGGAACATGCAACAAATTATGAAGTATGAAAACTGTGTGTGTGGAGTAGTATAGAAAGCAGAGCCAGTGTGTAAAATATGCATACCTTGACCATTATCTAATTTGAGATCTTCATTACCATGATATGGTTGTTTGTATGTGAAAATTATGGAGTATTTGGTGACATGATGTGTTGCACTAGTATCGGGATACCAGACAAGGTCTTCTATTGTGGAAGGAGCACTAAAAATGGAAGGTGTAGAAACATATTGTGATATATTAGCGTTGAAGGAGGTGGTAGGAGGAGGATAGTAACGATGTCAACACGTTTCTGCTGTACGACCGAGTTTGTGACATACTAGCAAAACTGTTTGACAAACTGCCAAGGAGGAGCTTGATTGAACGAAGTGCGAATGGAAGGACGAGAGCTAGAATGATTTTGTGAACGACCTCCATGAGGAGTGTAAGTGCACAATTTATTTTTGTGTTGAGTTTTGAAATGCCATGGAGTAGATATAGTGTTTACCTGAAGAATAGAGTCTTTAGCCATCTTGTGCTTGTCAAACCTTTCTTCTTACGCTAGCAGAAGAGCTTCAAGATCATCTACAATATATGGGTCACTGCATGAAAGGATGGATGTGATGAAACCATCAAAATCTGCAAATTAACCATCTAAAATTGCATCAACATGATCAACAAATGATATTACAGAACCAACAGGAGCTAGGGAACCAACTATTTTCTTGATGTCATTCACGTAAGTAGAGATGGATCTGTCATTCTTTGGAGTCTTGAGAAGAAGGCTAAACTTCTTTACCATTGCGCGAGTGTAGGAAGCATAGTTGGTGAGGAGACGACACCAGATTTTAGTGGAGGAGTCAAGACCAACCATCTTGGTTAAGAGAGAAGAAGACATGGAAGCAAGGAGCCATGCCAGAAGAAGTTCATCTTGATGTATGGAAATGGTGAACATTGGAAGAGGTAGCCATGCACAGTGCACTGACAAAAATTTCAGAGGTAGAAGAAGACAAGGAAGAAAACGAAGGAGAGGTCATGAGATGAAAGAAAGGGAGAGAGAAAAAAAGTTTGTTTGATTGAGGATACCATGTTAAAATATTGATAAAGGATGAAAGAGGAATATTAGTGATGATTCTTGAGAAGCTACAAACAACCCTATAGAGCATGAGAGGTAGAGAGAAACAACTAACAAACTATCATTGTAATATAAGAGAGTAACTCCTAATTATCTAATAAAAGAAAAAGAAAAAGAAAAAGAATGAAAAGAAGGGGTATGTAAGGAGAAAGGAAGAAAAGAAAAGAACAGAAGTGAAGAAGTATTATAGTATGGCGTTGGTTTTGGGTAACGTTGTTCTTCTTTCTCTCTCAAACTTCAAACCTTCCAAAAACCTTTCTTTTTCTTCTTCTTCTTCCTTCTCTGTCACCAAACATCTCTTCCCTCACTCTCGTCCCATTACCTCCATCAATGCCTCTCCAACGCCTAACCGCCACCTCCCCTCCGTTCGAGCCACCTCCTCTTCCTCTTCCTCCTTCGGCTCTCGTCTCGAAGACACCATCAACAAAACCGTTGCAGAAAACCCCGTCGTCGTTTATTCCAAAACCTGGTGCTCCTATTCTTCTGAGGTCAAATCCCTCTTCAAAAAGCTCGGCGTCAATCCCTTGGTCTTCGAATTAGACGAAATGGGTATTTTTTTTTTCGATTCATCTCTCCTTATTTGTTCATTAATGTTTACATATTTCTCTTAACCCTAACTATGCTTCCTCGTATCCTTCCTCGTACAAGCTTAGTTTTTTTCTATAAATGTGATCTGCCTTTCTCCTGGTTATCTTTTTAATCGAGTGTATTGCCAATAAATATGATTTTTTTTTTAACATAATGGGGAAATTCTCTCTGTGCAATTTATCTTATCAGTTGTGCATTTGTGCACTTGTTTTTGTGTATGTGTATTTCTGTTTAGGTCCTCAAGGGCCACAGCTGCAGAAGGGGTTGGAAAGGATCACAGGGCAACACACCGTGCCAAATGTATTTATTGGTAAGCAGTACCCATCTTGGATGCATTATTCTTACTTAATCATACTTGTATAAACAGTTGGTGACTCATTGTTAGTAGAATATTTATGCCATTAGCATCTATGGATTTTGATTTGTTGTTACGGTTGGTTGATTGGATGCCAAGAAAAACAGCCTGACTTGTGGATATTTATTTTAATGCTGATAAGCCACTTATTTGACATGCCCTCCCATCTGGATCATTTCCCCTTGGTACATAACCTTGTGCATGAAGAGTAGGGTGTAGAAAATAAATGTAGCAGAATTGGAAGCAACTCTCATACTCAAACACATGGCTATGCACAAGAAAGATGGAGCGAAAGAGGGGATTTCTAAGATTTTACTCAATTTGATACAAGTACCTTATTCCTCTAGGGATTTTTATGGGCCGATTTCTTGTAATAAAATAATCCTAAAAACTCTAAGAGAGCTTAATAGTGAAGTCAGACATTAAATGCTTGGTCAATGATAGCATGCTGTCCAATTGTAGATTTCAGTGCCAAGTCTTCTTTCATATCCAACTTAGAGTTTGCTGTATCAGTTTGTGCCATGTTAAGCTTTCAACTTAGGCACCTCTATTACTGCTGTGTCATACGATTTTAATTGCAACTAGAAATTGATGATTTTATAGATCCATATATTATTGACTGCTGGATAGCTGGTGTCTTGAGGCTGTAAAATCATCTTGAGTGTGGTACCAATGTGGTGGCATGCCTCTGAGTTTTCAGATTTCTTATCAACGATTCAGATAATTTTTATAAAATGAAAAGTGTTAAAACTTCAATTTCGGGCGTGATAATATTTTGTTCCTTTCATGAAATGTTATCTCTAACTTTATCCAAGGTAAGATACTAAAAATATTTTACTATGATTTTTCTGCTACTATATTCCCCTCATGCTCGTTAGGTTATGAAGACTTAATTGATATGACAAAATCTTCTGTATACTTGTATGTTCAACATCAGCTGCTATGTAGTATTAATTATAACTTGAAAATTGTATGATGTTAAATAGGGCTCATGATAAGGCCTTATAGGCTGGCTGAGGACATGATGAGCATGCTTAAAATCTAATGGTTTATGAGAGTAAGGGTCTATATATGCCTTGAGAGAGAGAGAGAAACAATGGAACAGGTTCAATGTTTATTAAATAAAAGAATCATTTGAGAGAAGAGGATTTGTTACTGTTGTGCTTGGATAAGGTATCTTGAAGGTGAGTAAAAACCAATTATGCCCTGGGGTTCCCATTCTCAGAATCTCCCTTAAAACAACAGTGGACTTCCTAATGGGTTTGTAATAAAGGAGAAACTGAGGAGATCCGAGTACCACCAGAGTGTTTATCCTACAATAATGTACACAGATGACAGAACAACAAAAGAGGGGATGAAGGTAAGTGAAAACCAATAAATAATCAACCAAGCTGCCCAATCAATGTGAGATACAAACTACCTGAAAACAAACTTCAACTTCCAAATGGGTAATGGAGGAGAAAAATGAGCAGATCCAAGTACCTGCAGAAGGGATTGTGTTTATGATACCTCAGTAACAGGATTCATTCTCTTCATAAAAGGAGGAGTTAGAATAGAACCGATAAATATTTGTTTTTTAATTCATCCCTGTGTTGAATACCATATACAATATTTGTTGTTAATCTAGTCCAGTTTCAAGAGGAATCAATGGAAATGTAAAATCCCTTATATTACACCAGATCTAGCCAGGTTATTGGTGGAATAAATAGATCCATAATTTCTTGAAATCTCACTTTTGATTCAAAAAATCACCTTTTTATGAAATAAACCAAAAATAATTTTGTTCATGAAAGAAATCTTATTATAATTGTTCAGCCACATCATTTAACCACAACTTAAACCCCAGCTTGAAAACTAGGCAACATTTAACATACCCTAAATGCAAGCAGGTACTGATGTACTATTTCATTTTATTTCATGCGTGAACTTTTGCATCCTTAATCTACTATAAAAACACTGAATTCTTACCTTGCTTTTAAGTTCACCTTTTGAACGGAATAGTTTATAACCAATCCTAAAATTGTTCTTCATTGCAGGCGGCAAACACATTGGCGGCTGTTCAGGTATATTGTCCTTGTTTTGTTGTCTTTGATATTATTGCTTGTCTTGAGTACCTCCATGGTTCAAATTGTCTTTATGGTATCGATTTTCAAAGTGGAAGACATCCTTATTTTTAAATTCTTATTAATTACCATTCTGTTTTTATTGCAAAATATCTATAACTGCTAACTGCTTATATGAACTCAGTATTCTATAAGTTTCAAGAAGTTTAACAATATACAGTTTAATAAAAATATAAAAGTGTAATTTCTTTGTTTTCTCCTTTTAATTCATGCAGATACCATGAAGCTGTACCGGAAAGGAGAACTTGAACCTTTGCTATCTGAGGCTAATACTAAAAATCCAGAGAACTAAGCATCCTAGAGGGGGAACTTGATTTACTACCAATTTTTTATTTTGTTGGTCAATGCAGTTGTTACGAACCAAGAAGAACGCAACGCACTATAAATCAAGAACACACAATCTACTGAATAATTTCTGTATTATTGCTTCTGCACTTACATTTAGAACATCCATGAAGGAAATGATTATTCCTTTTACACTGGACTTTTCTTGTCTACCAAACTGAATTCAAAAAACATCATACTTTTACTAAACTGGTTGGTCTTTATTTAAAGACCACTAACCACTACTTTACAAATTATTAACCGCTACCTTACAAACCACTAATCGCTATTAACCACTACTAATTGCTACTTTACAAATTATTAATCCCTACCTTACAAATCAAATAACTAACTCATGACTATTTTAATTCTAACTAACTCATGACTATTTTAATTCTAACTAACTCTTCCTCTATGTGTATTCTAACAATACACTCTTCTAAAAAACAACCTTGTCCTCAAGGTTGGAACAGGGGATTCTTGATTCTGTGGCTCATTTTCATCCCCAAGATCTACGTGTCCTAAGAGTATTGTGATATTGTATATCATAGGGGGAACCTATTGTGATACTGCATGCAAATTCAAGTCAGGAGAGTTAGGTGGTGGTGGGATGAAAGGATTTTGTATAAAAGTCTTTGAACTTAGTAAGTTGAAATTCCAAGATTCTTATGTCTTTGATGTTTTTACTTTCATTATCAAATCTTGATCCAACAATGATTTCTTATGCGTATTATGTAAATCTGAATTTGGGATCTGAATTTGGGAAAAAAATTATGCTTGGTGGCATCTTCACCTTCAACTTTCTTACTAGTTAGCTCTATAATTGGACTATCAAGAAAAAGATCATTACACCACATAATCTTCATTCTCTTTATTGATGCATCCCCTTCTGCCCTCATCATTTCTGTTTCTCTCGCAAATCTCACTTCATTTTTGTTTTTTCTTCCTCAATCCGACATCCTGTCACTCTTCTTGTTGTTCTGCAACAATTTTTTAATTTCTTTCAAGTTTAGAAGGCTTTCTTTCAACGTTATGTCTGCTCTAACATATTTCTCTCCTTCCTCCGACATCTTGCCCCCTTTCTTGATGTCCTGCAATATTTCTTTTATGTCCAACATGCTTTCCTTCAACCCAATAATGTCTGCTTTCATTTCCACAATCCACCTTCCTTGTTCATTGGTCAACTTCTCCAATGCAGTCGTCCTTTGTTCCATCCTCTCTTCCTCCCTCTCTGTTTTTTTGGATCCGGCTGGTCGGACCAATTTGTTACGAACCAAGAAGAACGCACTCAAAGATAAACCAAGAACACACAATCTACTGAATAATTTATGTATTATTGCTTCTGCACTTTACCCTTAAAACATCCACAAAGGAAAAGGTTATTCCTTTTACACAGGACTTTTACAGTCTACCAAACTAAATTCAAAAAACGTCACACCTTCACTAAATCGATTGGTCTTTATTTAAATACCACTAACTGCACTAACCAACCGCTACTTTACAAATCATTAACCGCTACCTTACAAACCACTATCGCTACTAATCACTACTAACCGTTATTTTACAAATCATTAACGGCTACCTTACAAATCAAATAATTAACTCATGACTATTCTAATTCTAACTAACTTTTCCTCTATGTGTATCCTAACCGCAGTTATCTCAATGTTATTGTTAGTCATGAATGTTGGTTGAATGAAATCAGAGTGCACTGATAACTTAAACATTGAACTTTTTCAGGTAGATCCTTGTAATTTCAAATCAACTGTTTAATAGTTTTCCGAACTAGAAGTTGTTGCAACTTGGGATTGTAACTTGAATAATTTTAATGGATCTATTTATATTTTTCTTGGCAGTTAGGTAATGATTCTACTTGATCATTTTGTTTTAGACAAGCCAAGATGCAATTAAATTCGTAATACTATAATTAAGGAACAATCTAAATCATTCTTCGAAGGACATATACCGAGTTTCTAATCAACCAAGAAGGCAAATGCTCACGGACACTAACCATTAAATGCAAATTATAGCGAGCATATTTTATACATTGAATGATGCTTGAGGGTTGAAATATGAAGTTGGTTCTCGAAATAGAAACATTATCTGTCTAATTCAATCATCCAAAGTGCAAGGAAGTTTACTAAAATAATATATTGTACAGATACAAATCAGTTCATGCTTGCATTCATGTTGCATTGGATGGAATAATGTCTTTCTCTTTTGCTTGTAAGAACTAAACAACTCATGGTGACTTGGAAGGTTTGTTCACATAGAGGGGTGCTCTCACTGAAGTTCCGAATTCAAGTAAACAAGCGAGCCAACACCTTTACACCAACAATATCTTCAAATGACTCCAAATGACAAGACTGTCAATCCCAAGTTTATGTCTGAAAGTCCAATTTCTTCACCACCAAAATACTTTTTGTCCCCAATGGTTTCTTCTAATACTTTCAACACTTTATGTAACTTCCTTTGTTGCCTTCTGAAACTCTTACTCCAACAGTCATAAAAAATGCATAAACGAAATACTCTGCAATTGGGGTTGCAAATATGGATATACATGAGAGAACAACAAGAGAGAATTAAAATCTAACTGTTTTACAAACAACCTTGTTACCATTTCTTCAGCAAAACTCACCTAAAACCGTGCCAGAATGCCCTTCATTTTTAACACCCATATGATCCTGTAAACGTATGGACTAGGCCAAATGCAAAATCAAACCAATTTCAATTTCATTCTTCAGAATAAATAAAATTCATGTTCCCTTGATTGAATACGGCTCCACCAACGGAGTAGATATTTTTACATTCCCTTATCCTACAAACCAATCTCACATTTTAGTGAAAACAAATATGTTTTTTTCTTTTCTGATTAACGTTAATTAAAATATATAAAAATAAATTTAAAAACTAAAAATTAATCTATCCAATTCCATTATACATATCTTATTTATTATTACCAGGTGGTTTGTGTGTAAGATTAACAATTATACCATAAAAACTACTTTACAAAATCACTATATGATATTTTTAATTTAATTCTCACAATTCCTATTAATGCTTTGGGTTGTTAACACACACACACACATATATATATATATATATATATTATTTTTAGAAATTTGAATATTATTTTTGTTATATTTGTATATTTTGATGTTTTTTTTTTATAAGATTCATGTCTTAATCGTATTATTATGATTCCTAAAATAAAGATATTCTAACATAACGAATAAAACAGATGACATTCTTTAATTTCTGCAAATCTTTTAAGAGAACTAAAAAATAAAATTATGTTTTTTAAATTTTTTAGTTATGTTTTCAGCCTATTAAAACTTTTAACATGTAATTTTCTTTCTTTTCTACCCTTCCACATCCACTATAAATGGGAGTAAATCTGCACACTACATAATTTAGGCAATTTCTTCTCATAATTTAGGCAATTTCTTCTTGCACCATATCATTCATGATAACCCGACGTAAAATTTAAAATTTAATATTGTCTTTGATTTCATTTTTCTTATGGATGTACAAATCTGGAAGTGCTTTTTATACATTCCAGATTTCAAAATGTGGAAGGTCATTTTTGTATTTTATTTAAGTTTCTGAATGGTCATATCCAGAAGTGAGTTATTAGTTTCGGATTTTCATATCTGGAATGATGTGCTGTAAATGGTGTTGAGAATTGAGGTCCAACTCATTTATGTTTGCTTACGGATCTTGACATCCGAAAGATCATTTATATTGTTCAAGTAAGTTTTTGGATGGTGAAATCCGAAAGTAACATATTAGTTATGGATTTGTATATCTAAAACTTTGTGTTATGACTTTCGGATATGAATATCTAAATGACAAATTTTTAATCATTAAAAATAAAATGGATATTTTATGTGAGTGTATTGGGCTATAAGTCTCAATTGACATGGTAGAGAGAGAATCAGCCAAAATTCACTAACTTTTACCTATCCATTTTCTTTTTCTTCATTTTTCCTGCCATTGAAGCATCATGCCAACTTTTTCTCATAAGTCAGTAATCTCAGCTAAGGAATTAGGGTCATTAGCTTAGGATAAAGATTTAATTGTCGAGAGAAATTAAATAGGACATAAGAGATACTTTCGCAAACAAAAAAAAAAGAGATAAACTTGAATCATCTTTTTTAATCATGAATGCTAATCTGAAAAGAAATAAAGTTCTTATCATTTTTAAAATTATTGTTTATAACAACGAGGTACATGCCATCAAAACAAAGAAGAAAATAAAAAAAGAAATAACTAAACCCTAAACTAAATGATCAAAGGAAAATAGCAACTATTATTTGTTTCAGAATATTCTAACAGTGACATAATGCATATATTTAAGTAAAGAAAAAACATAGATTTATTGAAAAGAAAGAAAGGAAGAAATCAGGCATGTCTGGTAGCACCCCAGTGGTAGTAGAATTCCAGAGTCTGAGTTTCATAAAGAGTTGTAAGGTAAATACCATCATCCCTAACTCTCCAAAGGCAATTCTTCCAATGGCACTTTTCAAAAAGACGTTCATCGTACCAAAACACATCAAATGAGGCACCACTGTCACAACCATTGTTGTTGTTCTTCTTCACGTGGCACCAAAATAGAGTGGAGTGTGAGAAATCTGTCCTAAAACTCCAAGTCAAATTCCCACCTTCAAAAACTTCATGGCTACCCAAATCATCATCTTTGGATTGGCAATGAACCAATAAGCTTTCATTGCTCAACTCATTCATAACGTATACATGCCACTTTATGAATCCTGGAAAAATGCTTGAGCCATTTGAAAGGGTTGGTGAGGCCAAAACCAAAACAAAAACCAACACCAAAACCAAAAGATAACCACTTTTCACTTGACCCATTTGTGTTGCTTTTCCTTAGGAGAGTTTGATCGGTTTGTAGTAATATATAAAGTTGCAGAATTTTCACTTTATATGCAAAGATTGAAGCGATGAGCATGATTCTTTTAGCATTTATGAAGTGGGATACTGGTTTATCAGAAAGGAAGATATAGCATGCTGCCGTTTAATTAGGATAAGAAAAGTTTTTTTTTTCTTTTCTTTTTGGAGGATGGTGTGGTTTCATTGTTTTAATGCATTAATGTATATTTACCGTTTCTAATTATTAGCTTATATGGAAGATTTTAATTACAGGAAGTTCTAAGAAAATAGAATATGTTATCCTCTAAAGTTTAGACGATCTAAAAAAATTGTTTACTTTTAGTATTTTAAATTTTGAAATACAGAAAAAAAAAAGTGTTCTTATAAATTACAGTGACTGATAGCGAATAAAAAAATATGCAAGGGATAAAACGGTGTTTGAGAGAGTAATATATAAATGTAGAACAATTTTAATAGAAAAATAGAATTTAATAATAATAATTATTATTGTATTAACTTTGTTATTGTATTTGATTTTATTTATTTTCAGCTGTTGCTTTTACTTTTAAATCCAGCGAGTTAAATATTAACTAAAATTAAGTTTAAGGATTACAATAGAGTGGTCCAAATAAGTTTAATATGTTGAGTTGGTCCACACACACACATATATATATATATATATATATATATTTTAAAAAATAACTAAAATTTAAGAGAATTTGAAATAATATTAACTTATTAAAAAATTACATATCTTAAAATTTATATATCAAATTGTTATATCTAATCATTAAAATTATAATTAAAATTAGTTACGCTTAAATTTAAAGATGTCCACTTTATTTTATTTTTTTTATTTCATTTTTAAAATAAAACTAATACGTGATGGCTCAACATAAGAGTCCATTAATATTTTAAATTAAAAGCTGACATTAGAAATTTTGTTTTAAGTTGGATAAAGTTAAACTCGGTAAATATATGTATCTACATTAATGTTAATAACGCAATTTTATACTTTTATATATATATATATATATATATTACAAGAAATTGGTTTTATTTTTTATTATTTGCCAAGTGAGCACTATACATCCGTTTTTGCTCTCATTATTTATAAGTGGTCTTAATATCGATTAAGTAATTTAACTAATTTATCAGTTAAACAGGACTTAGTTGCTACAGAACAAATTTAATGACTAATTTTGGTTATAAAAAAAGTTTTTTTTAAAAAGTTACGACA
The DNA here is from genome assembly GCF_051622355.1 of Phaseolus vulgaris. Taxonomy (NCBI): domain Eukaryota; kingdom Viridiplantae; phylum Streptophyta; class Magnoliopsida; order Fabales; family Fabaceae; genus Phaseolus; species Phaseolus vulgaris. The sequence continues at coordinate 45,916,335 of NC_143504.1, forward strand.
CAAATATTTGTGAAAAATATTACAAATATCTTTGATGATATCTGAGAGATAATTTTAACGTATTCTCTATATTTTGGAAAATGTTTAATGTAATTTTTTTAAGCAAATATAAGTAGAAAAATATAGGTATAAGTGTTAAGAAGTGGACTTTAAACTTAACTCAACCCCATAAAGCCGGCTCATAGGGATGAGGTTTGCACCCATTTATATATTATGAAATGTCCTTATTTCTAGTCGATGTGAGATTTCCAACAATAAGAAGGAAAAGTTAAAGAAAGAAAAAGATACGTATGATAAAAATGATACGATGAAATATATTCAAAAAAGTGGAAGAAAGGTAATGAAAAATACATAGAAAAGAATAAGTATACGATAATAAGATAACACAATTTTAATAATTATAAGTTAATATTGTATATTACTATAAGTATTATTTTACATTTTTCTTTTATATAGATTTCCAAAATAATAATAATTATGGATTAGGTGTTGAGGTAACTTGTATTCTGAAACTTACAAAGTACACCGTATGGATACTGATTCCTCCTCACGCATTAGAAAATCAATTTTTTTTTCAACTTTAATTTACTACTAAATTTAGTGGTATTCTTGAAATTTCTGGTACCTTCTTAAATGGCACTGAAGCTTGAAAAAGAAACACTAGGATCAAATAGACATAGTTTTCATTGAAATCGCCCTATAAACATTTTTATATATACTTCTTCTTGTTGCTTCTCAAGTAGCTTTAGGTTTTATATGGAGTGTTTATAAGGAACATTACATAATGTAAGTGTTATCGACTAATAGTATGCTTAGAAACTTGTTGAGAAACAAGAAATCACGTTGGAATGTGGAAGTTATATTATTAGCTTCTTACTAAACGAGTAAAACATGAGGTTTGGAACGAAACATGCTATATATGATCTTTTTTTCAACAATTTTGCATGGTTATTCTGTTTTGGCAAACCTCTCAAATGAATGCAGGGTTCACTCAATGTTCTTTTTTCTTTCTTATGTTTACATCAATGAGTGGTCTGAGTATGGCCATGAGGATGATAAAAAGCTTAACACCTCTTATTTCTATTGCTTTTTCCATAATGAAAAATGAATCAAAAGAAAATATGCAATTGAACTTATTTTGTGTGTTTTTTTAAAAGTCGTTCCTGTATTTGTCAATAGGTGGCTTATATGAGCAAAAGAAGTTAGCTGGTGTACCTTCTGATTCTCCAGTGTAAGTACTATCCATGTTAGGCTGTCAGGTATACAAATGTGAGGAGATGACAAAGTTTTCAGCAAAATATCATTGACATCTTTCCTTTTAAAATGAAAAATTTCACATTCATGAGGTTATAGTTTTGCAGTGAAATTGTGCAGTCATTTTATGTGGTGTAGATACTCCAATTGAAAGCTTACTTTGTAAGCGGTGTGTTATAGTAAAAATAGCAGAAGAACTTAGGCATTTTCCCCTCATTGTAGAGATATATATCCCTACGCATAATACTGATAAAGGGAATATGGGACTGCCCCCACTTGATGACATGGATGGAAGAGTTCTTTAAAAGGACTGGTGTTTTTTTTTTCTACTTTTGAAGGTGGATTTCTCATAAAGAGTGCACCTCTCTACTTCTTCATTTCCTTTTCCTGGTTTTGTTTTCCTATAGTGGACATTCTATTAAACTTTTATGATTTGTTTTTTATGTATTTTCTTAAGTTGATCTTATTATTACATGTTAAATATGATAGATAATTCTGCATTTATAGTGATTATATTTATCTTGTTAATTGTGTGGAGGTGGTTAATTCTGATATGACAGAATACAATGAAAAGTAGTTAGCTGTACTATTTGGTATTTGCAGTCAATATACCTATTGTCTTCATCAATTTTTGTGATTCATGACACCATTTCTATCTTTAAGACCATGAATATGAATATGTGATCTTCTTTCTTATATACTAAGGTTCATTCATATTCGATTTGAGACAAAGTTATACTTAGAATCCTAACACTTTCCAAGGTGTTTTCTATGAGTTTATTTTTTGTAACATATCTAGTACGCCAAAAGGCATAAACTGGTAAGCGTTATGTTAGCATTTAGGTTGAAACCACTAGAAAAACACAGTACAGTCATGTTAATGGTACGTAAAAAGAACTAGCATAAGTTGGTTATAGTAGATCAATCACATTCATTTTTAGGCCAATTTCAATAGTTGTAATGTGGCTATAAAGCGATGGCTCCAACAAAACTAGTTACTGGTTTCAATAAAATAAGAAGGTGGGTAGTGGAAGATTATGAGCAACTGCACGCAGAATGTAGTTCACAGAGAATAGAGATGAAGGGGTAGATATCAGAGAGAATATGATACAGATTCTTTTGTTTTGTGACATTAAAAAACCTTAGACTGTAACTGCAATAACAAGAGAAGCATCAAAACTACAATTAAATTGGACTCATTCGACTTCCGCGATCTCATCCAAAGCATAGTTGTTTGTTGATACATTGGCATAGTTGACTTTGTTGAATCGAACCACAACAGGGTAGCGAGTGTTGGGGTCCTGCACAACAAACACAAACCAGTAAAACATGCATAGTGCATTAGATAGTAGAAATATGAGAGGGAATCATTGCCTTAGAGTGAGTTTAGGGGCACTAACCTGATCAACAGCAACAACAGAGCCAGTTCCTTTGTACCAATAGGATTCCTTCCTAAGAATCTTCACCTGTTGATTGCAAACAAAAATTACAAACTAACACTCTTGCTTCACAACTACTTCACTACGAATTTCAACTTTCTAACTATTTAATTAACAACAGTGTCCAATAAATAAAACTAACAATATTCATCACTGTCCTTTGTTCCTACATAGTCTCAAGATACATGTTACAACTTAGTCTCTACTGAAAATTTATTGAAAATTATAAAATTGTGAAGATCTCATTTCTTATTTCACAAATCCCATCTATCAATCTCAATCAATAGTAAAATGAATGTTGAAAAGGGTATGTTCAAGAATATGGTGCTACCATGCTCCTCCAGAATTCCCCTTCTCTCCATATATATATATATATTTTCAACAAGAAACTAACTACTTTGATACACTTAAGGTCATGGATAATACACATAAGCTTAGAGTTGAACCAGATAACACAAACGAGTTTGTAGTTTGCGAAAATCCAAATTCCCAATATAAATCTTTGCTAGCAAGAAAGAGAATGGAAATAATAGGTCGACAAGTTTATACATATTGGCATTAAAAAAACATTCTGTCTAACTAATTCAGTACATTTATCGGATTTTTTCTGTTATCAATCCAATTCTAGAGGGATGGTCAGAAACAATGAACAACTAAGGGTCATGTTCAAAGGTTGGAAGTGACTTAGCACAAGATGAGGAAAAGCATAACTAGAAACAAGTTGAAGGGTGGGGGTAACTGACCTTAGCACCTCTCTTGGGGCCAATAGGGGGTGGCTTTGGTTTTGCTTCAGCTTCAGGAGGGGGAGTGGCGGTTGCAGGTGCGGGTGCAGCCTCATCTGAGGCCCTTACAACAAGCCTAGAAGCATTGTTTTTTGAGGGGAACATGATGAGCCTTGAAGGGGTAGAGTTTGTGGTGGCAGCTGCAACAACATTAAGAGACAAGACAAACCCAGATGCTGCTGATGCCATGTTCCTGTGTGTGTTGTGTAACTTAGGTTGTCTCTCTGGTTTTGGTGATCTGAAGTGCTGCAAAAGGACATGAGCAACAGAAGCAGTGAGAGGCTTTGAATGAAGATGAATATGTTTTAGTTTGGGAAATTATCTGATCCCCAGAAGTGTGCATCAATCGTGTCCTCCACTAGGGTGCTGCCACTTGTCAACCATATCTCATTCCATTGGATAATGTTATTACAACTCATCCAAACTCTGTGTGGCTTCCATACTCACTCTGCTATGCAACCAAACATGAAAATGCCAAATGAGCATTTCAAAAGAATATTCATTTACAATCTTTTTTATCACAATTTTATCCAATTTTATCACGTTTATTTTTTCTATCTAAATTCTCCAACGCAACATTTTATTTGAAAGGTTCGAGTTTAGTTTCATACTAATCAATAACATGTTTTGCCAATAAAGTAACACAGCATAAACATAGTGTTCTTTCTTTCTTGTTATAAGTCAACTTTAATTTTGGTTCTTATAAATTTGTTTGTTTCTCTAATATTAAGAATAACTAATATTTCCTAATATTATATGATACGAAGGTCATGGTTTTCACTAGTGTTTATTATTTAAAACTTAAAATGAAGATTAGAGATTAAGAATAATAATTTCCATTTTTTAAGATATAAAAAAATAACGGGTTTAAAATCAAAACTCTTTAATTATTTAAAAATTAAAAAATTACAATTACAAATTTTATAAGAAAAAAAAAATAAAACTCGTTCATTTTACAGAAAAAATAATTAAGCAAAAATACATATTATATATACACATCTTATATATATATAATATCTCATGCTAACTAATACTTATTATATGCCATAAACATCATTATAAACGTGTATATACAAGGTTTATTCATATATACAAGGCTAATTAAAGTTTTTTTTTTAAAAAAAAAATATAAACATATGTACATGTATACATACAACGGTAACATGATGTTTATATATTAGATAGTTAAAAATTCAAGATGACTTGAGTTGGAAGTCTTACATTAAATATAAATCTATTAGATACACAATATATATAAGCATACAGATAAAAAAAATCTAATATCTTGTATTAAATATAAATTTGTTTTTAATTTATTAATGGCAAATTTCTTCAATGTTTCGGCTTAGCTTGAAGAACCACAAGTGATGAAAAACATTGAATAAACATAAAAGTTTTTTTTAACTTATCATTGTATTTCCACTTTGTTGTATATATACAATGCTATCATTGCAATGAGAAAGATTGTATTTATGAAATATTATTAATATATTAATAAATAATTAAATAATTTTAATTTATGTAGGTATATATTTTAATTTTTTTATTGCAATAATGATGTATAGAGATGTTTTATATAAATAATTTTATACAACCTTAAATTGAAATATTTTAATAATAATAAATTTTACAACATATATACTTTCACCTAATACAATCATCTCTAAATTTATACAATATAACAAAGATACCAAATTTATACAAAATAACAAAATACCAAATCACAAAAAAAAAACATAAGTTAGAAAACAGAAATATAATAGTTATAAATATTAATAAGGTTTGAACAACCTATATGGTTGCCCACATTAAGTCCAACTAAAATTAAAAAAAATATCTTTTTTTTTATCAGACTTTAAAAACAGTTATGACTTCTAAAAATATATTACAATAAACTTTCAATCAAATTATTTTCATAATGATAACTCGAAAGTGTTGCCATGTATGTTCATCATCTGCTTCAAAAATAATTTTAACATTATTCTGAAGTGAGTGTTCCCTGCAGGATTCTTTCCATCTACTTCCCAATTTGACAGTCTTCTGGGAACATTTCGGATTAGAACTTTGCATTGCACCTACTCGTTTGGACCGTGCAAAGTGACATTTTGGAATCTACCTCTTCACATGTAAACTGCGAAAGTCACAGGCAAATACTACACAATAATAAAAAGTTAAATATTTGAAATTGTGAAAAAAAAATACATTTTCATTTAATATATGTAAAACAAAAGTCAATTATAAAAAAAAATACCACATGACTTGCTGTGCACTAGGAAGCAGTCAAAGTTAGTGTAAAATGCACAATTGCATGATACGTTAATGAGCTTCAACTTTCAATCTCTAGAAAAAAATCTACGACAATATTTTCGGCCAACGTATCCTCAAATATCGTTACATCAAAATAGTTATCCCCCACGTAACAGAACAAAATTTGATAAGATCCTTCTTTTAACACGTACAACTTACACATTTCATCGCAACCTTGAACAATCAAGGGATTGTGCAGGTCCATATTATAACGTACATTGAATATATTTCTTCTTTGATCCGCAAGGGTCCATATAAAATCCAGTTTCGTACCAAATATTATTGCAAAGACCCAATCCACAAAAAAATCATACTATGATAATATAAGCATAATATGATAATGCAGACAAAGAATAGTTAACCCTAAAACGGAAAGAAAAAAAACATATGGAGAATAAATATGATAACATACCTCTGAAGGTTGTATAATGCTCTTGAATGTACCTATTGTTTCCCTGCTTATGATTTTTGTTGAGTCTGCGTTGTTCATTTTGTTTGTTTAAAAGTTAATGAAGGACTAAATGGTTTACCAGAGGAAAGTATATAGAGAGTAGAGGTAGATTAGAGTTCAAAAACTTTTCAGAAATGCAAACTAATGGTGTGATTGTGGAAAGGTATATAATTTATAAATAATAACTAATAAGTAATAATTAATAGTTTTTATGGCAATAAAAAAAGGAAAAAAATGTTACATTTCTAGGTATTGAAATGATGAATGGTAATTTTTTAAAATAACAGTCATACTAAATAAATTGGTATTTTTCATTATGAATGAGAAGTACAGACAACCATAGAAAAGAAGATGGGTAAACAATGGATTTAAAATGCAAGAGTTTGAAAAGGACTTCAGGAGTTAGGTATACGTTTTAATGTGAAATGAGAAACTTTTATGAGGCAACACATCAATCCAATCCAGCAGAGCAAAGTGCATGCCTAAAAAATGCACCCTCATGAATAAAAAATATTTTTGTGATTAAATACACATTCACACATATCCCGTATATTAGAATCTATTTATACCTCTATGATTCTCACAAGAAGCATCAGTTAGTGCTAGCTTTCCTTTTCCTTTTTTTTCCATCTTGATCATATATCTCCTTATCAAACAAATGAGGATTTAAACAAATCAGTACTTAACAAACATTTTATATTACAGACATCAGTAAAACATAACTTACCAATGAACTATTATTGTCACTGATGAACCATGTCTTCATCCACACAAATTTTTTTAACTCTAAAGGTTTGCTCTGAAGCCTTTATCCATTTTTGAGTCAACCTTAAACAAAACATTTTTCTCCAATATTTCTGCAAATTCATTTAGAAGATTTTCATTCTAAAATAAAATGAAATTCAAATTAATCAATGCTATATATATATATATATAATTCACATCTAAAGGTGTGCAACAATAACCTTATCATGGCTTTCAAACATTTCAGCACATGATTTACTCAAGAGTGAACTTGCTTCTCTGTCAAAAAGCATGAAGGTTGTAGAATCAATGTCATTGATCACACGAAGTTGCACTTTATACCTACCATACAAATACAATATATTCAAAGTAACACATTAGTATTGTACTATAATCAATATCCGAGAATAAATCAATAACACATACTTCAAAACGTGTACCTAAGGGTGACCTTCATTACGTGCTTATTGCATTTTTAACAAAAAAACATTTTGGAGTCGGGGTAAACTGCCTTGTTACAGATGCAGGCAGTATACCACAAATCATTGTCGTCCACAACATGTTTTATAGTTACAAGAACTATGAATGTGTTGACCTGTTTCAATAAATGTAATAATAAGTGGAAACAAAAGACAAATAAGAGATTAAAATATATAATGACGTTTACTTCTCTACAATCCTTCAACCCTGCTATGGTGTTCCTGGCGGTGGAATGAAGAAACTCATCTTCATGAGTTTGTTTTGAAGATTCACATAGTTGGCTAAGCCTTTGGGATGGAGAGTCCATTGTTTCTAACATTCTTTACCATTAAAACAAAATTAGAATTCATTCAAAAAATCTTTTCACCAATATCAAATAATGATATTTCTAAAGTACCTCTTTTTCAACAGTAATGCTTCTTCAGTCAGTACATTATATTCCACTCTTGTGCAATCAATACAGTTTTGAACATAAATGTTGTCTATATAATAAAAAATTAACATGTAAATTAAAAAATCTAGACTAATAAAAAATAATAAAGATAAGATACTTTGATTCATCCAAAATGATACCTCTGAAGAACTTGACTTTGGCAAATTCTATAGATATGACTGCATTGTCTACTTCCCCAGCTGAGAGGAATGCATTTAACTAATCTACATAATTCCCAAAAAAGGTACATTGAATCCTAAAACTACTCTCATAAAACAACTCTGTTACAGAATCAGTTAAAAAATAAACAATGGTGGATAGAATTTAGAACATTACCCATCACAATCTATGGAGATGACATTTATTTTGGTAACTTTTCCTTCCTTTGTCAACTCCCGCTTTGTGCCAACTCCAGTCAGAATTCCAATTATATCTTTGTAAAACATTACTGAAGTTAATAACAGTAAACTTGTATTGAAAAGATACTAAACACCAACATAAAAGTTAATTTAACTAACCCACTAAAAAGTCGGTGTCAAAGCCAGCAACAAAAAGTAGTGAAAGAGGTGTGTAATGTGGTTTAGTTTGTGGTACCACTTCATTAGCCATTAAATATACCTTTGTTCCATACTGGAAGTTAATCTTATAAGCATGTTTAGTTGTTCTGTAAGATCCTAAATTGGATGTCACACTAAACGATTGGATGGAATACACATGACCTTCATATATCTGACTCTGGAATTTATATATTAGTGTCCTCCTCACAGATGCATGGATTCGTACTCCCTAAAAAAATACATAAGGAAATCATGTTGAAAAGAAACACATATAAAATATATGTATGTCACAACTCTGAGTTTTATGAAAAACTTACTTGTTCATCCTGTAGCACCATCTCTAGTGAAAAAGGGATTTTTTGTTTCATGAAATCTTGCACAAACCATAGTCGTAAGACTCTAACAACCACATTCCATGACTCCTTTGTTGAATTCATGTCATTTAATACATTGATTGTTTGATCTAATTTCAATATAGACATAGTGTATTCCACGAAATAGGAAAAACAGTTTTAGTGAGAGAAACACAATGTCAGAATAAAATTTCAATATGAATGTATTCATAATGCTGAAGTTCATTTAAATAGAGTCACCATTACCTAACTTTATAACACACCTTCATAATAAATGTATATGCTTTCCACATTCAACTTTCCATGTGTCAACTAAATTTTAACACTGTTAAGGTTAACCCAAGGCACGACTTTTTTTAAAGCACACATAAATTAATTGTCTTGCCAGAATTCTCGTCTTTCGACAATGAAAGGTACATCACGTTACCTATATACAAAAGCAATTATGCACATACTTTTTGTAGTTTTAGGATGGCTTCTTCTACTTTATACACTATTGAAGAAAAAATTGATCATTGTACACTGCTCTCATAAACCTCATTCAAACAATGTTATGAATCCAGACAAAATTAGTACTGTTTTGGTGATACTTTCCAGAATCCACTTTCTATTTGGCAACCCAATTTGAACAACGTTTGGGAAAGGCCATGGCAGACCTTTTGCTCTACCACCTAGAACTTTGTAGGATTGACAACTTTGGCAATTGGTTCACTTCATGAAACATACCAGGTTGAATTATACAGATGTGCAAACATTGATCAATCTGAACTGCTCTCACAAAAAGTAATTTTGCACATACTTTTTACAGTTTTGAGAAAGCTTATTCAAGTTTATACACTATTGGAGAAAACATTGATGAATGTGTCTCGTAATACAAACAAACCTCATTGAAACAATGTCATAAATTTTCTCAAAATTGGCGCCAAGTGAATTCTCACAATCCACTTTCTATTTTTTTATTAAATTTTACAAATTACAGTTTTTACTCACTTATTTGAAGATATAGATGGTGAAACTTTATTCTTGAAGCAATAATCAAGCATGCAAATATAGAACACAAATTGGTATGCTGGCTTGTGTAAGTGTTTTTCGAGAAGGCTTATTTAACTTTATACACTATTGGAGAAAACATTGATGAATGTGTCTCATAATACAAACAAACCTCATTGAAGCAATGCCATAAATCTAGTCAAATTTAGTGCAGTCAAATTGGCGCCACATGATTTCCCAAAATCCACTTTCTATTTTTTTTATTAAATTTTAAAAATTACAATTTTTACTCACTTATTTGAAGATATAGATGGTGATAGATGGTGAAATTTTATTCTTGAAGCAATAATCATGCATGCAAATATGGAACACAGATTGGTATGCTGGCTTGTATAAGTATTTTTACATTTGACTTAATTTTAGGTTGATTTGTTTACAACTTTTCCATTCATTGATATTAATATTACAGGGAAAGATGGAGGATGTGTTCTCCTTGTATGAACTGGCTATTGCTATTGAGAAAGGAAAAGAATATTCACAAACATTGTCGATCTTGTTTGCTCAGTATTCTCGATTTGTATATTTGGTTTGTCCTTAACATTTTTGCATGAAAATACTCTTTTGTGTCTTTGTTATTTGAAGCTAGTTATTGGTTTGAGGTGCAATATTCAAAGTGGTCTTTCCAATTTTGACATGCAATATATTCAAATTGGGCTTTATACAATACTACATTATAAAATATTCAAATTCGATTTTCCAATTCTGAGACAAATTAGAACATTATTCGATTAAAATATTGCTAATATGGTTAAATTAAATAAAATTGAAAAATAAAATAAAATAAAATCAAACACATAACATGTAATAATGAAACAAAACATAACTTGTAATGAAATAAAAGTAACATTGTCATTCGCTGAAATATATTTGCGAAATTAACTTGTTCATTAATCACAGATCTGTGGGTTGTACCTCAATATTAGCCTCAAAAATCAATTTTTCACCTTTCACGAAATGCATGCATCTTACAAAATTCTCTCCATCCAGCACCAAATTTAACAGAAGCTTTTGGAGGTAACCGTAGCCTGGGTTTCCGAATGAAATTGGCAAAAGAAACAGGAAGATCATAAAAGCCAAGTAACATATGTATAAATACAGTTATCAAGTAATATAAAGTAAAATAAAACTTAAGAAATGATGCAATAAAAAATTACCAGATGGCTTCATTGACACAGATAGTGTGATAGTGAAATGTGTTGAACCAAGTGGTGTTCAAGTTTTGAAGAATCGAAATCCTTTTAAGGATGTTGAAGCCTTGGTTGTGCTTGATGTTGTTGTGCTGGTTTAGCTTAGTTCTGGGGTAGTTTATATGTTGTAATCCACCCTTTGATTAAATCTAAAGCATTAGCATTCTCAATCTTTGTGAAAGTAAAATGTTTTCAAACTAAGTTAAAACAACTAATTGTTTTGTCGAAACAACCGATTGTTTATACTTAGGTGTTTTGAGGAAAAGATTGAAAACTGTTTTTAAAATGGTTGAACTGTTAAGTACCAAAACAACCGATTGATTCGAGGAAACAACCGATTGTTTGTTTTAGGACCATAACAGAAAAACTGTTTTATGTTTGACGAAGCTTTAAATGATTTAACTGCTTACGCTCCAGTCATTAAATGTTTTGACCAATCTTTTAATGCAATTTAAGAGTTTGTTAAGATTTGATAACAAACTACATCTTTGAATATATTCAGAAAAACATATTTGAGATTTAAGAATCTTTGACAAAGTTTTTACTAAGAGTTTGAGTTTTTCAAAGAGCTGAGATTGCTAAGAGTTTGTGATTGATCAAAGTGTATGGAATAGGATTCTGCTTGTATTGATTTCAGATTATCTTCTGTAACAAGTGTAATCCTTGTACTATGTTGAACAAGTATTCGTTTCTGTGTTTTGCTGACATTGGCTGTGTGTTCTTAAGGGGATCAAGATCAGCAATCTTAGTGTTGGTGTGTTGACCAAGGAGAGTGTGTTTCTTGAGGTGTTCAAGGTCATTCTCTTGGTTGTTGTGTAAGTGATCAAGGTGTGATTGCTTAGTGGATTTCCTCAGGGTTTCTGAGAAGACTGAATGTAGCTCTGGGTTTGGAGTGAACCAGTATAAACAACTGTGTACAATCTCTCTATCTCTAACTCTTTAATTTCAGTTTATTTGTTGTTTGCTGGTATAAACAACTGATTGTTTCTACAAAACAACCGATTGTTTTTCTGGTACTACAACTTTTGCTTACTGTTTTGGCGAACTGAATTTCTGAATCAATTGTTTCCTGAGATAAATTCATTCTAGTTTTGAAAAGTTTGTGAAAACCCTCTTTAAATAATTCACCCCCTCCCCCTCTAGTTTAAAGTCATCTTTTCTAACAAAATAAAGATACAGACCGTCAATGAGAGGGCAACAACTCTCGATATGATCATAAAATTTATTCACGATTGAAGAAGACGATCTTCCCTTAAACAAAGTAATCTTAAAACTGTTATTTCCTACATAATCAAAATATACAAAATAATTGCCACGAAGGCCATAAAATTTGTGAAATTGAGACCATCCTCCAATGATCTCAGGAACACACAAGTCCATATTATACTTAACAATATGTTTATGCCCTTCGTTATCCACAAAAAACCAAGTTGGACCAGTTCAGACCCGAACTCGATTGCAAAAGCACGATCAACTAAACCATGATTTAGTAATGGTAATATGAAATCCAAAAAAAATATAAGACAACACACCTCGTCTAACAGGTTCATCGTTTGGAATTTTCCTTTCCTTTCCATTGTCAATGTCATCCAAATTTGGAAAATTTGGTATAAGTGGTGCTATAACAGATAGTAAACAAATATCTACATATTAGCAGTAACATAGGGAATTGGCAATGGATTTAAATATTCATCAGAAACAATAAAATTAACAAATGAACACATTATAAATGACAATAAATCACAAATGTCAAAAATAGTAATGGTGAAAAAAGTAAAAAACAGAGAACCATAAGCAACCAAAAATGGTGAAAACATATTCATAAACATGTCAAAGGTTGCAACTTTGATTAGAAATAGAGAACCAAAAAACCAATTTTTTTTTAGAAAAAGCATGAGAAAACATATTGACAAACAAAAAATGAAAGGATGGCAGAGAAGATCAAAGTTTGCAACTTTGATAAAAAAAATAGAGAACAAAATCAAAACAAAAAATTGAAGAAAGCTTTTGCATGTCAGAAAGAAAACTAATAGAATAGAAAAAAGGGAATAAAATAGTGTTGATCAAGGATGATCTTGAAGCTTTGATGTCTCTAAATCCATGGTGTTTGATGGATGGCTGGAGTTGTTGTGTGTGTGGATGGGTTTTGGGTAGAATATTGTGTAATCCACTCTTTGTTTGAATCTAAAACAGTTTGGAATCAAAACTTTTTTGAAAATTATTGTTCTATAAAGAAGTGGAAAAACAACCTGTTGTTTTGTCGTTTCAATCGGTTGTTTATCACTTAGATGTTTTTGAAAAGGGTTTGAAACTGTTTGACTTGGTTGACTTTGTTGTCAAGCCAATTCAATCGGTTGTTTCGAGAATTCAACCGATTGTTTGTTGAAAATCCATAACAAAATTTCTGTTATGTTTGCAAATCAGCTTTAAATGTTTTCTAACTGAATAGGCTCTTGCTTTAAATGTTTTTAACTACTTTTGGAGTATTTAAAAGAGGTTGTTATACTCTTTTAAAGTGAGATAACAATTTTGAGACATTTGTGAAAGTGTGAAAATAGATTTGAGTTTTAAAGATTTGCATTCAAGCTTTTGGATTTTCTCAAAGAAGTGGAATAGGATTGCTATAATCTTTTGATTTGATCTTCATCAGGTGCAATCCTTTTTGTATCTCTTGTATTTTTGAATATTGGTGTCTAGGTGCATAATCAAAGGGTGTTCTAATTTCTGTGGTGTTGGTGTGCCAAAAGAAGTGTGTGTCTTGAGTTGTTCAAGGTCACTTCTTTGGTGGTGTGTTTGTAATATGGATTTTGATTGCATAGTAGATACCCAGTAGTTTTTGGGGACTAGATGTAGCTCTTGGTGTAAGAGTGAACCAGTATAAATCTGTTTGTGTGATTCTCTCTTTCCTTGATCTCACATATATCTGTTTTAAGTTGTTTTTATTAACGGCTGATAAAAACAACCGGTTGATTTTCTGAAAATCAACTAAAACAGCTTTCTGCATTGTTTTCCATAGTTTCATTGTCTGTGATTCTTCATTGCCCTTCATTATACCTTCAAAGTTTGCAAAAATCTTACATAAACAATTGATCCCCCCCTCTTGTTTAAGGTCATATATTCTAACAAATAGAACCTGAACAGTTGCAGGGCCTTGTTTTTGAACGCATGGAGGATCTGTTTGCCATATTTGAAAGAAATAAGCAAAAGAAGACAGTAGATAAAAATAACAATGCAAAAGTGGGAAACTGAAAAAGGTGTTTTAGATGATATCCCAGACTACTGCTTATAAGTATAGATTTTAATTTTAATAATCAAATATTATTATTAATATTAAAATTATAATATAATAATAATCATCATAATCTTAATTTAATAATAATAATAATAATCATAATTTTAATATAATAATAATAACCATAATCTTAATATAATAATAATAATCATAATCTTAATATAATAATAATCATAATATTAATATAATAAATTTTTTGATGAAGTTTATTAACCTTTAAAAGAGATAATGATTGACTACAATACTACTATTTGGTATAACTCATCTTATGTTCAATTATGAATCTATACTTAGAAATATTTTCATATTATTCCATTTTATTCATTAATTCTTAGGCCTTCTAATTTATTCAATGTTCATAAAATGATTAAAATAATATTGAATGGAAATCAATGTCATTATATTTTTTTATTTTCTTATATCATCTAAATGTAATGTTATATTATTAACATGTGGTTTCTAAAACACAATGCAATAGAAAATAGTTTCCAAACAATGACAAAATATTCATATCTTTACACAAAACAAAGGAATTGACCTTTACATCAAAATTTGATTTTACATTAATATAGATTTCTTTCATCAAAGTATACAAAATGTCTCTTTACACAATCAAAGAAATCTTTTATCTTGGTATCAATCATATAAATCAAATTACCTTGAACATAATCTAAACATTTTACATAAAAAAATTGATTTTACATTGATATAGACTTCTTTCATCAGAGTATCAAAAATATGTCTTTAAACAGTCAAAGAATTCTTTGATCCTTGTATCAATCCTACAAATGAAAGTTCTTTGATCCTACAGATTGTTCTTTTTCAAATGCAACTTACACAATAAAGTCTAAATTTTAGCAGTAACCAATATGACAAATGTCAAAACCAATAACAATGGACAATTCAAATTCAAAAAGAAATTACCTTTTAGGTGCTTTATGATTCTTTACACCACGTTCTGGAAAAACAATGGCCCCCAAATACACCCAAAGAAAACCCTATTAAATTCAGTGCAGAAGAAAACATGTGACAAAACCATTATCAATATGAAAATCATCCAACTTGCAGCAAAACAAGGAGGAAGAAAAAAACTAAACATCATATGAATTGAATCGATGAATCCAATGAGAAGAATCCCAAAACAAATTGAAAATAAATATGAAATGCACCGCAACAAACCATGAAAAAAATTAAACTCAACAGTAATGACGAAAAACAAACACACTGGATAAGTTAGATGAGATGAACAAATCAGAAGAAAAAATTAGATGAATAAATAAAAATATCAAAAAGCCAAAAATGAGAAATAAGATGAACACATGCTTACAAACCTCGAACACGAACTCAACAAAAATGAGGTAAAATACATTGAAAAAGTTGAATCAGATGAACAAATCAAAAGAACAAAATATCAGAAAGGCAAAAATAAAGAGAAATGAAATGAACACATGCTTACAACCCTTGAACACAAACTCAATCCTAGAAACGATATAAAAGATTACCTCGTTCAATGTCAAATGAAAAAAACAAAACCGAACAGATATGAAATAATGGCTCTATACAACACTATATATATAGTGAAAAACAATCATCATTGTCATTTCAAATTTCAAAAGCACGCGCCATTTCTAAATGTATAATGGTGTTTTTGGACAAAAATGCTTTCAAATACGACATCTCTGAGGTTGCCGAAATGGTGAAATGGAGTAAAGGAGAGTAATCAGGTTTTAGAGACAGATAGAATGGGAAAAGCGGAAAAAAATGCTAGAAATCGGAAATTCAAATTCAAATTCAAAAACCATTACCTGAAGGGTGTTGTGACATTGTTCTACAACATTTGTTGGAATCGACATTGCACAACCATTCACGAAAAAGGAAAAGCCATGTTCAAAAACCCTAACTTAGTTGCTTCAGAGAGAGAGGACTGCAGAAACAAAATGAAAGAGATTGGGGTAAGAGAGAGAATGGGAAAAAAGTGAGTTTTAAAACATTGGGCCGATTTTGCACCAGCTGAAGCAAGGGCCCGTTTTGTTCACACAAAAAAAATAAAAAAATGTCACATTGCGACACGTGTCAAACTTTCTTCTTTCAGTAAATATAAATTTTGGTTTTTTTTTCAAAAAAATGTGAGAACGTCACGTGTAGAAAGTTTCCTTGTTGTGCTCCCTCAAATGTTATAAGTATAGGTTCCTACACAAGTCCAATATCAAGATAATGAATTATCCATTAACCATAAATTAGACAATTTTATTCGGTATATTTTTTTCAATTAGTTTTAGAGTCTTAATTTATATCTAATTTGCATGGAATAGTCAACATATGGACAAGTTCATCTCTCCAAACTCTTCTAAAATGGAAGACATCGTCCTCTACAACGATTTGTAGAAGCCTTTAAAAAAAAAGGAAAGGACGAAACAAAAGGTCAAATTAGATGAATTGAAAAATTGTTGTACAAATATGATAATGAGTAAATGAAAGTAGTTTTCATGAGTTGTAACAAGAATCATATATGAAACACATTAAGGATGAAACCCTCCACATACATAAGGAAAGAAAAAAAAAATGTAATGTATAAAACCTTTATGATTAGTGTTTTAAGTGAAAAATAAATGTTATAATTTCTTTAATAAAATTACCTTTTTCTCATAAATATACCACTATAAGAAAATCATAAAATAGAAACCAATTTTAGAAACAAAAAATAATTAGTTGTTATAGTGACTAAATTAGAAACCATTTTAGAGACTACTTTTTTTTTCTAAATTAGTCTTTATTATTGTTAAATGGTTTCTAAATTGGTATCTAATTAGCAACCAAGGTTTTTGCTACCAAATTTAGAATCTAAATAATTGGTAGTTAAAACTTTGGTTGCTAATTAGATACCAATTTAGAAACTATTTAACAATAATATAAACTAATTTAGAAACCAATTTTTTTTAGTTTTTAAAATAGTTTCTAATTTAGTCATTATAACAACTAATTATTTTTTGTTTCTAAAATTAGTTTCTATTTCATGATTTTCTTGTAGTGTACTATTATGGATTCTTAAAAAATGGTTAGTAATTTTTTCTTTTTAATTTATGATTTATATTCTAAAAACCAATTAAAAAAATATTTTAGAAATAGGATAAATTTTCGATTTTAAACAAATTATCTCTATACTCACGTTTATATAAACAATTTAATCATTATTTAATAATATAATTAATAAATACATTTTATTGCATAAATTATTGTATAAAACAAACATTTGATAATTTGTGTTTTTAAGATAAGAATTTAAAAAATTTAAAGATAGAAGTATGAAAAAATAAAAATGCAAAAACTTAAAAAGAATACGAAAACCTTAAATAAGAGTAAAAGAGAGATAAAATGTTGACGAAGAAATACACAATGTATTCAATTTTTTTGATAATCATTAATTCTGAGCGTTTTCATACATAAGTTTACAAATATATTCTTATGCCTAAACAAACTTATTCTTATGCTTTCAATTGTGTCTTTCTCTCAAGTGTTTACACTCTTAATTGTGTCCTTTCTTAGTAGCTTCAACTATTATCTTCTAACACCTAAAATGCTACCTTAGAAGAGGTGAGTATCAAGAAGTAACTAAAAAGTTAAAAAATTTCAATTCCGCTTAAGAGTAAGAAGCAATAATTAAGAATAGGTCAACAACTTAAAATGAAAAAATAAGAATAAAAATCTCAAAGTAATTAAAAAAAATATTAAAAAATGAATTTTAATCCTAACTCAACCTATAAAACCAACTTATTAGATGATATGAAATACTCTAATATCTAGTTAATGTGAGATTTCTAAAAAAATAACAATAGAAGAAGTATTTTTAAAGTGAATCATACTTGATACTTGGTATCTAATTGATATGCCAACAAGTAAAGTTCTTATTCAATATAATTAGATTTATTGTATCAAGCGTCACATAATAGCATTATTGAGATTTTCGGTTCGTGTCTAAAGGATACACTCGAAGAGGGAGTTGATTTCTTATTTACCATTTCTCTCTGCATTAAATTTACAATTGTGTGTCTTCTTCTTGCTTTTTTTTTTTCCATTTAGAACTGATATATATTATGTCTTTCTTCATAATGACTAGTGTTTTATAAAGCTACTTTCTAGTGTTATTTATACTTAACCTAATTGAATTTTTTTTTTGTCTCACCAAATACTTGTATGGCTTAAAACAAGTTAGTTGTAAGTGGTTTACCTAGTTATCTTTCTCTTTACAATCCATAGGTTTTATTCATTCACAATATGATATTTTTTATTCATAAAGAAAACTACTAATTCCTTCACAATTATTCTTATTTATGTTGATGATGCAATATTTATTTGGAAATTCAAAATCTGACATTACTTCATTCCAGCATCATCTTCACACCACTTTTCGTATTAAATACCTTGTAAATCTTAAGCACTTCCTCAACCTAAAAATTTCTTGATCTCACAAAAGAATTAAACTTTATCATCACAAATATGCTCTAAATATCATTGTTGATTCTGGTTTTTTTGGTTGTCAAGCCTATAACCCTTTTGTGTAAAAAAGAATAATAAACTCCTATATGTCACTAATGTTCTCTCTCACTATTACAAGACTTATTGTTTTTATGTCCAAACTTTGAGTAAATTTATGCAACCTTCTACTATCATAAGTGTGAAACAAGTAGTGATATTCTCTAAGATATAAAAGCAACACTACCATAAGGTTTATTCTTTTTTACAATTAAGTTTTTTAAAAAATGCATAAAAAACTAATGTAATGTATTTATATTAATTTTATATAATCTATAATAATAAAAATCTCATAAAATAAATATAAATATTCTATTTTTGCACAAAATTTATTGTTATATTGCCTATAATATGATATAAAATTATCTTGTATCCTATTAATGAGAAACATTAAATTAAAATATATACAATATTATATACAAACAGAAACACAAGTGTATGCGCTGTGTCCGCATTTTTTATACATTTTCAAAGTCATAATATTACTACAACAATAAAGAAAAAAAAAACGATGCAATACTCTATATTTATTAATAATTCTCAATTTAATGGAACAAATAAATAAAAGGAGATGAAAGAATGATCAATTTGACAAAGAGGAATAAAAAGTGAACTTATCAAGAAGAGAGTGTGAACATTGCCCCCAACAATGACTTTAATGATTTGGTTACGAAAGGCAGGACAAACAACAAGTTACCATTACAAATCCAAGTTACTAGGAAGAATAGATGATCCGTGAAGAAGGATGTAATTGGAGTGAAGAAGAATAAGTTGTTTTGATCCTCGTTCACATCTCCATCCTGATCGCCCACGCGAGGCATTTGAAAATGGTTGTCTGCCACATGCTGTTGACGAAGGTCACAGTCACATATTGAGTTATAGGTGAAAAAATCGTTGTTGCCCTTCATTCATATTTTTTTTGCAAAGAAATAATAAGAAACCATAAATAAGAAGGAATAACAACTATGATTTTTAAGATAAATGAAGATATGGAAAAATAACTACTCCATGTCGTACAAAACGTTTAATCAACCGATCCACATTCAACATTTAAAATTCGTAACTGTTTTTTACAAAATGATAAAATATTAGTTTTAAAAATAAAAAATATAAACAGTTTCCAATTAATTATAAAAATAATTAGTTATTTATTAAATATTTAAAAAATAATAAAATGACTGAAATGTCCAAAATAAAACAATAAAATAAATATTAATATAAAAGTAAAATTGATAAACACAAAAAAGCTAGAAAAATTTCATTTATATATAAGTATTCAAATAAAATAACTTAGAAACTATATACTATTTGAGAAAAATAAAATTCACACTTTCATTATCTATCGTATTTATATATATTAGTAGATACAATCTGCTATTACTAAACTAATTGTATTATATTACAAAATAGACATGTCATTAGTAAACTAATCCACATTACAAAATTTATATATATATATATATATATATATATATATATATATACACGTATAAAAAAAATGTTACATGCGTGCGGATCTGTGACTCACGTGCCGTTTGGCGCCAAATCCAGTTTCTTCTTCTCACTGCGAGTAGCGAATTGTGTTGCAGAGCGTGCGATGTGTTCTGTGTAGTTTGCGAGCATTGCAATGAACAAAAGGAAAATTTCTCAAGCCAGAGGTTTCTTTCTTCTCCCTTTTCACATTTTCGCTTTGCTTCTCCTCATTTCGTTATTATTTTTTGAACTTTACGATTGCAATCAATACCTAATGATTTGTTCTCTACGAACGACGCGTTTTGCTCCACATTCTCATGGTTCTGTGTTCCACAAAAGTCTACGACAGTATAGTTTGCTATCTCATTGCTCATTGTCATAATAGTACTAAGAATTAGATAAGTTCGTTTTATTTTAGCGTTTAACAGGATTTGGAATTCAAGTGCAGGGACAGATCCAAAAACTTCTGAGTTTGCATTCTTTAAGAAATTGAAGAAGGACGCAAGCGAGGGATTTCGTTCACGTCCACTGCAAAAGGAATCCCGCCAATCATCTAAGAGGCCAGAATCCACGAACTATTCCAGAGGTTGGTTGAATTTCAAGGAGAATAAATTTGCCTTATCTCTATTTGTGAAAATCTGTGGACTAATCAGAAATCGTTTTCAATGTGAGTTTTGATGAACTTGTTGTAAAATTCAATAAAATTATTGTACATGACTTTAGATAACACTGTAAAATAAGTATACAAGACCATGGATGTATTATTTATTCATAGAATTTTCAGACAAAATTATAAAATGGATTTTGTTATTGTTATAAGTTTTGTAGAAATAATATATTTGCAGTCAGTTATGATGAGAATGTTAATGGTTTTGCGTAGAATTAATGTGAAAAGGTTTATCTCGGTGTGTAAAGGTTGAAAAGGTTTATCCCAGCTGATTTATAAATAAGCATTATTATGATTTTTTTTTTCTCAAAAAGTATTTTATTGTTTTGATAAAAACAGGAGAAAATTTTATTCTCCTATAACTTTTCTTAACGGTGTTAAATTGTTCCTTATATTAAAGCCATCTTAATTGAATTAGGTTGGGGAATTTCTTAATACGATATAAGACATTGAATTCATTTCCTTTCCCATCCTACTCTGAAAGTTGAATATTTCCCCATGGCTTGAAGGCGAGACATTATACATGTGCCATCTTCTGTCACAATGGAATAGACATCGTTTTTATTTAAGATTATTTAAGATTCAAGTATATTTTGGTCCTCGTTTGATATTCTAAAATTTAGTTTTAATCTCTCTAAAATTTGGATTTAGGTTTGGGTCCCTGAAATGTTTTGAAATTAGTGCCTTCGATCCCTGTTATTGTCATTGATCTGTTAAACAATGTGCTTCGCTAAAGTGAGTTGGGAATTCGTTTTACATGTTTGTAGTTAATAGGTCTATAATAACAACAGTGATAAAAAAGTGTTCACTTTTAAAATACATGGCACATAAACTAAAACTCAAATTTTAGAGAACTATAACCAAAACTTCAATAATCTGCAGAGATTAAAAGTGTATTTAAATATTTTATGTATACGTAGAAAAGACAGGTGATGACAGGATTGGAAATAATGGCGACAATTCTTCAAGGATCATTGAGCACGTATCAACTGTAAGGACAGACTCATGTTTCTCACCTGTAAAAGCTTGGAATAAATCAGGTGCGTATTAGAGGAAAATTCCACAACATTCTAGCTGCAGCGATACACTGATATTTAGGATCATGGTGTTCACAATCACGATAATTAGGAAAGCTGGTACTTGCGTTTTGTAAAGAAATGTTCCTCGTTTTGGAAACCTTTTTTTCTTTCTTCTTATGATATCATTATCTACTCCTCTTCACTCGTATTCGCTTGTTAGGTTAGTATCATGTGGCATTTATATTTTTCTAATTAGCCACTGTATTCCGAAATGTTGAAATGTTGGGAAATACTTTTTTTCTCCCGTTATAATTTCATTTTTTAATTTCATGCTAAACTACAATCTGTTTTCAAAGATCTCTTAACAGGTGGTAATGCAGGCTTGTACTCCATCAGCAACACGCCAAAAGACTCCCGAGATTGTAGTGACAAATTCAAACCCCAGCGAATATTTTCACATGAAGGTTTGATTTTCTTCATTTGGATTGCTTGGTTGCAAGGTATTTACAAGGGGAAATAATGTATTGGACAGTTTGAACATCTATGGTTTATATTTCTGATCATCCAATGGAGTCATGCCTTTATTCGGTGCCACTGATTTGTTAATTAACCTTCAGATGGTCAAATTTATTATTGCAAAAAATGTATGTAATTTAACTGAAGACGCGCAATTTACTTCTCATATTTGTGAATGTGCTGACACAGCCTGTGTAAAATAATTACTGTGTCAAAACTTCAGATCAGCAGTTGCGTGGAGAAGTTTTTGCTAGAAAGAGACAAAAATTACGACTGTGTGTTGCAGATGCCTTGTTTACAGACACAGAGAACCTCTGTTCAAAAGGGTTAGGCACAGCTTCGATATTGATATTAATTGCCCTTTCCCTTTATCATGAATATAATAGGAATTTTTCAGGCACGATATTATTTCCGTGCTCCTTAGTCGGCTGTTCCCTATGAGCACTGAAGAAAATGTATGGTTTTTAAGCCATTTCTCACGCTATAAATCCATCCAGTGGCCTGCATTCCCTTATCAAAAATTATTTTCTGTGCCAGAAATATGAGGATACTCATCCAGGAAAAGAAGCGAATGGTACAAGATATGATTTTCCTGATTCTCGAGAGTTAAATGATCAATGTAAGGAGCAATATCAGATACCTAAAAGGAAACTTCTAGAACTTGAATCAAGCCCATACTTCAGCGATCATGTGTTGTCTCCTTCGTTTCTCAGACTAGATGGGAGATTTAATCTGCAATCGAAGTTTCCAACATATGATTCTCACAATTTCCCCCCTCGAATTACGGAACCTGAGTGCAAACAAAGTGCAACTCCAAGTTTCGGTGTCGCAACCAAGAGTGATGTATTTCTTGAATCTTTGCTTAACGAAGCAGCAAATGCTACCAGATATGGTTTGCATGATACTTGGGAGTTAGATGTTCAATTTACAGAACACCATCAAATGCCTGACAGGAAACCTCTTGAACTTGAATCAAGTTCATCCTTCAGTGATCATTTGCTGTCTCCTGTTTTTCTGCGATCAGTTGAGATGATTAACCCTCGTGCCGACGTTCAAACTTATCCACTCAACGTTCAACCTATGCTCAGTATGACAGAAGCTAGAAGCAATTTTGGTGGAGCTCCAAGTTTCATTGACGAGAGTGATGTAACCCGAGGATTTCTGAGTAATAATCGAGATCATGAAATCTTTACACTGAGTCATTTCAAAGAGCTGGGGATACTAGAGAAAGAACCGATTCCTCTTATGGAAAAAGATTTTGACTATACTGCAAATGCGACAAATTTGCCTATCACTTGCAAGCATACAAAGCCAAATATGATCCCTGAATTATCAATTTTAGGCCACCCTGAAGAGCAGACATTAGATAGATTCCACTTTAGTCCCTCATTCTCGCTACTCGACAAATCACAGAACTTCAATTCAATATTGGATTCTGGTTTCTTAAGATATCAAGAATTCAAGTTTGGAAGATATGTCTATGAAGACATGGACACAAGTTTTAACCACACAGCATTGTCTTTGTCAAACAATAAGCACAACTTTAATGTTCTTGAAAATTGCAAGAATGACACGTCATGTGATCAAGACAGCATGTTCCTTTCACCATACCAGCATTGGGTTGGAAAGACAGTTTCCAGTGCCTACCATCATCATCCTAATCCGGAAACCTGGCTTTCATCTTCACTAGATGAATGTCAGAGGAGCTTATCTCTAACTAGTTCCCATTTAAATTGCCAAAGTTCAAGTTCAAGAACTTTACAATTGCTGCAAAGGGAAAGTGCGTCTTCTCTTTTTCAAATTAATGATAATGAAGATCCAGAAATGGATGGTGAAAATCACGGGGAAGTGCTTTATCAGTTTAGGAAAAGCTTGATTGAAATATATAACTCTTCTTTTCTTCATATGTCCATGCAAAGAAACAATAGATGTCCATTTCCTTTGGATGACAGTGACTATGCCACCGAGCAAGAGCAAACGCAGAAGCTGCTCCTTTAGAGTCTAACACTCCAGAATGTTTGATCAAACGTTACACTGCACATGCTTCTGGTTAATTTCGGACTGTTATGCCATGTGTTTACAAAAAGAGGCGTCTATCAAACGTCACCTTTAGGTGGAAATTAGTGTTGTTTCTTTCCTGGATCTTTTTGATAATTCGGAGCATTAAACGAACTGGGCCTATACTTTTAATTGTACAAGCATCTAAAGTGACTGTAAAATTGTGACACATCCAAAGAACTTTCCCGTGATTCCCCACAAAAAGTAGTACGACTTTTGGCATTTATCATGTCTGTAATTCTAAACATCAAGAATTGAATTTCACGAATACGTCTGTTAAAATTATTGAAATAATGTAACAAATTTGTGCAGCTCACATTTATAACCGACCTAATTGCCTCTAAAATTTATCAAAAAGATTACGAGTTACCCTCCTAACCATTTGTACAAATCCTTACGTTAAGCAAAGCGCAAACTTGAATGCAAAAAGATCTCTAGCTTCTTTCTCTTGTATTCTTTGGAGTGGTCTTCATGCCACTCCAGATTTCAAATTGGTTAAGCTCTTCTGCCCTATGTATGGTGCTGGTGAAGGCCTACATCAACGTCTCCGAACCACACGCCCCACGGCACCGTGTGGTGGTATGGGCACATGAAAAAGGTAGATACTATTATCATTTGCTTTTCTAATTTTCCACAAAGTCCACATTATAAGTGAGATTTATATTTTGTTTTGTTTTGTTTGCTATTCTAATAAAAGGGTCATTTTCAGCTGCATGTGCAACTTGTACGCCACTCATAAATAGAAAACGATATCTGACCCGTTCGGTTTTTTTTTTACCCAAGATTAAAGTCTACCCTATGATAAAAAAAGTTTTGTTTTCACTCCCCTATAAATCCCCAAGTTTTGTGTATTCTCTGTCGCATTAAAGGTGAGATCAAATAAATCATTATTATGAAGTCAACCTAACAGAATGTAGAAAATTCTGTGGCCTCAACAGATATGGCTTTTTCTCCCGTTCTATTGTTTGTATATCCCTCTTATTTTACTCCTTTAAAGCAACGCCCTTTAAGATGATCTCCTTTCCGTGTGATACATCTATTTCATAATCACTCTTTTTTAAAAATATTAAGATAACATCTCAATGGTTTCCCTGATATTGAGTCAAGTACCTGACCTTGTAAAGTTGATCCATATATGAAATATTTTTTTCTAGTGATTTTTATTCTATATATCAAGTGATGACACGTTTCATAATTATCTTACCTTTCCTTACCAACTTTAACTGGTTAAGATTTGGAAGAATCAAAGATTTTTATTACATTGGGATTTCTTAGTTATTTGCCTATATAAATGTAACTACTTGCCTGTTTTGTTAGACTGGTTGATTTTGTCCTCAAACTTGCACATTTGATCATGTGATTCAAATTACATTGAGAAGAAGTAAAAAATTTATTGGTACTAAAGGAGATAACTAAATCTATAGTAGTTTGATGAGAGCGTTTTGCAAAGGGAGTGGATGGAGTATATAGTACAGAACTACGCAAAGGAGAGACAGAGTAAGAGGTAGGACATCAAACCCACATCTCTGCACCTTGCCCATCCTTTTGCTTCTTTGACATACACTTATATCTCCCTTTCCTGGTGATTTAGATGGACATTTCTCTAATTTGACTATAGGTTTTTGTTTCTTTCCAAGTTGTGTGGAATGATTGCACTTAAGATTTCTGTAATTGAAGTGTTTCTCTGCTATTATATTATTCCCATACATCACCAAATATTCTGGCGATTTGTCTTGCAGTTTGGCCTCTCTCAACAAGTCAATCAGATGGTGGTGATGGGATAGAGTAGAGGATAAGTCACAAAAGTAAGTGGAGCACCCATCAAAATGCAGATGCTCATAGACAAAGAAATGTCCAAACAAAAAGACTCCAAGCACTACCTACCAAATGTAGTAGCAAAACTAATGGGGCTTGAAACTCTTCCAAGGGGAGAGCCTAATTTACCTATGGAAAGAAAATACAGAAGTGATTATTCTCAACAAATGCATGGTCCTGTAGGCTTACCATTCAGGCATTGGCAGCAGGAAGATAGGTTTATGGATAGGAAAATGTTTCATGAAGTTCATCCAAGCACAGAACAGGTTGCTTACAAAGATATGTATGAAATATGGCAGCAATCTCAGAGAACAAGTCATGCAAGTGGCAAGGTACCTGATAGAGGAAGATGGAGTGAAGATGTTGATGGGAAAAGAATGGCTCTCATTCGTCAGAAATTCATAGAAGCAAAACTTCTGTCAACCGACGAGAGACTGCGTCAATCTAAACAATTTAAAGATGCCTTGGAAGTTCTAAGCTCCAACAGTGATCTCTTAATGAGGTTATTGGATTCTCAAAATGTTTATGAATTTTACTCAACCCCACGTACTGATACAAATCGCATTACTCTTATTAAACCTTTGAAGATGGTTGACAATGACAAACCAGCCAGAAAGGAGAAAAGGAATAACAGACTAATTAAGAAATCAGCAAATGTTGATCAAGCAGCTGGATGGGAGAACAAGAATTCTGGAAACTCTCCAGATAGTCAGAAAGTTGATGAATCTCCAGTTCGAACCACTCGAATTGTGTTACTAAAACCTAGCCCTGGGAGGACACCCGAGCAAAAAGACGGGGTTTCTCCAACAACAACAACACCACTAAATCTGAAAAGTGGAATTTGCCATCAGGGACCTGAATATGACGATGTAATAGAATCCTTTAAAGTGGCAAAAGAGATCAGACAGCAAATGCATAGAGGCCTGAGGAGCTATCAAAAGGATAAAACTCCACACTATTCTTCTGGCTATTCTGATGATGAGAGTTCGTTCAACAAATCATATCATGAGTATGCATCAGCAAATTTCAGTGATTCCATGTCAATGTCACCGCTGCCAAGGCTTTCATGGGATTGCAATTACATCAATGGCTGTAGCAGTCCCTATTCTACAATGTCCTTGGGTCGCATGTCTTGCTCTCCTGAGTCATCAGTGTGCAGAGAGGCAAAGAAAAGACTTTCTGAAAGATGGACTATGATGACATCAGGTAATAAGGGTCATCAAGAACAAATGAATGCGAGGAGAAACTCTACCTTGGGTGAGATGCTTTCTCTTGCCCACATGAAGAAATCTGAAGCATCTGTGGTTGAGAGTATTAAAGAGGACCAAGAACCCCGAAAATCAGTTTCTTGCAGTCATTCTTTCAATGCAGAAATAAGCACTGAGGGCTCTCCTAAAAATCTTCCCAGGTCAAATTCTGTGCCTGCAATTTCTGCTGTCACTGAAACTGGGCTCACAGTTCAAGTTGGTAATCAAAATACTGTCAAATCACAAGCCTCCAGGGCACAGACAAAGTCGAAGAGGAGATCATCATTGAAAGAAAAAGTAGCCAGTCTCTTGTTCTCAAAGAATAAGAAATCAACCAAGGAAAAGCCAAGTCCACCTCAATGTAAAGATGCATCCCAACCTTCTCCTATTGTCACTGAATCATTAGTTCTTCCAGCAAATGCACCTGAAGTCCTTAGGGATAACGTGGATAGTTTTGAAGAGTTTTCTCTTGTAGCTCTATGTGAATCATCAGAGAAAACTTCCACAGATTCAGTCTCCAACAGACAAGAAGACATGATTACACTAGAGGTAATGGCTACTATTATTCTGCTAATTTTGTCAATTTTTTTGTTTCATTCGCAAAATTTATTTTGAGATGGGTATTTTGCATGTGAGGAATTTCTAGGTTAATATAGTGCAACGAAAAGAAAAGAGTACAGAAAGGAAATATACACCAAATAAGCTCAATTAGCATTGATATCTGTTTGGGAACTTCGAATGCTAATTGTTTTAACCTTTATTTATTACTGCCTTGTGGGTTAACACCAAAAAAGCAGTCCTAGTACCCCTTTTATGATCCACAGGAAATTTTGTGCCTTCTCTTCCCAACTTATGAAATTATTAGATCCTTGAAATTTCTCAGGCTGCCAGATATTTTAGACACTAGGCTGTTGCAGCACGATGAGGGAATTGAACGAGTATGGCCGCAAGTTCTGTGCACGGAAACTAATTGTCCTCTTAAATTGTTGATATTATATGCGTTGGAATGATGGAATAAATGAAATGGAAAACCGAAATTTTTGTCATTAAAAGGTTTGGGTACTTGTGAATAATCAATGGAAATAACTATTCTTCGTAAGCCTTGACCACAACCTCTCATCTAGATGAGATTATTGAATACAATAAATTGAATGCACATATCCTAGTACCATGCTGTATATAAACGTATGAAATCCTTTATTTGTTTGTTTTCACAGCCTGCATTAACAGTAGCAGGCTCCATGATGCTAAAGATTAATTCAAGCGAAAGCCCAGATCAGCCTAGTCCATTCTCAGTGTTACAACCTCCATTTGAAGATGATAACAATTATGTGTCCCATGAGACCTTGGACTGTATGAAGAGCGATCAACTAGGTAAAAATGTTTAGGCCTTTCTTCTTTATTTATTAGCTCTAGTTCTTGTTTGATATGAATAAATATGTGGACATTATCTTAATTATTGTTAATTGTTTAGTCATTACCTGAACCTGAAGAATAGCTTTTAAAAATACTTCCATTTAAATAAGGATTCAGACTTATAATGTAAGAGTAGTTATAAACCATATCTTAATCTTAATTACTATACTTTTATTATTACCTGAGTGTCACTTGTTGTACATGTATAGGATCACAGGTGCAACTGAAGTCCAATTTAATTGACAAAACACCTCCTATAGAATCAATAGCTAGGACCCTATCATGGGATGATTCTTCTGCAGAAGTTATGAGCCCCCATCTATTAAAACGCTTAATGATTCCTTCCTTGGACTCCAAGGTAGAGGAAAAAGAGTGGCTTCTCTTGGTCCACAAACTACTATCAGCAGCTGCACTTGATGACCAGCAGCAGTATGACTCGTTTTACACCAAATGGTATTCCCTTGAAAGCCCATTGGACCCATCATTGAGGGACACATTATACATCAATCTAAATGAGAAGGAGCCTCAGCCAATGCATGAGAGAAGAAGAAGGAAGATGAGATCAGATCACAAACTTCTCTTTGATTATATTAATGCTGAACTATTGGAACTTGTTGGTCATGGGTCAGGAAAGTGTTTGAAGGGCAGTGGGAGCCACTGCAGGGTCCTACTCCAAGAGCGTGCATCGGCATCTCCCTTGTTGGTGGACCACATTGTGGCCAAAATAAAGGAATTAATGGCAAGTGGGGTGAGGTGTGAGCAGGACAGCAACAGCCTGGTGGTAGAAAATGTTGTCAGAAAAGAAATTGTGCAGATAGGGTGGGTTGAACTTATGGAATTGGAGATAGACATTTTGGGAAAGGAGATAGAAGGAGACTTGATTCAAGAGCTTTTGGAGAATGCAGTGGTTGATTTTACAGGCAGGGCCTGAGTCCCTCTTCACCCTTTCTGCTTTTAATTTTCAAATTAAATAAATATTATTGTAAGTTTATTATCATTGCATTCGATTATTCACACTGCCCTACTTACCTAATTTATTAAATTTTATGGTACCAATAAAAAGTTGTAGTTATTTGACATTGATGACTTGGAAATTTAATTGCTTAATTACCTAAACAGAGAATGTGAAGAACTACACTAGTTACAAAGAATATGAATATATAATATTGACTCAACTCACAAGTCACTATCTGTGTGTTGGTACTAGTTTAGCCATAACTGTGATGCTGTAACAGTATCATCGGTACAGTTGGTACAATTCATGCATGATGCATCCATCGAAATCACAGTCTGTAGTCCTTTAATAAAATGTTGATGGCTCCCATTAAACCATGTTGAGCGTGGATTAATTTGAATCACAAGTCACAGCACATGATGACTTCTTATAAAGAACTATTAAATAAAACATTGATCAGAGCATATTATATTTCCCTTCTCTAAACCAGTTCATGCAATCCTCTTAGGGGTAGAAGATAAAGAGAATTTTAACTAGTTTAATTCAGAATAACATGTTCACTCTTTTTTTTTTCAGCCACGACTCAGATTCTCTTACCACACATGGAGTGTCGACTAAGTCTGCGGTCCAAGAAATAAACTCTTCAGATGCTTGCAAAAGTTTCTGTTATGGATAAAATTATTACAATTTTTTTAAGCGATGAAGCAAGTGCAAACTCAGCCATAATCGATAAAAAAAAAACCTTTAAAATAATCATTTCCAAAGATAGAGGGGGTCATTGTAACCTTTTGTTACTCTGAGCTCAGAAAATTTTCCTCTCTGGACTGGATCATCATTCCCTCCTAAATTTTTCATCTACCGAAAAGATGTGGCCAAATGGGTTTATTTGTCTACGTAAATCGTGGAAAGATTCTTACATTATGACTCAAGAGCCATAAGAGGTACAAATATTTGCAATGTGATAGTGCTGAAGCCATAAAGTAGAACAAGGGGACAAAGACACATTTTTTTTCCAAATGGATAAAAGGTTGAGAATATTCCCCAATGACCATTCGATGTGAAATTTCTAACCAAACTAGAAAACAAAGTATGGTATCTACAACTTCAAAATTGAATCACTACTCAATTCCCGTGACAGCACCGTGGACCACATTCCACGAGGCAAGTGTCCAAAATTATTAAGAATAGATCAGTAACTCCAGTTTGGGAGGGTACAATTTCTCATCACTTGTCATTTTTCTATAAAAACAGAAACAGAGGAGAAAAAGAGTGTTGCGATACGTACTATGTAGAGTTGTAGAGTAGAAGTGCATGCTTTTGTGTATTCTTCCTTTTTTTAAAATAAATAAAATCTGCAGTTCTCTCCAGGAACATATTCAACAAAGGTTGTGATGGTTGATTCAGCCAAAATAACATACGATTTCACCCAATCCAAAACCCAACATCGTCCTGCAGTAGTCAGAAACGGTCACATGCATAATTTCTAATACAAACAAGTGAGGAATATAATATTAGCTACACTCCTCGTGTCTGGAAATTAATAAATAAATAAATAAAAACTATTTAATAACAAAATTAGTAAAAATCAAGTGCTATAATAGTAATGGCAAAACATTTTACTATCCAGAAACATGTAACCACCATTTGTCATCTGTAAAAATTCAAACTGCCCCCGGTTCACTGAAATCTTCACACTGAAAATTTATACCCCTTTTATTAAAATCATCATATACCTAAACAACTAACATTTTGCCAATTCTATAATTAACTTCCAAAATAAAACTAAGAGAGAAAAAAATATCTAAGTGTTCGATCAAGCGATAAGTACCATAACATACTGAAAACTTGCCCTCGGATTTCACTTGATGAGTATGTTCTCAAAGATACTCGCTTTCCACACTGTAATATTTTAACCCACCAATTATGCTTTTTCAAATTTTATACAAAAGTATGATCTTTTTTTATAAAAAAAAAAATGAATGCCGACACATGCGAGACGTATGTTTCACGTACCCCATATCCTACGTATATATAGCTGTATGCTTAGCCGTTGAGCAATGTCAATTAATTTTCTGTCATGCAGACTGGACTATCAGTAGAGCCTTGAGGAAGGTACTTCATCGGGTCCTTTGTTATGTAACTTTGTTATTAATTTTTCTCTTATGCTACGCTATTTAAGTACAAGACTCTTAAACTTCAATCAATACCTGGTTTGGTTTTACAACACATAAAGTAAAACATTAGAAACAAAGATATACATGTATGTACGCAAATGTCAACACATCATTGAATTGCTTGATGGCTAGTAGCGGTCATTGCCTGAAATTCATGGTTGGTGGCTGCTCTTATCTCCATGGGTCAATCCGTACTGCAAACATGAAATAGCAATTCCTACATTACTAATGTTAAAAGACTTATATAACAGGCCTGCACAACGGTAATCTGTTTACATGAATAGCAGACACAGCTATGTATCAAACTAAATAGGAAGGAGAGAAGAAAAGAGACTGTACTAAATGATCGACATATAAGCACTTTGAAAGTCTCAAAAACAATTTGGAAAACCATAAATTTATCGAACTTTATCCTGAGAACCACATGCTTAAAATGAAGAAACCGTTGATATTGAGCTCTTGTAATTAACACAAAGGCCTCAAGATTCTAAACCCAAACCAAAATAAAAAAGGAAAATTTAGTGATCTGTGCAAGACATTTACATAACCTTTCGGTTTCAAACAGTGTAGTTTAAAATAGTTTAAGGCAATGATAATAGACTATACTGAAAACGTAATTTTTCTAAGCAGGTATCATGACTACGTGCCTAACTATGACACACCAGAATTTAGCATCCAAGCAAAATAGAATAATAGAATAATAAAACTATAAATCTAAAACCAAATTACTATAAGCTAATATCGAAATTAAAGAACATGTCACAAATAATATGTACAAATGGAAAAAATACAAACAGAAAATAAAAATGGAACTTTTAGTTGATAGTTAATAGTTGATAGTTGATAGTTGATAGTTGATAACAAAAGCTCAACCTCTTTTTTGACAAACTCTTACAAAATCACATTATTTTTCCTATCATTCAAAGACTCAATTCCCTCAAAGGTTATCAAAGAAATTACGGTTAAGACTTCAAGACCAGCATACCTTTTCTCTCATCCGTGAGCTCCAAATATCAGAGTGATTTCCTCTATTATCACCTTTGCCAGACCCAGATGGTTGGCCAGATTGAGGATTTAGTAGGGGTTCCCAACTTCTACGCCTAGCATCACCTTCATTCTCAAAATCAAAATCAGCCTCCCTGGTAGAAACTGTGGCTCGCAGAATTAATGCCAGTAGTAGAGACAGTGCCTGAGGTTGGCAACAAGAAAAATGAGCAAAAGCACTAGAGGAGGAATGGAATAAAAGAAAATCCAGAAAATGCTTTACATTTATCCAGCATGGTTGTTATATGGTTTGTTAGATTTTTTATTGATACTATTTTCATGAGGATACAAGAAAAATGCTGGAAATTTAAAACCAATGATTATACAAATCCTAGGTTGTCTTTATAACATGCAAGTCACAGACATGAAATATTCTAGACACAGTTTGGGGTAGAATTTTGTCCTGTTTTCCTGTTTCAACCTTAATGAAGTAAAAAGACCAGCATATTTATACCAGGCTCTGCCTCCGATACTTGCAGTATCTGTCAACTGAGCATTAAAATCTACAATAAAAAAAGAAGCTACTGTCTCAAGCCCAACTAATGTGTGTACAGACTGCAAAGCACAAACAACAGCCTCTCAAATGAAGGAAGAGACAACAAGAGGTAAAGTTAAACAAATTTTGTAGGTATAAGAATCAGCACATATTAATAGCCCATTTACCTATACCTCGAGCATGTAAGGAAGATCACTAAGATGGTTCATTGGATGCTTTATTACTCTCTTTTTTAAATAACTAGTATTTGTTATTTAGGGTAAAATGATCATCATAGCAACAAATCATGTTTATTTTGTTTGTAAATTGCAGTTGCTTAGTTAAAAATATAAATAATTGAAATAAAATAATAACACAATTATTTTGTTTATAACTCCCTCTGTCATATAAGAGTTTTTTAATGTCTGAAATTATTTGTCATTTTAAAACCTAAGAAAACATTAATTGTTTTTCAACAACACCCTCTTATACTAGTATCTCACCTCACCTAAATACCTAAGTAAATTGACAACTACATTTAATAAGGATTTATTTTGTCCAAAAAAGGTTATCTATAACAGCAATTCGCGGTATTCAGTGCAATGAATAATTTTGTTAAAATGTGTGTATTAACTTAAAAAAGCAAATAATGGTATGAGATAAAGGAAGCAATTAATGTTCTGTTGTGAATGCTAGTATCGTTCAGAAAATTAAATGATGGATTAGAACGTGTACCTAAACTAATAATGTTACTTAGAAAGAACTCATAAACTCCATCACCGCCTCTCATACTCACCAATACTACCAATGATTCTTTTAATAAGAATGTTATGGAGATGGGAATTCATTACTTTATTTGGAATCTTCACAATAAATGCATTAGGAGTAATTCAAGAATTTCAAAGGACATGTTGGGTTACCACGTAAAATTAACCAACAGAACTTTAGAATGCAACCAAAGTAATAACCAAAGCAATAGTTTGGAGATCATAATACTAACATATAGTCTGGAAAAATAGTAATAATTCAAATTCCAAAACCAAATTCAACACGTAACTTCTCTTTCCTATTATGATCTTTTTGTTACATATAATTACTGAAACCAAATTACCCAGAGGCTACAGTAACTGCATTCTATAGAGTGTAGTGTTCTACACAGTTAATAACACCTCTGACTCCATGAATCTAGTGAACAGAGTGAATGATACCTTAAGTCAGAGCTGAATTAACATACCGGTCCAATTCCTTATACAATTGAAGTTAATGAACAAAAAATAACAACTTAAGATGCTTGAATAATTATTTAGATGCTTGAACAAAAGAAGACAGACATCTAAATGATACAAGTTATAGAGGATTCCAAAAGTTAGAAGTGCTCATGAAGAAACATCAACTTCAGAAAATATATAATAATGCATGTTGAACACCAACATCAACAAGCTTGAACTCTAAAAAATGGACTATAGTAGACTATAATTCATTTACCAATGAGAGGTCAGGAAAAAAAACAGATACTAACACCAAAACAGCAACATGTAAAGAAAATACCTGAACCACGAGCACAGTAATGCCAACCCAAGTACAGATATCTATATTATCTTCGATGAAAATTCGAAGCTCGTCAAGTTTACCGGTTGGATCAAGTGGGATATCCTGCAAAGATAATAATAAACTATAGGCCTCAAAAGAGGGACACAAATGCGAGCTAGTGCAACTATGTCCGTAAATAACGTAGGGGAACAAGAAAGTAAGAACCTTTTCCCAATCACTATCAAGTGCAATGAATCCCACCAGAGAAGCTTCCAGCATAAGAAGCACCGCGATGAGTAGAGTGTACTAGCATTTTTCAAACGGTCAAGGAGTGACAAGCAAAAATAACTTTAAAAAATTAAAATCAAAAAAGTAGAGTAAAAGCTACTACTTCAAAGCATTCAACACAAGTTTACTCTACTCTCATAAAGCTTAATAGAGTTTCAGCTAAAAAGTTTTTAAAAACAGTTCCCAACCGTGGTTTCGGCCACCTAGTCTGTAATTTCCCACAACATGAAAAAGCACGACAAAACAGTGACCCAAAAATGCGATCGCAATTTAAAAACTTGAGCTGCGAACCTTCTATATTTAAATAAACATTCAAAATATCAGTGGGATACAAAACACAAGCAGCAACCATTAATCATTTCAGCTGCAATGCAACCCAAGAAAGAAATGCATAACACCAAAATTCCCACTCCCAAGAAAGCGTAGATAAACCTGCAAAAAAAAAAAGTTCAGCATTAGAAAGAAACAGAAGCGAATAACCGTTTAAATCCAAACCTAAGCATTTCACCGCACTTGTTGCAATCTCATCATAGTTTAAAAAAAAAAATACTGACAGTAAAATAATAACGTAAAGATGAATTTTCCTTTAAGAAGTATTAAGTATTAATTCCCGACGCACGAGTAGTTGATAGCATTTAATTTAATAATAGAGTTGACAGCAGCCGAATGAGAAGGAGTTGATTAATTAGCAGAAACAGTGAGAATGAAGAAGAATAGTGGTACCATGGAGCGGGTAGAACGATGGAATTGAGCTTGAGATAGAAATCAAAAGCGTGAGGGAGAGGAGGAGGAGGAAGACGATGCTCCCATTCGTTGAACATCCATATGGAATAGAGCAAAATGGAAATGGCAACGAAGGATTGAAGGAAATTGAGGAATTTGAGAACGAAAGCGAGCGAAACGTGACAGATATTGAGACGCATCGTATTCTTAGGGTTCCTTCTTTCCCTGCGTAAGCTGATTTCAAGATTTTCACTGAATTTCTTTATCGGGAATTCCGACGACCACACCACAGTCTCAGATCTCCTCCTCCACACTTTGCCTTCCACTATTTCCTACTCTTTTCTCTCACTTTTTATTTTTTATCTATAAATAATATATATAAATAAATAATAAAAGATGGACTTTTATAAATTTTATTTATTTATTTCTCAAATTTTCAAACCCAAATACAATACCATGCCCCTCTTCGTACATCTTTTTCTCATAGATGTGTAGAAGTTTTTTCTAAAATCTAAGTTTTTTATGTTTACATCTTGTAAATTTAGATACTTTTAATTAATTTTTCATTACAAGTTTTCTCTTTTATTTAGTATTTAAATTGTTTATATTTTGTTTGAGTATATTTTTCATTTGATTGATTTTTGCCCTAAACAAAGTAGTGTTACTCTTGTTCTTATTTTTATTTATTTTTTGTTTACATCAACTCATTCATCTTCTTTTTAATTTGTTTTGGTCAACTTACTCTTTTTTTCAAGAGCTATGGGTGGCAATAAAATAGGATGGACAAAGTCATGAAATTTTTTATCATCCTCATCTCATTTAAATGATATATTTATACTCATCTGGTTTTAAATATGAATTAAATTATTTTAAAAAAATCACAACAATTAAAAAAAAATATTATCAAAGATTTAATTTTAAAAATACATATTTTATTTTCTTCAATATCAAATATAAAAAAAAATTATAATTATATAAATTTCAAAATTAGAATGTTAAATAACAATCATTAAATAATTATAAAAAATAATACAAATAACCAATGTGTGTCCTAAAGATAAATTAGGAAGTAAAGATGAAAGAAAATAAAATTTTTATATCATATGATAAATTAAAAGTATTTTAATAATTTAAGAACATGATAGTTACGAGGACGATGACAAAATATTGAAAATGTTCTGATAATATGTTATGAAGTAAACTTTAACTTTAACTCAACCTCATAAAATTGGCTTATAAGGTGATATTTGCATCCCACAATCTCCAACATAGCATCCTCACGTCGAGAGTGATCGCTCGTGCGTGGGACAACATATTATGGGTGGTTCGATAACAGTCTGATAGGGAGTAACCTGATAAATCTAACAAACTCTCGCTAGAATAGGCTCGAGAATGACTTTGATACCATATTAAAAAGTAGACTTTAAATCTAACTCAACCTCATAAAACCGACTTATAGGTGAAATTTGCATTCACTTATATACTATGAAATGCTCTAATCTCTAGTTAATCTGAGATCTCCACCTGACAGATGAATTGAAGAAAATTAGAAAAAAAAAGTTAATTAATTAGACATAAATAATGGTCACATCATTCCATTGATTATATATTCAAAATGATAGGGTACTTACACGGAAATAAAAGGTATTTTAATCACAATAGAAAAAAATAATTAAAATTTAATTAAAATATAAATTTATAAGATTGTTAAACTTAAATAAAACTGTGATGACCAATCAGAATTATTGAGAAAAAGGACCCTAGAATTATTGAGAAAAAGGACCCCGAAAACATGTGCTATTAACTATTCTAAGAAAAAGTGTAATGAGAGATGTTGGGTAGTTTAGATGAAAGTGTGATGGAAGTGAAAAATAAGAGTACATTTGTGTTTTAAGTTAGAACAAAAGTTTTGAATGTGCAACAAAACAAAAGAATGGCAATAATTTATTAAGTAGGAGTTAAACGTGTTTGAATTTCATAGGAGGCGTGCATTTACCGCATAGCACGATTCCTTCATAAATAAGGAACACAGATTTGGTACGTAATACAATTACCATTGAGCTTGGAATTGAGGAACTAAACAAATTTAATCATCTATGAACATGCTAAACAGGATCTGTTAAATATTTGTTAAATCTTGTTTGTTTGACAAACCTAAAAAACTAAGTGTTGGTAGATTGCATACAAGAGTCAAAAACAAGTTTTACATGCTTCAAGTATAAAAATACTTTTAAAATTATGTCAGTCTTAATCACATCTTTGTGGTTTTCAAAAAAAAGTGAGGAGAAAGTTACTTCTAAAAAAGTATTTATATTTTCTAAATAAGTGATTATTTTATTAAAACTTTTTTATAAAAAAAATAAATAAAAAGAAATTAATATATAGTAGTATAATTACAGGCATTGTGTGTGTACGATTTTTAAAAATAGTTATAAAAAATAAACATAAGAGTTGACACAACGGTTTTGATAAAAAAAAATTATTAAAATGTTAAAATGTTGTGAGAGTTGTAATTAGAGTTATTAAAATAGATTTATTTAGAATTTAGTATAGATAAGATATGAATAGATAAAATATAGAAATTTTATAAATAATTATTTTTTATTTTATTAAAAATCTCATCTCTTTAAATCTTATTCCATTTAAACTATTTATGAAATATAAAGATACTACAGTGTTATTATGATGATAAAATAAAACATCAAGGAGATAATAAGGTGAAGATTAAGATAAGCTGAATAATTTATTGATCTAATTGAATCTCTACTAAAGATTTTATTTTTTTTATTTTTTTTCTTTAAGTTATTGGTTAAAAATAGATGTTTTATGTGTAAGGTTTGATGTAAGGTTTGCAACTTTGATACCAAAGGCTTGATTAGATTTTTTATGTATATAAAAAATGTTTCTAGTAGGAGTATTAATCTCACTTAGGGAGAGTTAATTATACTCTATGCAGTAAGATATTAATTAGATGAGAGAAGAATGTGTTGGTAATATAAGTACATTATATGTATGATAAATAAATTGTACACATTGGTATATGATTATTGAAAAAGTAAGTATGTGAATGTGAGGTATTATTGATGGTTATATAGATTATTGTATATGCAGAATTTTGGTGGTTTGTAGTAGTTGTAAGGGAAATGTTATATGATTTTTTGTGAGATTATTTTTTATATTAATATCATTCAACCAATGGATTATTGCTTAAGTAATGTCTAAGCGGTGAGTCATCATTACATGCATCACTTAGTGTTAAACTCATTACGAAATGAGATATTCAACATTTCATTGATGATTTTATCATATAAACAAACATTAATTGGTTAGAAAGCTGAAAGAAGTTCTTGTATCAAGGCTGTTATAACATATGCAAAGGAATCACTCTCACATAAGAAATTGAGGTATTTTTTATTAATAGTGTTTCCAACGAGTTATGTGTTAGTTTTTATTGGAACATACTTATGTAAATCTTTTTGAAGGCGTCGAATGAGACAAATTATGTTATTTCATCGAGATGCAATTGAAAATTTTGTATTCTTGAATATGAGTGATTTAATTGTAATTTTTATTTGTGTTTTATGAGAGTGTGATGTGGTTGATATATTTTTAAAATAATTATCTCACATTTTGTTTATGACCATACTAGGTAGGTAAGCACATAAACCACTAAAAGAGTTGGAGTTGATTAGAACTAGTGAGATGTTTCTATTTTCTTAGTGTATATATCTACCGTATCTATACTTTAGCAACACACAATCATTTTTTTAAAAATATAATACACTTATTATATAA